>NC_088214.1:29370445-29679507 GCF_036934945.1 Oncorhynchus masou masou | reverse complement strand
ACCACACCCTGTGCAACTGGGGCTGGACTTCCTGAAGGGCCGCCCCCAGGTGGTGAGGGTAGGTAACATAACCTCACAGTCAAAGTTTTAAAAAAGGAGATAATCGTATCAGAGGTAGCACCCCCTATCCACATCGACAGTAGTAGGACAGTAGTGGAGAGGGTAGTAAGGAATAAATTCCTCGGGGTACACATCACGGACAAACTGAATTGGTCCACCCACACAGACAGTGTGGTGAAGAAGGCGCAGCAGCGCCTCTTCAACCTCAGGAGGCTGAAGAAATTTGGCTGGTCAACCAAAAGCAATCACAAACTTTTACAGATGCACAATCGAGAGCATCCTGTCGGGCTGTATCACCGCCTGGTATGGCAACTGCTCCACCCACAACCATAAAGCTCTCCAGAGGGTAGTGAGGTCTGCACAACGCATCACCAGGGGAAAACTACCTGCCCTCCAGGATACCTACACCACCCGATATCACAGGAAGGCTATAAAGATCATCAAGGACAACAACCACCCTAGCCACTGCCTGTTCACCCCACTTTCATCCAGAAGGCGAGGTCAGTACAGGTGCATCAAAGCTGGGACCGAGAGACTGAAAAACAACTTCTATCTCAAGGCCATCAGACTGTTAAACAGCCACCGCTAACATTGAGTGACTGCTGCCAACATACTGACTCAACTCCAGCCACTTTAATAATGTAAAAATGGATGTAAAAATGTATCACTAGCCACTTTAAACAATGCCAGGTTTATGTTAACATACCCTACATTACTCATCTCATATGTATATACTGTACTCTATACCATCTACTGCATCTTGCCTATGTCGTTCTGTACCATCACTCATTCATATATTTTTATGTACATATTCTTCATCCCTTTAAACTTGTGTGTATCGGGTAGTTGTTGTGGAATTGTTAGGTTAGATTACTCGTTGGTTATTACTGCATTGTCGGAGCTAGAAGCACAAGCATTTCGCTACACTCGCATTAACATCTGCTAACCATGTGTATGTGACAAATAAAATTTCATTTGATTTTTGATTTGATTTGAACTCCTTCATTTCCTTCAAGTTGGATGGGTTCTGCTGGTATACAGAATTATTTAAGTCATACCACAGATTCTCAATTGGATTGAGGACTGGGCTTTGACGAGGCCATTCCAAGACATTTAAATGTTTTCCCTTAAACCCCTCGAGTGTTGCTTTAGCAGTGTGCTTAGGGTCATTGTCCTGCTGGAAGGTGAACCTCTGTCCCAGTCTCAAATCTCTGGAAGACTGAAACAGGTTTCCCTCAAGAATTTCCCTGTATTTAGCTCCATCCATCATTCCTTCAATTCTGACCAGTTTCCCAGTCCCTGGGATGAAAAACATGCGAAAAAACTGCGATGAAAAACATCCCCACAGCATGATGCTGCCACCAGCATGATGGTGTGCTCGGGGTGATGAGAGGTGTTGGGTTTCCGCCAGATATAGCGTTTTCCTTGATGGCCTAAAAGCTACATTTTAGTCTCATCTGACCAGAGTACCTTCTTCCATATGTTTGGGGAGTCACCCGCATGCCTTTTGGCGAACACCAAATGTGTTTGCTCATTTTGTTCTTTAAGCAAAGGCTTTTTTTCTGGCCACTCTTCCATAAAGCCCAGCTCTGTGGAGTGTACAATTTAAAGTGGTCCAATGGACAGATACTCCAATCTCCGCTGTGGAGCTTTGCAGCTCCTTCAGGGTTTTCTTTGGTCTCTTTGATGGCTCTCTGATTAATGCCCTCCATGCCTGGTCTGTAAGTTTTGGTGGGCAGCCCTCTCTTGGCAGGTTTGTTGTGGTGCCATATTATTTCCATTTTTTAATAATGGATTTAATGGTGCTCCGTTGGATGTTCTAAGGTTCAGATATTTTTTTATAACCCAACACTGATCTGCACTTCTCCACAACTTTGTCCCTGACCTGTTTGGAGAGCTCCTTGGTCTTCTTAGTGCCTCTTGCTTGGTGGTGCCACTTGCTTAGTGGTATGGTAGATTCTGGGGCCTTTCAGAACAGGTGTATATATACTGAGATCATGTGACAGATCATGTGACACTAAGATTGCACACATGTGGACTTTATTTAACTAATTATGTGACTTCTGAAGGTAATTGGTTGCACCAGATCTTATTTAGGGGCTCCATAGCAAAGGGGGTGAATACATATGCACACACCACTTTTCAGTTTTTTTTTAATTTTTTGAAATCTTTTCAGTTCACCTCACTAATGTGGATTATTTTGTGTATGTCCATTACATGAAATCCAAATAAAAATACATTTAAATTACAGGCTGTAATGAAACAAAATAGGTAAAATGCCAAGGGTGGTGAACACTTTTTCAAGGCACAGTACACACACACACACACACACACCTCGCCTCTAGATTCTCACCTGTAGATCTTATAGCGTGTGGAGAAACCCTGCTGGAAGCGTTCTTTGAACTCTGTGTATTCAGGACAACGGTGGAAAGGCCCCTTCTCGGACAGTAGCCAATCCAGGTGGCTGCCACTCTGGCGTCCAGTGCTGGCAGCAGTGAGTGAGGGGTTCTTACTCTGCTGTCCCTCAGCCAGGGCCAGAACCCAGCCGAGGTGACCCAGCACTGTCCACTGCCATAGGAGCATCAACAGCAACCATTTAACAGCTGCAGCACTCGGCCAACACATCACCATCTTCCTGTTTGGCACCCGGGACCAGCATTCTTCTACTAATCCCTCCTGACCTATAAAGGGAAAGAGAGACGACATGTTTTGGGGCTCAATTCAGAGGTCAACTTGAAAGAAAATAAAAACTTGGACACCTTTCTTGACTGTATCACTTGTGTTTATTTAGCTGATGTATCAACCTCACAGCCTTCGTCAGAGCTTCTCTTAGGGATCAATTTAATCAAACACACATGCAGTAACTTTCTTTTTCAGAGCCAAAAACCTAATACTACAACTGGCTAGACTTCACTCCCAGGTCGACGCATTCAATCTTGGCCTGTACTAACTTCACTGTAAGAGCCTTTCTTCAGCTAGATTTGGAGAGCTATACTCCAAGTATTGGTCTAGACCTGTGAAGGAAGGGAATAAAAAAACCTGCTTTAGGCCTCAGTTCAATCAAATACACAATGTGGTATTTTATGTGGTAGCGCTCCCAGTGCCAGATTAAGAAATCATAGGCCCCAGGGATTTGTTGAAGTGGATCTGCAACACCCTTTTAAGACAATTTATGTTTCGTTAATTTTGGGAGATACTGTACCTGTATGTGCTTGTGATCAAAGTTAATCCACAGTTATTTTTTATAAACTACTGATCCTCTGGGGCTTAATTATGCTCTCTGGTGTGTTTTGAACATTGAGAGCGGGCTCCTGTGGTTGGATCCAAAATTATAATAATAAAAAAATGTTATTTTTATTTATGTATTTTTGCCTCATGGACCCAGCCCCTGATTTACACTATTGACCAGTCGCATTAATTTATTATTCCGTTTTTTTTATGAATCAGTTACCCAATCAAGGCAGGGCATGCCAGTTACCCACATGGGACCCCTACCTCCTCTCCTCCCCCATCTGATGATTAGCAGATCGGCAACAGCAGGCTGTTTACACTTATTGAGAGCGGGCTCTTGAGTCTACCTGTGGTTGGCAGCTATAGTAAAAATATATAATACATACAGTGCATTGGGAAAATATTCAGACCCCTTGACTTTTCCACATTCTGTTAATTTACAGCCTTATTCTAAAATTGATTAAACCGTTTTTCCCCCTCATCAATCTACACACAATAACCCATAATGACAAAGAAAAATTAAAGTCCACATGTGTGCAATCTTAGTGTCACATGATCTGTCACATGATCTCAGTATATATACAGAATTTTTCAAATGTGTAAAAAAGAAAAACTGAAATTAACTCAGTACTCAGTACTCAGTACCCCATTTTTTTTTTACTTGCACATTCTTCCACTGCAAATCTACCATTCCAGTGTTTTACTTGCTATATTGTATTTACTTTGCCACCATGGCCTTTTTTTGCCTTTACCTCCCTTATCTCACCTCATTTGCTCACATCGTATATACACTTGTTTATACTGTATATTATTGACTGTATGTTTGTTTTACTCCATGTGTAACTCTGTGTCGTTGTATGTGTCGAACTGCTTTGCTTTATCTTGGCCAGGTCGCAATTGTAAATGAGAAATTGTTCTCAACTTGCCTACCTGGTTAAATAAAGGTGAAATAAAAAAATAAAAAAATAAAACTTTGTTGAAGCACCTTAGGCAGTGATTACAGCCTTGAGTATTCTTGGGTATGACGCTACAAGCTTTGCACACCTGTATTTGGGGAGTGTCTCCCATTCTTCTCTGCAGATCCTCTTAAGCTCTGTCAGGTTGGATGAAGAGAATCGCTACACAGCTATTTTCAAGTCTCTCCAGAGATGTTCGATTGGGTTCAAGTCCGTGCTCTGGCTGGGCTACTCAAGGACATTCAGACACATGGCACAAAGAAACTTGCTGCAGTGTCTTGGCTGTGTGCATAGGATTGTTGTCGTGTTGGAAGGTGAACAAAAAAAACATGTCTATGGCATGATGCTGCCACACCATGCTTCACCGTAGGGATGCTGGCAGGTTTCCTCCAGACATGACGCTTGGCATTCAGGCCAAAGAATTCAATCTTGGTTTCATCAGACCAGATAATCTTGTTTCTCATGGTCTGAGAGTCCTTTAGGTGCCTTTTGGCAAACTCCAATCGGGCTCTCATGTGCCTTTTACTGAGGAGTGGCTTCTGTCTGGCCACTCTACAATAAAGACCTGAATGGTGGAGTGCTACAGAGATGGTTGTCCTTCTGGAAGGTTGTCCCATCTCCACAGATGAACTCTGGACCTCTGTCAGAGTGACCATCGGGTTCTTGGTTACCTCCCTGACCAAGGCCCTTCTCCCTCGATTGCTCAGTTTAGCCAGGAAGCCAGCTCTGGGAAGAGTCTTGGTAGTTCCAAACTTCTTCCATTGAAGAATGATGGAGGCCACTGGGTTCTTTGGGACCAGAATTCATTTGGTACCCTTCCCCAGATCTGTGCCTCGACACAATCCTGTCTCGGAGCTCTATGGACAATTCCTTTAACCTCATGTCTTGGTTTTTGCTCTGACATGCACTGTCAACTGTGGGACCTTATAAAGACAGGTGTGTGCCTTTCCAAATCATGTCCAATCAATTGAATTTACCAGTTGGACTCCAATCAAGTTGCAGAAACATCTCCAGGTTGATCAATGGAAACAGGATGCACCTGAGCTCAGTTTCGGGTCTCAATGCAAAGGGTCTGAATACTTATGTAAATAAGGTATCTGTTTGTTATTTTTAATACATTTGCAAAAATTTCTAAAAACCTCTTCCGCTTTGTCATTATGGGGTATTGTGTGTAGATTGATGAGGGGGGATTATTTCATCCAATTTAGGCTGTAACGTAACAACGTGGAAAAAGTCAAGGGGTCTGAATACTTCCTGAATGCACTGTATATAATATATACTGTACATATAATTTATACATTATATATTTCCTTCAGACATCATGTCTGAAGAAGGGGGTAAATTACATTTTTTTTATATTAATGAGTTACTGTAGTGTTGAATATGCACTGCACAATTAAACTTTTAGGGCCAAGAATAGAACAAGCTTGAACAAACTGTACAAGTGATATGGGACTAATAGTATTCCCAACACAATGCCTGCAGATGTCTCAAGTTTTGAGGGTTGTTGGCATGTTGACTGCAGGAATGTCCACCAGAGCTGTTGCCAGATACTTTTACATTAATTTCTCTACCATAAGCCGCCTCCAACATTGTTTTAGAGAATTTGGCAGTACGTCCAATTGACCTCACAATAGCAGGCCATGTGTACGGCACCATGGGATGAGCAGTTTGCTAATGTCAATGTTGTTAACAGAGTGCCCCATGGTTGCGGTAGGGTTATGGTATGGGCAGGCATAAGCTATGGACAATGAACACAATTGCATTTTATCGATGTAAATTTGAATGCACAGAAATACCACGATGAGATCCTGATGCCCATTGTGAGGCCATGCAGTATATCTATATATTAGGGCCTAATGAATTTATTTAAATTGAACGATTTCCCCATTTGAACTGTAATTCAGTCAAATCTTTGACATTGTTGCATGTTGTGTTTGTATTTTTGTTCAATATAATATGTGCATTATGTTCCTTTTGCCCTTTGTTTCCCTCCCCTTTCTGCTCAACTGTCCCACTTTAAAATGTATCTGCTTAAAGCTTTCCTCACATAAAATAGATGACAGTTCGGTAACACTTTAAAATAAGTCGCTCTTTAGGTTGGTCTACCTGTGTATTAACTTTGTAATTTCTTAAATCACATTCATGCATTAACAATGATAGCTTAACAATGAGTTTGTGCAGTAATTGCATATGGTAGCAATGGTCATCCTCCAATACTGTTAAGGAATAATCATAGACTTTTTAAAGGAAACTTAACCATAGAACACCCACCACCGTTCATTCTGCTGTGTGAAGTGAACACCTTACGTCTCACATGTTTCTCACTGTCTTGCAATGTGAAAGATACATCTGTCTGTAGGATTTTAAAAAGCATGTAGTGTGAACCTATACTTGAAGCACCTGCATTCCAACTGATTAGAATTCCATCCATTATTTAAACAACTAAGAGGATACAACATAATATACCTTAGGTTGAGAATGAATCACTATGAAATAATAATGAGAACTTTATTTCACCTTTGTTCATCACATGAATTAATAATTGAAACCTAATTTGACCTATCATCTGCCTACCCAGTCATCAAGACAAGGCCCGTCTTAAACAGTATCCCTCACATTTACATTTTAGTCATTTAGTAGACGCTCTTATCCAAAGCGGTTTACAGTTAGTGTGTGAGGAGTGCTGTGGGGTAATTTAAGATACTCTTTGAAGAGGTAGGGTTATTGCACACTGTACAGTGCACACTCCACTGAGGAGCAAGACCCATCTGCATCTCAAATGGCACCCTATTCCCTAAATAGTGCACTACTTTTGACCAGAGCCCTGTGAGTCTCTTCAAAAGTAGTGCATTATATAGGGAATAGCATGCCACTTCGGGTGGATCCACCGTAAAGATGAGAAGCTGCAGGAAACAGCTGTGGTATCTGCTGCTGCTTCTCCTTTCATTCTGTATCATCCCTGTTCCTCCCTTTCTTGCCTGTTTCCCTGTATTGCCCATACCCTTTACAGCCAAAACTCCATGTTTCTATTTCGACAGTTGAACTTTGCAGTTGTAAGCAGGATATTAGATTTAAATGACATTTCATATGCTGAATCCAAGTGTAAATTCAACTTTACAATAAATAAAATATGGCTTGCTGTGTCATTTTTCTCACACGATACGGTTACAAATGAAATCATCTCCTGTATGATGGTAGTCATCTCATGAAGCTACAGTAGAGGGGAAAACGAGCCACAACTGATTCATACAAATTCTAGTGCTGACTTTCCAACCTTGCTTGAAATGTGCCTTTCAAATGAGTCTAAGTTCTGAAAGCAACACCTCTTACTGAGATGTCCATACCAGGCTTGCCGTATTGCTCCACTGTTGAAGTTCTTCCTAATTATAAAAATAATACAACATCCTAAAAAAAGCCAGTGAGATAATGGAGGAAATACTGAATTTAGCCTTGACATTGAATGTTCTTCTTGCATAAATCAAGTACTTTCCTATTTACCCTTTCTACCCAAGAGGAAAACCAAGGAGAAGACACGAATGTCTTGAATTCAGTATGAAGGTACGAGGGCACACAGGTGGAATAGAAAACCATTTTACCGTCTCGCACTTAGAAATAAAATTTCAGACAACTATGGTCTGGGGAACTGGGTTACTTTTGTGCCATTCACATTTGTAGCATTCACCACGTTTTGCAGGTGGGTAATGTTCACTGTTGCTAACACCCCTGAATAGAACACGCACACCCACTCACGCACGCATGCACACACACTCAAAAACACACATGGGCCCACATAAGCACATAGGCATACACTGCTCTTCAAATTGGCAAGGACTATACATTAAGAGAAAGGCTACAGATAGTGTGCTTCTTCATTGCTTCATAATAAATAGCATAAGGCACAATATCAGGCTGACCATCTACAAAGTATAAGTATGCTATACCTGTAAGTTATACCCAGTAATGTGTGCATGGCAATGAGTGCAGCTGTGAGTCCTTATTGAATCTGACTTAATAAGGGTTTGTGAGTGTGGGCCAACACCTGCCTCCTGGCTGGGCCTAGCAAAGCAGGTGTAGTCCCATTACCAGAAGGCCAGATGTTCTCTTGAACTAAGCTACTCATACTCAGTGTTTTAACTACTCAGCAACCCTGCCAGCTGTCCCACAATATTTCTCTATCGCTTCTTGCTGAGGGTGGATTTCTATCTGCACTAAAAGAGTATTCATAGTACCGGGTTGGTGGGTTTGTACTATGGCTCAATTATAAAAACTGGCAGCCAAGGCAGAACTTTCCATCAGTTCCAGCCTGGCAATTTGCTTAAGCGTGGTTTGATGAAAGGATGAGAGCAATTATCAGGAGTACACCTCCTACGCTATGGTAAGCCAAACAGCTGTCATAGATCTTGGTTACGCAAGATTTGGGTCCCTATGCGTCGAGCTGCATCGCACCGATAGCATCGTGATTCCAACTCAAAAGCTATACTCTATGTGTTTAACCATGCGAGACATCCCACTCATTCGAGGAGAAGCAAAGACAGACCAGGTCCCTGAGATGCACATGATATTGCTTTTTTCAAAAGAAAAATCTACCATTGCCAAATAAACATACCCTGCGTCAAGCTGTGGGATGTTTTTTTAGTGAATATCAGAATCTGGTTGTATGTCGCCAAGTAGCGAAACAGCACAGATCTTCCTGATTATAGTTCTTAAAGGTCAATCATCTTGCTCAGTAACCTCTATATATCAATATTTTATGAGCAGATTCTTTCTAACCATGAAGATTATTCAAATATCATCCTTCCAGTAAGTTTGCCCCCAGGAAACTGTTTTGCAAGATGTAATATAAATAAACAAAAGCCATAATCCTGAAAATGAAAAAGCCTTAATTAAAAAGCGTAAGCATAGCAAGTTAATCAGCTAAAACAATTAGGAGGGCGTGAAAAAGCATGAATGTAAAAAATAATCGGATTCTCAGCCACACCTCATTGTTCAGGGCACTTAAAAGTGAGGTGCCACACATATTTTAACGGGAAAGCAGGTGCTTACCTCTTACCTGCACATTAATTACAGTTAGATCTTCATTAGGGTCCTCCAACGGAGCCAAAGTCAAGCAAACAACCATATGGGCAATTAGGACCCATCAATACCTGCAAAATTGATAGAGCACTTGATAATTAAGAAACACCAATCTGTCTTTTGGAGCATTATATTTTCCAGCTGTTTGATTTGAAGAAAATCCCAAAGTACCAAAGGATCGATGATGTGTTATTGCTTCACCTTTCCAGCTGCCGTCCTTTCTCCATAAAGACAACGCCATGTAGTGTTAATTGCCTATACATCACATAGCCCAGATAATTACCCAAGCTGCTTACTATGGGTAACACTGCCTCCATAAAAAGTCCATCTGCATATTGCAACAACTCTATATTAGTTTGTTGACTAATCCCCCAATAGGTCCACACTGACTTGGGAGTTTGTGGAATTTCTGCCAAGAACAATACACCCACATTTGGTAATTGAGAGCACAGCAGGGCCTAATTTCAAATTGCCTCTGTAAGCTTTAATTATATACAGTATCTATTGAAGGAAATATCCATGAAGGTGGGATACACGTTTTAATAAACAACCCATGAAAAATAATTAATCAAAAGCTAAATGAAATCGTAATGCATTTCACAATGTGAAACATTTTCAGTGATGCAACTGTCAACCTTATCTCGTTACTATGCCGAAAACATGTAACGAACCGTACTCAATGCTGTGCATTGTCATGGTAATTGCTTTCAGTGGTAAAAGTTAATCAAGGCCAATTGCAAGGCCACAATTGAAGTAGGTGTCACTAGTGTTTATGTAGAATCCATTTCAGAACAGCCATGGCTTGATGGCTAGCTTTAAAGGGTTGATGAGATCTTATTTTTAAGAAAAGCCACAAGGAGCTCTTGTGCTTCTCTGTTGATATTTGCATTACATATTCAGATTAATTATATAAAGCTATTTGTGCGTCTAAGCTTATCATTTGAAAATCACTGAACAACAACTCATTACCTTTTAGGGGACATCAATTCTATTTGATTCAAGTAAGAGCATTGAGAGATGGCACGGTTCAAGTCCCTTGTTCTCCAAAGGAAAAACCGAACAGAACAGTTTGATTGATATTTCTCATCTCCTCTAAAACACAGCTGTGGTGCATTAACACACTACATTCAGCTGATTGAATAGAGATGTAAGAACTTCTCTCAGCCATGGCAGACACACTGCCATCTCTGGGGCCTCAAAAATGTCTCACTGCCGGTAGATTCAAAATCTTAATGATCTATCTTTTTCACCTTGGAGATTTCGATAACACCATTTGTTAGCATTTTCATGTAGCCATAGCAACTGAAACTGTAATTATATTACAGAGGCATTCATTATAATTCTCAGTGTGGCCGCGGAATACAAAAAAGTTAATGCCCGTATTAATGCATAATGTTCAGCAATTATATTTCCTATAGAAATGGAGACAACAGAGGTACAGTAGTACACTAGCTAGATATACAGTACTTTGTCTATAATTATGATTTGGTGACATTCAACTGTAAGGAGAATATTATCTTGGCTGTTTAACTCACCGTGCCATCTCTCTCAATGCTGTTACTTGAATCAAATAGAATTCTCAAATGTACTTCTGCACTTTTTCTGCCCAATAGTTTTTTATAGCTTCTATATATACTTTTCATATAAATGTCCATAAAGCACAGCACCAAGCACCATAACAGTTGGATTGTCAACTCAGAAAACTTCAGAGAAGAAAGGAAACCACTTGTTCCACAAAACCGGAATTCATTGCCTTACATTTCTTGAAAACCCCCTTTTGAACCTTTGTAAAACTCTCCACACAACTTTGCACTCCAGTCTTGTTGAGTCTGAATGGGAACATAGGGGAGGTTTGAAAGGTTAACAGAAGACCAATAATAAAATGTAACACAAAAGCAGAAAGTGTTTCCTGACTGGCTCTTCTTTGTGTGTGCGCGTGTTTGTGTGTGTCGCATGTGCGTTAGAGATAGTGAATGCAGAAATAATTTAAGGCATTCCTCTTTTCAATAAATCCATAACCATGAATCAGTTCAACAATACCAGATGATTTTATTGATTTGTAAAGTCTGAAGAAATCTAAAGCCAGAGGTAACTGTTGATTAGAGCTACTGTACTGTATCATATAAATTATTTTGGCTAATATTTTCGCTGTGGGGGATAGATACAGTATATAGTCATATACATTGTTTTGCTTTTCAAGCTGATGTCATGTAAGTACAGAGTTTATGTATTTTTGATTTTGCTCTGTTACCAAGGTTGTTTATCATGCTTCAAAACTGTTGTGTTGAGAGTGAGGTGTTTGTGAAGTTGATGTAATTCTTGCCCCCAGCTTGCATGCTCACCCACCCCTGCTGCAGTAGACTGTGTGAGCAGCATGCAATACATAAAATATCTCTCTGGTCTGCTATCTCATTCTCAACCTTGGAATTCATGCAAAATATGGAGCCCAGAGATCTGCTTATCATCTCTTATCATCTTCACAATTCTGTAGACAGTGTTACTGTTTATGTTCCAACAGACATGGAGCAAAGGAACTACAGCATCCGATGATGCCAATGTGTAGTTACTGATTCCATCTCTCCTGTGGACACATCCTGCTAATACTTTTATGGTCAGGTTGGTGTCATGAATTTTAATCAGACATATCTCGTGATACTTCTGGAGTAAAGGAGACTCATATACTTCCGAGCATGTTTTAGAGAGGGGAATGTAGTGCTTTCTTTTAGGGAAGTGATCGTCAGCTAGAGACTACAGCCATAGACAGGTGGGATCTACAGTATTAGAGCAGGGCTCCCCAATAGGCAGCCCAGGGGTAATTTTATTTGGCTCCCCAGATTTTCAGAGCAAAATAAATCATTGTATTAATCAATTAATTAAAATAATTTGTTGTTGGACAAGACTACAAAATCACAAGGAAATCAGCTCAAAGTGGTTTTAACTTAGGAAATCTATTCCCAAATACTCCCATGCATAAACCAAGAGGTATATACGATAGTATACCAATGGAATCAAGGTTTGAAATTATATTGTGTTTGTCATATACTATATCTGTTTGGGATTCTCGCTGTCAATTTGCAGTGTACAAATGATTTATAAGTATAATCCGGCCCTCTGACCATCCGCTCAATGAATGATCGTCTCACGGCTGAATGTAACTGGTGACCCCTGTATTAGAGCCTGTGTGAGGATAAAAGGCGCCAAACTCTCCATGTAAAAAGTCAAATCCCACTGGGAACAGATGTAATTTCAGTGTCTAGTTTTGATTTACGTTTGGTTGCAATGTCAACAAACGTGAAATAATCTTGAAATAAATAAAAAAATGTCACCATGTCATTGGATTTAGGTTAAAAGTTTGGCGAAACCCAATCAGTTTTCCACCTTAATTCAACGTCATCAGATTTATTTATTTATTTTCCCCAGTGGGATGTTTCTGCATCTAAATAAAAAGGGAAATGAAAAATCTTCACATCAGAGAAGCAGGGTATTTCATCATAGATGTTCCCAACACAGAGCTTTAGAGAAGATGAGAGTTTGTAGAAGTATGTTTTCCAGGACTGAATGCATTTTTCCTGGGGCTCATTAGAATTGCTATAGTTATTCAACAATTGTTCTTTATCTGAGTGATGTTTAAAGTGGTTGTGTGTTTTTTTACTCTTGAATAATATGAGCAGACTGCAACAGGGCTTGTCCTAGTGGTTTTTAGATCAATAACTTTTTTTCTGCCCAATAAATTAATCTATCAATGAACACTAATGAAGATAAACGTAATATCATGCAATATAATGTTTGATGGTTCCGATATGCCAAAACGACCCTGTTAAAATACCGTACAAAATAGAAATGATTTGTATTAACAATAATCAAAGAGAAACACATCTGTTTGCTTTTATTTCATCATATTGGCCTAAGACTTGTTTTCATAAAATGCAGAGTGTATCTTCAGTATGTGACGTCCCTCCCACTCTGTCTGCTGGGATCTCCTTTTTGGTAGTCTGTTTGGTAGTCTGCTTGTTGCCAGTGGGCAGAGCTCGGAGGATTAAAATGTATATGAACTTGAAAGTTTGTTGATATTTTCCAGTTGCTTGTACTTGCAAGGAATGGTATTGTACTGTACATCAGGAAACCCTAGTCTGGATGTATATGATGATAAATAACTCCCCACCTATACTTCTAAGGGAATATTTTTAAGATGTATAATGGTGAGAGATCAATACGCCAGGACAGGACTGATCCAAGTCTCCAGCCCAGGGGAGGTCCGACCCACCGACGCGTTCAGTGCTCACCTCAGGGCCAACGGCAAGGTACCATGCCAACTCCTCTCATGTGCCTCTCTCTACAAACCAGCCATCCCCTGGAGACTGCAGCACCTAAAAACAAACACCTCTCTCTCTCTCTCTCTCTATCTATCTCTCTGTCTCTGTTTCTTTCACGCTCTCTCTCACGCTCTCTCTCTCTCTCTCTCTCTCTCTCTCTATCTCTGCCTAAAGCTCAACAAGGGGCCAAAGTTGCATAAGCGTGGCAGCAACACCTCTTATTGTGTGCACGTCAACATTCATCCGGCCATAATTGACCAAATGTTGTTCCTTCCTCAGTTTGTGTGACTGTGCTATTGAATTTGGTTTTGACAGGCCAGACTCAATAGTGTCTCAAACCCACTCTGTCTGACCAAAATAGTTCCAGACACTGGAACAGGTTAGTGTTCCATTTTCTGGTTTGCTATGGCAGCTCTGTCAACACTTTCCAGAAGATAATTGCATTGGTCTAATTTGACATTGGCAAAATTCATCACACTCCTATTGCCGATGTACCACTGCCCCACAGGCCTACAGTGGATATTAACTTTCAGGATTGTAAAGTCGAGAATCTTTTTTATCAAGAGATAACAAAAATGCTGCTGCCTCAGTATAAGTAAAGACCCAGTATCTACGGGCATTTTCTGACCTTTCAGCTTTGCAAGTTCAACTCAGGCCTCTATTCATTCACTTCCCTCCTCAGTGAAAGTGGCAATGTCCTGCCATGTGCACTTAATATGCCTACATGCCTAATGACTTCCTTTAAATGGACTCAAACGAAGGCACGCATTTGTGATCTGATGGACTGCCCAAGTTCACCACACAATCTAACAAATGTAGCCTTTTTAACTCTCCCACTTTAGAGGAAATCAAATAAAACTATGTAGATTGATAAAGATATAATGGAGGCCACATTTGAGAATATCTTCAAAGGAGCCCTTTATTTTTGGGCAGAATGATGCAGTCCATAATACATGTCAAATGTAACACAGTGAATATTAACAACCAATACATTTTCACAAAAAAATATTTTGTTACCAGCTAAATAATTAGAGCAAATTACAGTCTTCTCTGCCTGAGAAAAGACATTTAGTGTAGCAGATTTTATTCCAAAAATGGAAGAACTCGATCGTGTGTGTAGTTGATATGAGTGTCGAGTCAAGATGGGCATTTGCAATGTAGCAGGGCCACCAGGCAGCATTTCCAGGGTGGCTTGCTGACACAGCACAATAGAAATAGTTAATGACTTGCAATTTAGTGTTGAACTATCGTTTTACAATAATGTCTCACATAGAGCTCATCTCCAAATTTGATGAATCAGTTTTTTTCCTACTACATTGTAAAAAAAAGTGTGCAATCTGAAGTTCACGACTTCAATACAGTAGATTGACAAATTCAATTTGATTCAATTAAATGCAACAAAATGAACATACCGGTATTCAAATCAATGCATCGCTCAGAGTGTATCTGGTGATCCCTCACTTATCCTCAGACCAAACCTGCATTGCCACGCCTTTAAGATGATTCAACCAAGGTAGGCACAGCACTGACTTTAATGGATGAGGCTTGTGCAGTACTGTATTGAGATGTCTCACCTTGTCTTTTGGATTTGAACTTATTTTTACAACACACTGTGGACATAACACAACTCGTCTGATGTCTTAGGATATAGCAGTGCATGATGGGACATGTTTTATAATATAAGGCCCTTAACCTTCATCTCTCTATGCAACGTTCGAATCACACAACCACTTTGAAGCAAGACTGTGTGGTCTGCTGAAATGGCTGCGCTACAATTGATGATCATTTCTATTACCATAAGTGGATGAAAATTCAACTTCACATTATGCAAACACGTTCCAACATGTGAAAGTGGATTGTATTTCATGAGTATTATGCATTGTTTTTCCTCTCTAATCAACAAAAAACTGAGGCGACAATCTGGCATGTCTTTAATACGTTCAGTTCACACTTGGTGGACTGCCTCCCAGACTTACATTTCATCATTTTTGCCGGTCTGTCTCAGGGTAGAAAACAGCTTCTCTTAAATTACACATGCCAGGGTGGGTAGAGCTACTTTAAAGCCAAGGACAGCAGATGCTATCTAGTAGCAAAGAAAAACACACAAAAAAGCATTGCTATTCTCTTCCTCATTTAATCCACCGCCCCTCAATTCCACTTTTAAGAATTAGCCAAGTCTTTTGATTTATTAATTGAACATGATTACAACCAGCCACCATGAAAACTAGACCCCTCCCTCCCTGGCTAAATTGCTGTTGGAGTTCCTTCAGGAACACTCTTGAATTAATTGTATACGCCTTAATGGGGATTGAAGTGAGGGTCTTTAATTATGCAAAGTGAAAGAGCATGTTCAGCAGTAGTAGTAGCAAGTGAAGGAATTGACCGGGAGGAGCAATGAGGAAGATCCTCTACTGACAGTGTTCCCTGGGGCTAGGGAGAAGTCTATACCTCAATACTGGAACACTGCATCCATCTCCCTCACAGAACACGAGCCACAGCCCTGTACGACATACAGTAACTAAAGCATTATGGATGCATGACTGGCTACTGCCTCGTCCAGTTGAGGTTCTTTTGGATAAAATAAATAGGCTTATGTGTTTTCTTGGGGTGTATTCACTAGACACCAAACAGAAGCATAGGGGCCAAAACAGGGAGTGACATTTTTCCATTGCAAAATGTTTGGCTGCAATTTGAACCAGTTTGTGCTAATGAATAAACCCCTGCTTTAGACTCTGTTACAGTTTGCAAGTGTGAGACTGCAGATATGATATACTGTATTTGGTAATGCTCTGTAAGATTGAGTGTTGGGTCAATGCATACAGTTTATACCCATACAGCATGTGTGTAGTAAAGATGTATTGGCATTTAGTCTTGATTTTGCTTCACCTTTCCACTTATTATGTAGGTCACTCTGAGTCAATAGCAGGTACAGGGCAGTCATCAACTTAACATGCATCTTAATCCACAGATGATGATTACAAATAACAGCATGTCCTTCACAGATGCTGCAGGGATTGCCCTTGCGGGATATAGGAGTTGGCAACCAGGGTTTGAACTCATTGAGCTAAAGACATTACATGCATCCAATGCCTTGACGTTGAAGTTGTCTCCCTGATGTTAGACAAGAACCCCTCCATGTTTGTTGCTGCCTGTTACATAGTCCTTCAGCCTCTCACACCACTGACACCACTGTCACCCAAACAGACAGAGAGGAAGTTAATAAGGGCAGGGAAGTGACATAACTAATAGAAGAAAGGATTGGATTGGATTGATATCCTTGTTTATCATTGGACACTACAAATGTCTCTGACCCAAACTTGTTTGTCAGTGAGACTATTGTTTTGCAATCTCCTTTCATTAAACAGCGATCAAATGAACAATTTCTCATCCCACAGCTGAGACCGAGACAGACAAATCATAATTCACAACGCGTCCTCCCATTCATTAACATACTTAACCTGTCTTATACCCTCCTCTCTGGAAATGCACAAAGAGTGATTACAGAGTGTGTCTTTCCACTGGAGCAAGAACAAAAGGGCTGGCAGTCTGTATTATTACCTTCGATAATAAGAGAAACAAGAAGCCATTATGGTCCCGGCCTTATCAGAATCTAAGTATCTCAATGACCTTTCTATCCGGACTAATTGCACACAATGGTTTGACCTTTCAGCATTCATGAGTATTTAAAATCTCACAACAACATGGTGGTTCATCTACACATTCAATTTTGGGGGTGCATTTTATGTTACAGTGCCTTTATTCTTCTGCCCAGCTCAAAATGAAATGTTTCCTCTTTAAATGGTTGTACAGCTCATTGAATGTTAGTGCTTACAAAATGCAAATATACGGATCAGAAATATGTCCATTTGATTTTAATTTTTTTTTCCGGAGAGAGAATCAAAGATTATAGAAATATTACTGAACTGAACCAACTACTTAATTGACTCATCTCTGCCCTGCCCATAAGCAAGTTAGCCAATTGTTGACTTACACGCCTTCACTTCTTTTAAATGGAAGAGCAAAATACCAAGACAGGACCGGATTTAGCCCAAACAGAGGCTAAACAGAGGCCTTGTATGGGAATACAGTTGCCAAAGCTATTTAATCGCGCTCACATTCAGCTTAATCCTGCTGTGGCTGATTTACGCCTGTAGGTATTGCGAGAGAGGAAACATGAGTCATTTAGCAAACCACTGCACAGAAGGAATAGTAAAGATGTGAAAAAAAAGGCACAAAGCCTTTTGAACCCCTGAGATGAAAGAAACTACAGACTCCAACAGGATGAGTCAATTCTCACATAGACCACTTCCCTTTCCATATAACGATGGAACTTAGTCTTACCAGTGTTTTAATAATGCATCTTTCCTACAATGGCCGAAGATGTGTAACATGCTTTTCCCAAAACACCATGCTGGGAGAACTGTCGCGAAGTGAGTCATTGAAGCATGTGTTGATACTGATAGGATTTTCAATAAAGTTTTCTCTATTCAAATCTTTCCGTAACATTGTAATTATTTCACAATACTGATGACGGATCAGTTCCGACGACTGCAAATATTGAGGCGGCTTATTCAAATGCTTACCCAATAAAGATGCACAAAATCACCAATTTGCCACATTATTGCGCACATGTTAGGTTACACATCGTGAAATATGTTGAGACAAATTACAGACAGTAGCCTACAAGTAGCAAAAAATAATTCAATTGGTTGAACATGAAATGTATTTCAATATGATTGAAATAGGCCTATTGCTTACTGTTTCTATTTTAACGCAGTCATCTCGGTTTTCATTTGAAGCGTATCCGCTTGTTTGTATCAATTGCAAAGACATTGGCAACTTTGTATTTGTAGTCAACTTTGTTCTGAAGTTATCGTGGTCATAGAGAGAGAGAAGCCATGTTTAGCAGAGATCTTCTGTGTATAAAGTGAGGTGGGAGGGCAAAAAAATCATCTAATGATGCACTTAGCTCGTCTGAGGCAGGCTTATGCCTCGTTTACATTGTGACGTACAGTATTTCATTATGAAGTTATTTCATTATGTTCCACTACTGGACGGAGAGCTTAGGATAGGGTTTCACAATGCAAGTCAATATGGAGGAGAGCCTTGTCTCTTGTCAGAGATTGCGAAAGATGACCTTATTATTCAAGACAGGAGAAACATATTGTTTCAGTTGATAATAAAACATGTTTTGTTTATTTACTTTTCCCTCAACTTGTTTTTATAACTTTCTAGCAAGTCAAGCTATCTTACAGCGCAGAACTATACTGTAGCTGGCAACCTCCACCTAATAATTGTAATCAAAAACAATAAATCACATTAAACTAAAACGGGAGGCAACAATAATCTTCTATTGTTGTTTAGCAACTTCCTGTTCTTCGACAGACTGGCTGGACCAAGGGTCGTGGCTCAAAGGGATCCATCTTTTGACAATTTAACGTCAGATTTGACTTTCTGTCGCAGGTTAGGAGAGCTTAGGAAGCAGGTTAGGAATGTAAAAGGTTAGGATAATTAGGTTAACGTTAGGAAAATAGTTATGGTTAGCTCAAATGGTAATAAAAATCTGTATAAACCGGATGCAACCCGGATATACACTGAGTGTACAAAACATTAGGAACACCTTCCTAATATTGAATTGCACTCCCTTTAGTCCTCAGACCAGCCTCAATTCATCGGGGCATGGACTACATCGTTTTGAAAGTGTTCCACTGGGATGCTGGCCCTGTATTGACTCCAATGCTTTCCACAGTTGTGTCAAGTTGTCTGGATGTCCTTTGGGTGGTGGACCATTCTTGATACACATGGGAAACTGTTGAGCGTGAAAACCACAGCAGAGTTGCAGTTCTTGACACACTCAAACCGGTGCTCCTTGCACCTACTATCATACCCCGTTCAAAGGCACTTCAATATTTTTTCTTGCCCATTCAACCTCTGAATGGCACACATACACAATCCATGTCTCAAATGTCTCAATACCATTCTCCTCCCCTTCATCTACACTTGTTGAAATGTATTTAAGAAGTTACATCAATAAGGGATCAAAGCTTTCACCTGGATTCACCTGGTCAGTCTGTCATGGAAAGAGCAGGTCATAATGTTTTATGCACTCAGTGTAGATAGACTGTCCATGAAACGGCGTCTGCGAACAGATGAGTAGATTACCTTGAAAACAATGGTCGGACAACTTGGACGCAGTCTCCAGTTCTTATTATACCTCATTGGGCCAGACTGAAGAATACACTGAGTTTGGAAAAATTCAATGTATGCGCCATTCGTCTCGCAACAGAGCCATCAACCGCAAGGGGGCGTTGCGATTTCACTCTATTGTGGAGGGCCCCCATTCAATTGAAAGACATCCAGCGCAACTTAATGGAGTGCTTATGGTTAATGTGGATGAAGCATTCTATTTCAAGTGTTTTCAAGTGCAATGTTAAGAAGCGGTGGTTTTGGGAAACAGCTCAGAGATTTAATGATGCTCTTAAGGTTCTAACGATGAACATAGCCTTAAGATACTTTTGGGAAACCGGGCCCTGGGCTGTCTGAATGAAATATGTGCAAAGACAGGGATCCTATATTTAGACATGAAATCGCTCCATCACCTCACTGCTCCATCTCTCAGAGGGAAACTTTTCTCCCGGTGTGTCACTTGCTATCATTGGCATGTAAAAAGGCTGAATAAATCTTATGTGGACTTTTAGGAATGTCAGAAACGACGAGGGAAGCGGAACCATGAATTTGCATGATTGACAAGTAACGCAATAAGTTTGAATGGGCAGAATGAGGGCAATGGATATCCAGTATTTTGTGAGTAAATGAATGTCTGTCAAGCGAAAGTGAGTACAACACAACCTTGTGATTTTATTTATATAAGAAAGATGTAAAGTTTGAACAAATGCTTCACCATCTGGTAGCAAAAACCTTCCAAAGGCTTGAGATAGGCAAGGTTTTCTGAATGGCTAAGGAACAGCACAGACAGCTCAGACGAAGGACATCTAATGGGTCAAGGATTTCTATAGCTGCCTACGGTTAATCTTGAGAGCAGGGCCATCTTTTGGGGGCCCTAAGCGAAATTTGGTTGTCGGCCCTCCGCTTGACAGTGGTGAGATACATAAAAAATGTCAAATGTAAAAAAAAAGTTAATTTCCTGCCATTCTACACATTTTGACCAGGGGGCAGAGGAATTTTGTAACAAATTGAATGGTGGACCCCGGAAGTCAGGGTCCTTGGGAACGTGCTCTGCATGCCCAGTCTGTATTTGGCCATGATTACTACAAGTTTAGATAGCTGACTAGGCTAACTACCAATCAAGAAATTGACATGGCTAATTGTCAGCTAATTGAGTGACTGTCATAACCAGAGAAAATGGCTGAAGCACAACCAAATGTCAAAATTGCACCTGGTGTATTCTACTATTCTTAAGGGCCATCCATACCAAGGACAATAACTATAACGATAAATGATCCTTAACTATAAATGTTGGCGAGCATCCACCAGCAGAACGTTTATTGTTTATCGTTCTGCAGTACACCTGTCAATCAACTGATTAATGCATCCAACTGCACACTGTAGGCCTATTAATGAGGTGGTAAAATATACCATTCAGTGCTTCAGGGTGTGTTCATTGTCATAGTGACAACTGCAAATAATACTTGAATGTAGCCTACATGTAATGAAAAATAATATAGAAACTCATATTTTAAATGTAGCAATTTAAGTACAAACGCTGCTTAGCCTGCATATATTTTATATCCTGTCATTGCTTGACTTGTTGCTCACATAGGCTGCAAGTGATTTCCATTTTTCGAATGATTATCAATTTGTTTGGATCTTTCTTTTCGCTGTGCTCATCTCTCTGTCTGTCCTGTGCAATCGTTTGCAATGCATCAGTGCTGGCCGAAGTGATTACACCAACATACTCTCTCTCTATAATTTTCCCTAACAGTTAATTTGGCTTAGGCCTATTTTACATTCAGCAATTAGCAAGAGCAAACCTGCTTCTCTCCACGAATCAGCTATTAGGCACATTAGCAGGCCAGTCATAGTGTGTATTTTATCAGGATGCATGGGTGTTAACAGATAGGCCAATATAGCCTGACAATATAGCCTTCTCATGTGCTGTTTGCCAGTTATTCTGGCCATCTTACACAGTGAGCTCTGCCTTCTCTCATTTCCGAGCAGCCTTGCGCACCTAGAACCAAGAATGCATCAATAGAACGAGGTTTGATTAGTTGTCAATGTTTTATCATTGGATGGACGCCTAGCAATCTGGTAAGCGACCGCTGATGCAGCCAAGCCCCCCACACCTACAGTACCATTCAAAAGTTTGGACACAAGTACTCTTTCAAGGGGTTTTCTTTATTTTTACCATTTTCTACATTGTAGAATAGTGAAGACATCAAAACTATGAAATAACACATATGGAATCATGTAGTAACCAAAAAAGTGTTACACAAATCAAAAAATTAAACAGCATGTAAACAGCATGTTACATGGCCTACAGCATGGTCAAGCAAGATAATGTTTCTGACATTTTCGGATGAGTAAACCACTATTGATTTAGAACCACAGAGAATTACCTCAGTTCGCAAGAAAACAGGAGCTACATCCAATGTTCCAGCACCATTTCAACTTCAACACTTCAACATCATCAAATCACCTCTGCTTAGTCTAATAGTCCAATCAACGTAAACTAAATACGATGTAGCTGTCCTTGGTTCTGATTTCTGTGTGCACGTGTGTGGGCGTTCCTGCAAGAAGAAAAACATGTTGACTCACCCTACTTATAGAGCAATGCCATCCTCCTCTCTTTCATGTTGACGAAATGAGACAGTACATGCTTTTATTTTTTGTTGTCCTAGGCTACCTGGCTAAAGTGCTTGATTGCTAGTCTAACTTCCATTCATGGGCAAGGTTAGCTAGTTAACATTAGCCTTCTACATCTAGCTACATATTGAACTTCCATCTCAGGCCAAGGGTACAACAAAGTATGAATTAACATTTGGATCAGAATCGTTGTTAGAATCATTGGCCATTATGGAGAATTAAGTAAAACAACAAATCTAAATCTCCATCCATGGCTAATTTAGGAAAGAGACAATTTTAGCTACACCACAAGATGCAACAATTCAATGTGTTTCTGTCAATGACGTATGCTCTCATTGCGATTTGATAGGAGTGACGCAAAAATCCAAGCTGGTTTCCCTTGAAACTTTTTTTTGGTGTGCCAGACCATTCACAGTTGAGCTCGCTCTGTCTCGCTCGCTCAGATGCTTTCTTATTGTTTTCATGGTCACTTTTTTTGGTGAAGCATGGCTTCACTTGGCATCTATGAATATACGCCACTGCGCTTATGTCGCTTATGCCTGGGGCCAGCTCTGCTTTAGAGCATCACACGTCTGGCTAAGCTTGATTCAAGAGGGAAGAAATAGATAAGCAAGTGACAGTGATGACAATCTCTCTAATCCAATAGTGAAGCCAAGTCTAAGGACTGGAAAAAGCAGTCAGCATCAAGAAGTGAAAGGAAGAGGAAGAGCATATCTACTGGTCTCTCCCTGCACAATGTATAATTCATGAAAACAAAGTCCAAGGGTATATCCTCCAAAGATCTTCCTCACCTCATGTTCTGGAGGCATAACACATTTCAATGTTCAATCCAGGATTTTGTTAACTTTGTGGTGCAGGGCTTATCTAAAACTGTGGCGTATATTTTTATGTTTGTCTTATCCCTATGTTAAATAAATTGATGACTGTACAATTCCAATTCAGCTATTGTTAATGCAAAAATTGTCAAAGTGTACTAAAAAAGCTATCTTAAAACGTTAGTTCACCTCTCTGGCAGCCCAAGAGCAATTGTAAATTGAAAGTTGTCTCACCATGATGCATAAGCCACAACCATGACTAAATGCATAAATCAATCCACATATTTCAATTATCCTATGTCATGAAGTCAGAAAGGGAAGCAATAGGAATAATAAAATAAACAGTAATATACAGCTGGATCTGCAGACATCCAGCCTGTTGCGAGAAGTGTGTCCACAACACACATGATAGTACAGTCAGCAGTATTACCCATCCAAACATACTGTGGTCCACTTTTCAGTGAAACAGGTCTATGCAGTATACAGGCCTTTATGGAATTAAGAGGCAGTAAATATCAATTCTTTGAGACAGGTGTAAGAAGAATGTGTGCCCAATCAAAGAGGTTTCTTGGCACGGAAGAAACGGTTATAAGATAATATATATACATCTAATTGTGTATAATGTGTTCTCTCACCCATTATAATTCGCTACAAACTGTGTCATCAGTGACACAGTGCCTCGCGAGGTCTATAATACACAACACCACATCTGATTTCAACTCCCCAATTTTCCAAGAGCATGCAAATCCTAATCTAACCGCAGCATGTGTAAAATATTCAAGCCTTCCCTTGGTACCAATGGATCTGGGAGATAGTGAAAACCATCCATGCTGCATCATTTTCACACCAACTGCCGCTAGAGATTAAAAAGGAAAAGTGTTGGCTAAATAATATTCCTGATGGGAGATTTCCAAAGCTGCCAAGTGCTACTGGTTGACCGACGAGAGCCACTTCTCTACTCTATCAGGGAACATTATGTATGAGTGGCATCTTTTCCCATCTGGTGTACTATCATTGGACCCAAGTGAAATGCCAGTGGCTTGGCTAACAACAGCTATCCATCTTGATGTGTGGAGACCAATGGAGCACAGAGGGTTGATGTAGTACTCTTCCAATTCCTAATACCTAGAGCAGGGCAGCCCAATTCTCTAGACTCTCACTCAGTCATATTGCATGTGAGAATGGATGACAATGGCTTGTCCCCTGCTTCAAACTGCAATGGGGAAAATGACTGCACTTATGGAAAGAAGAACACAATAACCACATTCTGGCTAGGTCAAATACTGAAGATACATTTTTGGACCTAGCATTCTGGTCCATATACTTTCAAGCATTTACTCAGAATTACTTACACAGTTCTTCATTATTATATCATGGAAATTGTAACTAAATGCATTTAATTCTGCTTGGAACAGATCCTCCTCACTGGCTTGGACAATCAGTATCAAGTCATCCCTTTTGTGTGGGGGGGGGGGGTGTGTGGGGGCTGGTTGAGTCACAGAGAGCAAACATTTAATCTGTGTGTCAGCAGACCCTGCAACCAAGTGTAAAGGCTTACAGCTTGTGGTCTCTGATGGCTGGCCTCCTGTCAGCGCTCAATTAAAATGCAGTGAAAGAATCCTGCTGTTGGGACTGATTGGTGGAACTTCCACCTGTGCCCTGCTGCAGCATGAATCAACTGTATCCCGTTTGCCGCCTAAGGCTACGCCCCAAATGACATCATATTCCCTATATAGTGCACTACTTTTGACAAGGACCGGCAGGGAGCCTAGTGATTAGAGTGATGGGCCAGTAACCGAAAGGTTGCTGGCTCGAATCCCTACGCTGACAACATATAAGTCTGTTGTTCTGGCCCTGAACAAGGCAGTTACCTAACCCACTGTTCCCTGGTAGGCTGTCATTGTACATAAAATAAAATAAATTGCTGACTTGCCTAGTTAAATAAAGGTTAAATGAATTTTGACTCTGGTCAAATGTAGGACATTATGCAGGGAACCGGCTGCCAATTGAGGCGGCAGGTAGCCTAGTGGTTTGAGCATTGGACTTGCAACTGAAAGGTTGCAAGATTGAATCCCTGAGCTGACAAGGTAAACATATGTTGTTTGGCCCCCGAACAAGGCAGTTAACCCACTGTTCCTAGGCCGCCATTGAAAATAAGAATAATGTTCTTAACTGACTTGCCTAGTTAAATAAAGGTAAAATAAATGTGGGATGCAAACCTGGTTGCTGCCTGGTCTCCTTTGATCCTTGACTCCAATAAATCCCTTTTCACCAGGGATAATGTGGAGTTTCCATGTTTTGATAATGGATTTCATGGTGAACCTCACCATTGAACATTAAAGGCTGACAACAACAAAAATATTGGTGGTAGTTGAACAGTTGTTTTCAGGAGGACACTATTTCTATCAGCAATGTTTTCTGTTTACAGTTGACATCTTTTCTTTCCTCTAACAACAGAGGTTCTACTAAACCCCAATGTGCTGTCATTATTCAAAACTTTTGAGGAAACCTGTTGTACTTAATATATCTGAGTACGGTTACTTAAATAGGTTTTGTAGTCATTACGCAATCCAATAGTCACTGTGACCCAAGGGGATCAATTTTGAGTAATGCCCCCACTAAGCCATGCCTCCAATATAATTTCCCAGTGTGACTTGCCTTTGAGTGAATTGTACACTTACCACCCATGTCTATTTGTTAGTGACAGATACATGGTTGTTGAATTATTTCATTCTCAGTCCTATGGCCTTCACCAATTGAGTTTGTAGGTGTGAATGTTATCATTATAATTAAACTCTTAATCACAATACATTACATATCTCACAATGCTTTGTTTTGAGGCCTTGCTTTATCCTAACACAGTGGCCTGAAACTCATGGTTTACAGGCCACAACAGGCCTGCAAGTAGGGTTGCATAATTCCAGTAACTTTCCCAAAATTCCCAGATTTTCAGAAAATCATGGTTGAAGGATTTCCAGGAATCTTCCATCCAGGATTCCAGGAAGACATGGGAAATCTACCTGAATTTTGCAACCTTACCTGCAAAAGGGCTCCCGAGTGGCTCAGTGGTCTAAGGCACTGAATCTCAGTGCAAAAGGTGTCACTACAGTCCCTGGTTTGATTCCAGGCTGTATCACATCCAGCTGTGGTTGAGAGTCCCGCAGGGCACAATTGGCCCAGTGTCGTCCAGGTTTGTCTGGGGTAGGCTATCATTGTAAATAAGAATTTGTTCTTAACTTACTTGCCTAGTTAAATAAAGGGTAAAAAAACAACATTATGCTGACATGAAAAGTCATGTGTAATTCCTATTGGAATCCAGACAGATTTAAGATATCCAACAGTTTACATTTTTATTCACCCACAACCTGAATTCATAATAACAGCCAGGGTTAGGAACAGTGTGAGGACACTACTTAAGCCATTTAAACTAGAACAACCAGTTCAGTAACAGGTGCAAAAATCTAATAAAAATATTGGTTTTAGTTTAGAAAAATGTAATTTATGTATCTTTGTGTCACATGATTAATCAATCAATCACTTAATGTACATGCAAAAACATATAAAAACACATTTTTAAAATCTACCTGTAGTAAAGCATGCTGGGAAAAAAGTTAATTTGTGATAAGAACTTTTGTTTAAATAGAGTTGATGTGATTTCTCATTCGTTTTGAGTCAGTACCACATATACATTTTAAGTAATAATGGCTTTCATTGTCTTTGTGTTCAACTAGATGTATTTGAATTAAAAATGTCTTGGGGTTTAAAGTGTAGGATCCACATCCACTGTGCTTAGAGCTACACATCATGCCACAACTACTGTATTTTTTTTATTTTTTTTTAAATGGTTATGTACTGTGATAATGTTACCGATGGTTGCAGTAACATTGAGAACTTTTCCTTTCAATTTTGTAATTCATAATAAGAAGAGAAAACCTTGCAAACCCCCACACGATCAAAGGTCTTCCACATCATCTCCCATAATGTACTGCTTTATTACATAATCTCGACACAAGTTTATGTCCTTTGTTATCACACTGTATCTAATTGAGCTATTATTGGTACTACCCTTTTCCACATGCATGAAAATTCCTCTGGGCTGGAATTTCCCCTCTTTTAAACCAGATGGTTGACTCCTGAAGTGTGTTTAATGAGTGCACCCAGTATAAGAATGTAAATATGAAATCAGAGAGGAGTTCCGTGAGTAAATGGACGAACCATACTGTAACTTGACTTCAAGGCCTTGCTCAGTGTTAGCCTTTATACAGTATAGTCACCTCGACTGGCTATTCTTATCATGGGGCTAAGGTGCTTAGTCTCTTCAGTGACCCTGAAACATGCTATGTATATATAGCATATTGTGCTATTATTCCAGCCTTCTGTCATGTCTCAATGGCTGCATCGCAAATGGCACCTTATTCTCTACATGGTGCACTGATTTCGACCAGGGTCCATAGGGCTGTGGTCAAAAGTAGTGCACTATGTAGTAGGGAATTAGGGTGCCATTTGGATGCAGTCGGGGGCTCTATTGAGGAGGCTCACCTATGAAATGGTCAACCATTGGGTTTATGGTTGACCAAATCCAAGTTGTCGGCTCAATTACAAAGGGATCCTTTATAAGCAGCCTGTGTTATGGAGTGCTGGTTCATGTCCTTTTCCAATTCATCCCCCCCAAAACTGTCCTTAGTTTCAACCTTGTTTGGATTTTTTTTTAAAACATTTTTCAAGGACTACTGTAGATAGAATATGCAGTATCCATTGCATATTCCAGTCCTTGAAAATTTCAGCCTGGCATTTCTTTTTGTCTTGAGTTTAATAATTAACCAACATTGATTGATCGAGATCAAAAGCCTGTCGACCATTTTCACCCTCAAATTATTAAAACACACACGAGTTTCTTTCTTTCACTACAAACTGTTTTTCTCTTTGGGGAAAAAAATCCTATATATTCTACTCTAGAGTCCTTGGTTCTGAAGTCAGATTGACATACATGCTTTCTACACTGCATGCATGAGTAAGTTAAACAAAATAAAGAGAGCGAATAAATTAGTGTGCTTAACTGTAAATACAACTGTGCTAGGCTACTCTGCATGTACTGTACTATGCCTGACTACTGACTAAACGTTCATACTGTACATTTTGGAGCACTAGGATACACGTTTAAAACCTGCAAGCTCACTCACATCCACACTAGCACTCCATGTCATGTTATCCCATCTAAACACATACAGCACTGTAGTTAGATAACTTGCTTCATGGTTCACCAAAGTGCTTCAAGTAAAACAACTATAAACTGGGTCAAGATTTCTGCATTATAACCTGCACGGTTTAGGGGATTAAATATCCCCTGACAGTAACAGTGAAAATCAATGGATGGTTTGGATGTCAAGTCGAATGAATCTCTCCTGTGATGATGTTCAATAATGAGGTCAATACTTTCACTTATAAACATTGCACACATCCTGCTCTAAAAGTCTCTAAGATAGTTCAACCACACATTAAACATGCCTCAGACTGCATAGTTAAAAAATGGTGAGCTCAAGAATAGCTTACTGCTGGAGGCAGATCATCTAAAATGATGTGTTGTACTCTGCTCCCTCTGTAGGTGAGAAATAGGAGTAAAAATGTCTGGAACCCGCCTCTCCCTTCCCAACTGTTGGAAGAATGAGGGATGTGAGCAACCAAAAGACTCTCTCTATCCACAGGGAATTTAATAAAGAAGCTGACTAGTTGTTGCTGCTTACTGGATGGATCAAACCCCTTATATTTATGTTGATTTGATGTCCAATAAAAGAAGGATGGAACTAGAGGACAAAACAGACACAACCTCCCTCAGAGACACATTGTAGTAAATGGAATCTTATCACAGTATATTTATGTTCTCTATCTCCCACCTCTTTCTTTGTGAAAAGTAAAAGTCAAGGTAGACAGACTTATTCATCACTGTTTACAGATACTTTTAACAAACCCCAGGAATCCACTCCTCAAATACGAATTGCCCAGAACCAACAGCTGATTCTTAAAAAATACACTGAAGCAGCTTACACATTTTCCTCAACGGATTAGATAAAAAGGAAGCTGCTTTATATTTGGTGGAAAATGGCATTAAATACCCCCTCCTCCAATTGAAATGTCAGCATGATTCTAGTCTGCCAAAATCACGTTGTGAAAAGAGGTTTCATGAATATATGTGGAACAAAAGACTGATTGCTCATACTAGTGACCACTTCTTCCCTGCTACTGTGGTAGTGCTGCCCGTGGCATTTTATCGAGACACATGGCCATAACTAGGAGGAAGCACTGTCCTACACACTGCCTCATCCTTTCCTTCTACCATGCCCAGGCAGAAGTCTCACTCAGTGAGGAGGCAAACCCATGCCGTGAACAACAAAGGCTGTGGGGTGGTTTTGTTAAATCTCTCAAGCTTTTTAGTAAACATTTTTTATGACTTGCTGAAAATATTTCACTTGGCCAGGAAGTGTAAAGCACTGGCCAGCATCTCAAGTTTTAATGACACCTCCAATGATGTTGCAGTGATGTCTTCAATCCCCCCGCCACCCCCACCCCCTTCTCTGATCAAGCTCCAATGTACTGTACCCTAGGGCTCAGGCAGTGTGAGCTCTGGACTGAGTAAGCCTAGTTAGTGATGCTTACGAACTGAATGCAAATTCACTGAGGAGCATGTATAAAACATCATATTGACAAATCCTATAGTTGCCTATACACATCAAAGTCATATTGTATCACAGTCTACAAGGGAAATCCCATTAAATAAGAACTGTTAAAAATGACAAACAAGAAACGGGATACAAATTAAACACGCCAATAATTCAGCATCATAACAACACAGTAATAATTTAAGAAGATAATTTAAGAGTACACTAAGCGAACATCTGAAGTTTAAAAATGACAGGTTGATAATGAATAACCTCTTTGGATGAAAACACAATCAGACTACTAACTCAACCCAACATTATAAACAACACACAACAATATATAGAGGCACATGCCGGGTCACTGTGCAAATTGTAATGTCAATACTCAGGCACTCTAATGCACAGTACTCATTATTATAGCAGCAAGGCAAGCAATAGCATATATCTCACCCAGAATGTGAAGTGCGATCCTGCTGTTTCTCTCGGTGTCGTGTATCCTACCAGCTAGTGAAGGTTGTCAGGACGCTTACAGTCTTCAGCCAAACTGGTGGAATGCAGCCAGCAGCCAACCGACAGCCTCCAGTCCCTTTTTCACTTGCAGCTTCCCACTGGCAAGTTACAGAGTCACTTATTATAGGATAATCCAGGCATTGTCCTCTCACTCCTATAGCCAAGTCAGTAAACGTTGGTTGCAAGTTGGGGTCCAAAGGTGCCCCTATGATAATGTAAAGTCCACAACACTACACTAGATAATAGTCAAAAACAAACAAAACTTCATTCAAAACTAAGCATATATCTTGAAGGGATTTCAGAAAGAGAAAAAAGTCAAAGGTGCCAGTGTCCCCGATGCCTCCAGGTCATAATGATAAGGTATGGTGGAGCAGTCAGCAGAAGCAGAATAAAATTCACACAAAATATCACTCTTCCCTTTAAGGCAACTCTCCCTTCAATAAAGAGCCTGCACCTGCTACCAAATCAGAGACATCCAATTTGCACCTTTTGCTGTGAGCCACACAGCTAAGCCTCAGCTGCCCCTGCCACAGTCATCACTCACTGTCAAGACCAGCACATCGGTTGAGCCCTAGACTGAGGAGTGCTGCTGCTCTGAGTCGGAAAGCATCTCTTTCTTTTCAACAAGCTCTGCCAGACTGATTCTTGTTGCCACACCTCCTGGCTTTTGATTGGCTGAGCTGAGAACAGAGGAAAGGGAGGAGGAGGTGATAATGCTATGTAGAGGGAAGGAAAGGGAGATGAGAAAAGAGGAGAGCGAGATAGAGGGAGAGTGGGGAGTTGGAAGGCTGAGGTTTGGGGAAGCAGAGGAGAGGATAGAACGAGCTCTGTAAGCCTGAAGGGACAGCGTGGCTAATGAAAGAGAAATGCTTCTCCCAACGCTTTAGTCAAATTTATGTGTTACAAATTTGTTGTGACTCCCGGCAAACTGAATTCATGCTGATGAAGTCCCTAGTTTCTGAAGGGAGATACTGTGCATCTCCCTCTTGAAGCAATAAATCTGAAAAGTCAAATCTTGTCATCCCAAAGCCTACTGTTACTTTGACGGATCAGCGTTTGAAGAGTGCATGCCAATGTGCATGTTGAGTTTTCCAGTTTCCCAGCTCCCAGGCATTCAGTAGTGTGCTAGTGTAATCAGAGAATGAGGTGTTCTGCAGTTCAACAACAGATTAAAAACTACATCATGCCAGCTTTGGGGAGATGGTTTGACAAAATTATTATAAGTCTTGTGTGGGCTGTACAAGGAGACCAATAAAGATGGTGTTGGATCAGTGATGCTTTGAAATTGAACACTTTTCCCAGTAACAAATGAGGGATTAAACCAGAGACGTGTAGTAGGTTTGATGGAAGGAAGTGAACTGTTGACATTGAAATCAAAGGGATATAAAGTGGCTTGCGAAAGTATTCACCCACCTTGGCATTTTTCATATTTTGTTGCCTTACAACCTGGAATTAAAATAGATTTTTTGGGGGGTTTGTATCATTTGATTTACACAACATGCCTACCACTTTTAAGATGCTTAACATTTTAGAAGAAGATTAACATTTTTGCTGTGAAACAAACAAGAAATAAGACCAAAAAAAACACTTTTTTTTTTTAAACTTGAACTATTCACCACCCCCCCAAAGTCAATACTTTGTAGAGCCACCATTTGAAGCAATTACAGCTGCAAGTCTCTTGGGGTATGTCTTTATAAGCTTGGCACACTTAGCTATTTCCATGACATAGACTGAAAAGGTGAATCGAGGCGAAAGCTACAGTGTCTTGCGAAAGTATTCACCCCCTTGGCATTTTTCCTATTTTGTTGCCTTACAACCTGGATTTTTGTGGGGTTTGTATCATTTGATTTACACAACATGCCTATCCATTAGAAGACGCAAAATATTTTTTCTTGTGAAGCAAACATGAAATAAGACAAAAAAACTGAAAACTTGAGCGTGCAAAGCTACTGTATTCACCCCCAAAGTCAATTCTTTGTAGAGCCACATTTACAGCAATTACAGCTGCAAGTCTCTTGAAGAATGTCTCTATAAGCTTGGCACATCTAGCCACTGGTATTTTTGCCCATTCTCAAGGCAAAACTGCTCCAGCTCCTTCAAGTTGGATGGGTTCTGCTGATCTACAGCAATCTTTAAGTCATACCACAGATTCTCAATTAGATTGAGGTCTAGCCTTTGACTAGGCAATTCCAAGACATTTAAATGTTTCCCCTTAAACCACTCGAGTGTTGCTTTAGCAGTATGCTTAGGGTCATTGTCCTGCTGGAAGGTGAACCTCCTTCCCAGTCTCAAATCTCTGGAAGACTGAAACAGGTTTCCCTCAAAAATTTCCCTGTATTTAGCGCCATCCATCATTCCTCCAATTCTGACCAGTTTCCCAGTCCCTGCCGATGAAAAACATCCGCACAGAATGATGCTACCACCACCATGCTTCACTGTGGGGATGATGTTCTGGGGGTGATGAGAGGTGTTGGGCGTGCGCCAGACAGCGAACACTAAACATGTTGTCTTATTTTTTTCTTTAAGTAATGGCTTTTTTTCTGGCCACTTTTCCATAAAGCCCAGTTCTGTGGATTGTATGACTTAAAGTGGTCCAATGGACAGATACTCCAGTCGCCGCTGTGGAGCTTTGCAGCTCCTTCAGGGTTATCTTTGGTCTCTTTGTTGCCTCTCTGATTAATGCCCTCCTTGCCTGGCCTGTGAGTTTTGGTGGGCGGCCCTCTCTTGGCAGGTTTGCTGTGGTGCCATATTCTTTCAATTTAAAAAAAATAGATTTTATGGTACTCCGTGGGATGTTCAAAGTTTCTGATATTTTTTTATAACCCAACCCTGATCTGTACTTCTCCACAACTTTGTCCCTAACCTGTTTGGAGAGCTCCTTGGTGTTCATGGTGTCGCTTTCTTGGTTGTACCCATTGCTTATTGGTGTTTCGGACTCTGGGGCCTTTCAGAACAGGTGTGTATATACTGAGATCATGTGACAGATCACATGACACCTAGATTGCACACAGGTGGACTTATTTAACTAATTATGTGAATTCTTAAGGTAATTGTTTGCACCAGATCTTATTTAGGGGCTTCATAGCAAATTATTTAGGGGCTTCATCACCAATTTGGACTGTTTTGTGTATGTTCATTACATGAAATCCAAATAAAAATACAGTTACATTTCAGGTTGTAATTCAACAAAATAGGAAAAACACCAAGGGGGATGAATACTTTTGCATGGCACTGTACTTGTCTTTTGTATCCACCCACATCTTTTCCATATATTTGTTTAGAACTGTTAAGGATGTTTATGTATTGGACAGCTGGAGCCTTTCCCAAGCATAAACTACACTAGACAAAAATGTAAACGTAATTTGTAAAGTGTTGGTCCCATGTTTCATGAGCTGAACTACAAGATCCCTGAAATGTTCCATACGGACCAAAACGTTTGTGCAAAAATTTGTTTACATCCCTGTTAGTGAGCATTTCTCCTATGCCAAGATAATCCATCCAGAAACTGACTAAACAGTATGATCATTACATAAGTGCCCCTTGTGCTGGGGACAATAAAAGGCCCCTCCAAAATTCCACAGATGTCTCAAGTTTTGAGGGAGCATGCAATTGGCATGTTGACTGCAAGAATGTTCACCAGAGCTGTTGCCAGATAGTTAAATGTTAATTTCTCTACAATAAGCCACCTCCAATGTCATTTTAAAGAATTTGGCAAAACATCCATCCGGCCACAATACCGCAGACCAAGTGTAACGCCAGCCCAGGACCTCCATATCCTGCTTCTTCACCTGCAGGATCATCAGAGACCAGCCACGCGGATAGCTTTGCACAACTGAAAAATTGCTGCACAAACTGTCCGAAATTGTCTCAGGGAAGCTCATCTGTGTGCTCGTCATCCTCACCAGGGTTTTGACCTGAATGCAGTTTGGCGTCGTAACCGACATCAGTGGGCAAATGCTCACCTTCGATGTCCACTGGCACACTGGAGAAGTGTGCTCTTCACGGATGAATCCCGGTTTCAAGTGTACCGGGCAGATGGCGTCGTGTGGACGAGCGGTTTGCTGATGTTAACATTGTGAACAGAGTGCTCCATGGTGGCGGTGGGGTTATGGAATGGCAGGCAAAAGCTACGGAGAATGAACACAATTGAATTTTATCCATGGCAATTTGAATGTAGAGCTACTGTGACGAGATCCTGAGGCCCATTGTCGTGCCATTCATCCGCCACCATCACTTCATGTTTCAGCATGATAATGCACAGCCCAATGTCACAGGGATATGTACACAATTCCTGGAAGCTGAAAATGTCCCAGTTCTTCCATAGCCTTCATACTCACCAGACATGTCACCCATTGAGCATGATTGGGATGCTGTGATTCGATGTGTACAACACCATGTTCCAGTTCCAGCCAATATACAGCAACCTCACATAGTCATTGAAGACAGTGGCGTTTAAGATGAGGGAGAACGATTATTTCTATTACAGCATATCGGATGACTAATTCATATTCCATTCACCCAGTTCAATGTAACAGCTATAGGTTTAGGCTACTAAATGATACTCAAATTGTCCCTATACCCATCACGAGGTTGCTACAACCTAGTCTATTAATGAAAGTTTACAACATAGGTGCACACACTTTGATAGATACATTTAAGGTGACATTCAATACCGCATTGCACACTCTTCCCTGCATCTAGCTGATACAGGTTGTGATTATTAGTCCAACAGTTGCAAACAAGAGTCCAACAGTTGCAAACGATAGTTTCTATTGGACAAATTCAGATATGTTTTTCCCCGTTTTGTTCCGTTTGCTTCCGTTTAAGAAACGTTTTTCAACAGAATCGGCAGAATGAATACACCCCTGATCATGCGAAAACAAGAGTTCACTCTCATAACAGCCATGTTGTATTCCTTCTCTTCCCTTTGCTTTCCCTTGTGGACTTCAATGCACAACAAATCAGCTGTGTTTCAGAAAGTGGAAGTGGAAGTGGATGGCTGCAAACATTCTACTTTTAAACTCGGACAAAAGAGAGATGCTTGTTCTCGGTCCCAAGAAACAAAGAGATCTTCTGTTGAATCTGACAATTAATCTTAATGGTTGTACAGTCGTCTCAAATAAAACTGTGAAGGACCTCGGCGTTACTCTGGACCCTGATCTCTCTTTTGAAGAGCATATCAAGACCATTTCAAGGACAGCTTTTTTCCATCTACGTAACATTGCAAAAATCAGAAACTTTCTGTCCAAAATTGATGCAGAAAAATTAATCCATGCTTTTGTCACTTCTAGGTTAGACTACTGCAATGCTCTACTTTCCGGCTACCCGGATAAAGCACTAAATAAACTTAGTGCTAAATACGGCTGCTATAATCCTGACTAGAACCTGACTAGAACCCCCCCCAAAATTGATCATATTACTCCAGTACTAGCCTCCCTACACTGGCCTCCTGTCAAAGCAAGGGCTGATTTCAAGGTTTTACTGCTAACCTACAAAGCATTACATGGGCTTGCTCCTACCTATCTCTCTGATTTGGTCCTGCCGTACATACCTACACGTACGCTACGGTCACAAGACACAGGCCTCCTAATTGTCCCTAGAATTTTTTTTATTTTTTATTTTTACCCCTTTTTCTTCCCAATTTCGTGGTATCCAATTGTTGTAGTAGCTACTATCTTGTCTCATCGCTACAACTCCCGTATGGGCTCGGGAGAGATGAAGGTTGAAAGTCACGCGTCCTCCGATACACAACCCAACCAGCCACACTGCTTCTTAACACAGCGCACATCCAACCCGGAAGCCAGCTGCACCAATGTGCCAGAGGAAACACCGTGTACCTGGCAACCTTGGTTAGCACGCACTGCGCCCATCCCACAACAGGAGTTGCTGGTGCCCGATGAGACAAGGACATCCCTACCAACCAAGCCTTCCCTAACCTGGACGACGCTTGGCCAATTGTGCGTCGCCCCACGGCCGGTTACGACACAGTCTGGGCGCGAACCCAGAGTCTCTGATGGCACAGCTGGCGCTGCAGTACAGCGCTCTTAACCACTGCGCCACCCGGGAGGCCCTTGTCCCTAGAATTTCTAAGCAAACAGCTGGAGGCAGGGCTTTCTCCCATAGAGCTCCATTTTTATGGAACGGTCTGCCTACCCATGTCAGAGACGCAAACTCTGTCTCAACCTTTATAGTTGAAGTGTACCTATGATGAAAATTACAGACCTCTCTCATCTTTTTAAGTGGGAGAACGTGCACAATTGGTGGCTAACTAAATACTTTTTTGCCCCACTGTACGTACAGTATGTCTCCTCCTTGCATAGCAATATATTTTTTAAACTGTAATGTTGCCCTGAACTGTGCTAGTTTCTAATGTGTGATATTTCACATTAAGGTGTTAAAGTCAAGCCACAGTCATTTCAATTAACATAAATTGAGGTATTTTTTATTTAACTTGTGAATTTACTTGATAAACACAACAATGTAAGGGTGGCTGTAGGGCTATTTCCTCGAATAGATAATGTAACAAACACAACAAGCTTGTGTGAATGCCCACAACTCCTTGGTCTCTCGGACAATGTCATGGCAATAAGACAAAGACAATTAAGGTGTAAATATGTCCACAACATCTCAGAGGGAGTTGGGTAATTTTCTACCCTCATTTGGCTAATTCCCAAGTCACCCCCAAATTAGAAACCTTAATGACAGCCAATAAGACACAGATGGTCAAACTTTAGGAAACACAAGTCTTCTGATCTTTGTGCCTCTTGTGGCATCATTTTACATGCCAACTATACATTACCTTGCCAGATGCTTTTGGCCCAAGGGGGTGATCATGCCTATAACTAGAAGGTCAGGCCTTTGTGGTGCGTTTAAGGGAGTTCTTGCCCACCTCTACACTCTGAGCGTGGGCCGCTTAGAGACTCAGGTAATCTATCCTGGGATGCCATGTGGCAGATGTATCCCACTGCAATTTGTCTTCTGAAGTTGACATGTAAAAAATTCCAAAGGTACAATCTCTTGAGAAGAAGCTGACAAGCTTCCGTTTTGAATGTGGACACTTTAAAGAGCTAGTCGACTCACATTTGGTGATTTGATTTTAGCAGTCTTCTATGGTCCAGGAATTGCTGTAACTATAGGCTTTCATTATTTTTGCTACAGGCTCGGCCTCAATGGGTCGATCCAGTTTAAAAATGTAGTGTGGACTAGAACTTAAAATGGTTGTAGAGTTCACTCAAATGAATTCATCTCGCATGTTATCATTGTGGCATTATTGGTCTCATCATCACCCAATTATAACCATCTTAGTCAAATACTTTATTTGCCTATATTCTCATTTTCCAGTTGCTACTCAAAGTGAGGGTGATTCTTAACCCTCTACTGCACATTGTTGCCCTCAGGCAACAGAACATCTTATTGTCCCTCACCCCCCCCCCATATTATTATTTTTAAATGCCTACACATGACAATATGTGATGACATGTCTGTAAACAATCCAATGAGATCCAGAAGTTGGAATGATGTAACAATTGGGGCAGGGGGCTTTTTTTTCAGGAAACAGAGCGATGTGAGCACATGGTGTGAGCAAAGGGTCAGCTACACTTCATTTTTTTGCATGTTTAAATAGAGAACTTGACAATTAAAAATATGTACTTGTGTAAGAACCTACAAAGAAGAATATTTGATAGGTTTTTAACATATTTCGTTTTGATATATATTTTAAAAAAATAGTTTTATTTTTGTTGCCTCGGGCAATGTTGTGCAGTTGGGCTACCCTTTTGTGTTGCCTCAAGGCCACGTTGTGCAGTTAGGCTACTTTCAGGGCAATGTCATGTTCAGTGAAAAACATGTACAATTATGTTAAATGATGGCCTTTGTCAACGTTTTTGCCAAAATATTCACTGACACTCACAGGAAATGGACACAGGGACATTCTATCGGCTAAAGTAGCCTAATTGAGCAGTTAGAATCATACCCTCTGATACTGAGGACAGTGAGCTTTAAGACAGTGACAGCGAGGAAGAATGGACCCCAGAATCAGGTTTGAGAGGCAGTGAAATATTAGTTTATGCCCAACTTGTATTTTCTTATGAAAATAGTTATTTCTTCTACTATATTCCACTTAGTAGAAGTTCTGAAAATATCAGATTGTCCTTGGTGTTTTAGTATCCTTATGCCACAGTGTTTCCCTGAGGTGTAGGAGGTTATGGTGATATACTTGTATTTGATACATTATCAGAAAGCTTAAAACTTCCAAAAATAGGATGGAATATTATTTTTTATGAAAAACCTAAATGTGTGCAGTAGAGGGATAGGGTCATGGAATGTCAATCACATAAAACTCAAACATATTCTGGTGAATATGTTTGAGGATCTGAAATACCGAATTCAATTCTATCCTTATTTTTAGGCATTTCAAGGATTTTGCTTATTTTATTCCAAAATAGTTCAAGACCCACAGTGAACGTACATATACAGTGCATTTGGAAAGTATTCAGACCCGTTGACTTTTTCCACATTTTGTTACGTTACAGCCTTATTCTAAAATGTATAACATTAAAATTTTCCCCCATCAATCTACACACAATACCCCATAAGGACAAAGCAAAAACAGTTTTTTAGCAATGTTTGCAAATTTACAAAATATAAAAAGCTGAAATATCACATTTAATAAAGTATTCAGACCCTTTACTCAGTACTTTGTTGAAGAACCTTTGGCAGCAATTACATCCTCGAGTCTTCTTAGGTATGATGATACAAGCTTGGCACACCTGTATTTGGGGAGTTTCTCCCATTCTTCTCTGCAGATCCTCTCAAGCTCTGTCAAGTTGGATGGGGAGCATTGCTAAATGGATATTTTCAGGTCTCTCTGGAGATGTTCAATCGGGTTCAAGTCCAGGCTCTGGCTGGGCCACTCAAGGACATTCAGAGACTTGTCCCGAAGCCACTCCTGCGTTTTCTTGGCTGTGTGCTTAGGGTCATGGTCCTGTTGGAAGGTGAACCTTCACCCCAGTCTGAGGTCCCGAGTGCTCTGGAGCAGGTTTTCAGCTAGGATCTCTGTACTTTGCTCCATTCATCTTTACCTCGAGCCTGACTCGTCTCCGAGTCCCTGGCGCTGAAAAACCTCCCCACAGCATGATGCCACCACCACCTTGCTTCACCGTAGGGATGGTGCCATGTTTCCTCCAAATGTGACGCTTGGCATTCAGGCCAAACAATTCAATCTTGGTTTCATCAGACCAGAGAATTTTGTTTCTCATGGTCTGAGACTCTTTAGGTGCCTTTTGGCCACTCTACCACGAAGGCCTGATTGGTGGAGTGCTGCAGAGATGGTTGTCCTTCTGGAAGGTTCTCCCATCTCCACAGAGGAACTCTGAAGCTCTGTCAGATTGACCATCAGGTTCTTGATCACCTCCCTGACCAAGGTCCTTCTCCCCCGATTGCTCAGTTTGGCCGGGCGGCCAGATCTAGGAAGAGTCTTGGTGGTTCCAAAGTTCTTCCATTGAAGAATGAGGCAACTGTGGTCTTGGGGACCTTCAATGCTACAGAATATTTTGGTACCCTTCCACAGATCTGTGTTTCAACACAATACTCAATACCTTAGACCTCATGGCTTGGTTTCTGCTCTGACATGTACTGTCAATTGTGTGACCTTATAAAGAACAGGTGTGTGCCTTTCCAAATCATGTCCAATCAATTGAATTTACCACATGTGGACTCCAATCAAGTTGTAGAAACATCTCAAAGATGATCAATGGAAACGACATGCAGCTGAGCTCAATTTCGAGTCTCATATCAAAGGGTCTGAATACTTGTGTAAAGAAGTAGATTACTTTCTGAAGGCACTGTATGTATTATCCCAAGATGGCATAGCAGTTCAGACGTCTTTTGTCCTCGTCTTGTCGTGTCCTGTATATATATATATTTACAACTTTTTTCATACATTTTTTTTTAATTTTCCATAAACTCATCTTCAAAACACTCTCCTGCAACCCGCGTCACCAAATGATATTTATAAAAAAGTATTATTTACCTCAAATCTGTAATCCTCCAAGAAGCTAGCCAGAAACTCCAAGAAGCGAGCCAGAAACTAGCCAGAAGCTAGCCAGAAACTAGCCAGAAGCTAGCCAGGAGCTAGCCAGGAGCTAGCCAGAAGCTAGCCAGGAGCTAGCCAGAAGCTAATCCAGATGCTAATCAGAAGCTAGGTCAGAAACTAGCCAGAAACTAGCCTGAAGCTAGCCAGGAGCTAGCCATGAGCTAGCCAGAAGCTAATCCAGAAGCTAATCAGAAGCTAGTTAAAGCGATTCCGGAGCAAACATCAGTTGTTCCGGAGCTAGCCAGCTGAGGAGTTCCATCAATCACTCCTGGGCTGCGGTCACCTATCCGGTACCGTTTTGCTGCCTACGCGGAGCCCCACCGGGCCTTCACGGCTGGACTGCCGACGTTATCTACCCGAAGGAGTTATCCGGCTGGCTCCTCCGTCGCGACGTTGCCTGGGCGCCCATCTGCGGCCTGCTAGCAATTAGCTGTCTTACCGGCTGCTATCTGAATAGACAATCGGACAATTTATTCATTTTTTTTATTTTTATTGTTATTGTTTTTTTGTTTTTTCTTCTTGGGCCTCTAGCTACATCTATTGTTTTTATTTTTGTTGTTGTGTGATTTGGATTAATCCCCTATACCACACGGAACCGCACTAATCTACTGACGGAACGCAAGAGGTGGCTAATAACAGACGTCCATCCTATGCTAGCTTGCTACTGATGGCCTGGCAAGCTGTCTAAATCGCCATGACCCCCAACCAATCTCTCCACTCTCCGGACCCTTTTGATCACTCGACTAAGCATGCCTCTCCTTAATGTCAATATGCCTTGTCCATTGCTGTTCTGGTTAGTGTTTATTGGCTTATTTCACTGTAGAGCATGTAGTCCTGGTCACCATACCTTATCCAACCTATTAGTTCCACCACCCACACATGCAATGACATCTCCTGGTGCCAATGATGTTTCTAGAGGCAATATCTCTCTCTTCATCACTCAATACCTAGGTTTACCTCCACTGTATTCACATCCTACCATACCTTTGTCTGTACATTAAACCTTGATGCTATTTTATCGCCCCCAGAAACCTCCTTTTACTCTCTGTTCCAGACGTTCTAGACAACCAATTCTCATTGCTTTTAGCCGCACCCTTATTCTACTCCTCCTCTATTCCTCTGAGATGTAGAGGTGAATCCAGGCCCTACAGTGCCTAGCTCCACTCCTATTCCCCAGCCGCTCTCTTTTGACGACTTCTGTAACCGTAATAGCCTTGGTTTCATGCATGTTAACATTAGAAGCCTCCTCCCTAAGTTTGTTCTATTCACTGTTCTAGCTGTATCTGAATCCTGGCTTAGGAAGACTACCAAAAATTCTGTCATTTTAATTCCAAACTACAACCTTTTCAGACAAGATAGAACTGCCAAAGGGGGCGGTGTTGCAATCTACTGCAAAGATAGCCTGCAGAGTTCTGTCCTACTATCCCGGTCTGTACCCAAACAATTTGAACTTCTACTTTTAAAAATCCACCTCTCTAAAAACAAGTCTCTCACCGTTGCAGTCTGCTATAGACCACCCTCTCCCCCAGCTGTGCTCTGGACTCCATATGTGAACTGATTGCCCCCCATCTATCTTCAGAGCTCGTGCTGCTAGGCGACCTAAACTGGAACATGCTTAACACCCCAGCCATCCTACAATCTAAACTTGATGCCCTCAATCTCATACAAATTATCAATGAACCTACCAGGTTCCTCCCCAAAGCCTTAAACACGGGCACCCTCATAGATATCATCCTAACCAACTTGCCCTCTAAATACACATTACTGCTGTCTTCAACCAAGATCTCAGCGATCACTGCCTCATTGCCTGCATCCGTAATGGGTCAGCGGTCAAACGACCTCCACTCATCACTGTCAAACGCTCCCTGAAACACTTCTGCGAGCAGGCCTTTCTAATCGACCTGGCTGGGGTATCCTGGAAGGATATTGATCTCATCCCGTCAGTAGAGGATGCCTGGATATTTAAAAAAAATACCTTCCTAACCATGTTAAATAAACATGCCCCATTCAAGAAATTTCGAACCAGGAACAGATATAGCCCTTGGTTCTCCCCAGACCTGACTGCCCTTAACCAACACAAAAACATCCTATGGGTTCTGCATTAGCATCGAACAGCCCCCGTGATATGCAGCTGTTCGGTGAAGCTAGAAACCATTATGCACAGGCAGTTAGAAAAGCCAAGGCTAGCTTTTTCAAGCAGAAATTTGCTTCCTGCAACACTTACTCAAAAAAGTTCTGGGACACTGTAAAGTCCAAGGAGAATAAGAACACCTCCTCCCAGCTGCCCACTGCACTGAAGATAGGAAACACTGTCACCACTGATAAATCCACCATAATTGAGAATTTCAATAAGCATTTATCTATGGCTGGCCATGCTTTCCACTTGGCTACTCCTACCCCGGTCAACAGCACTGCACCCCCCACAGCATCTCGCCCAAGCCTTCCCCATTTCTCCTTCTCCCAAATTTGTTCAGCTGATGTTCTGAAAGAGCTGCAAAATCTGGACCCCTACAAATCAGCCGGGCTAGACAATCTGGACCCTTTCTTTCTAAAATGATCTGCCGAAATTGTTGCCACCCCTATTACTAGCTTTGTTCAACCTCTCTTTCGTGTCGTCTGAGATACCCAAAGATTGGAAAGCAGCTGCGGTCATCCCCCTCTTCAAAGGGGGGGACACTCTTGACCCAAACTGCTACAGACCTATATCTATCCTACCATGCCTTTCTAAGGTCTTCGAAAGCCAAGTCAACAAACAGATTACCGACCATTTCGAATCTCACCATACCTTCTCTGCTATGCAATCTGGTTTCAGAGCTGGTCATGGGTGCACCTCAGCCACGCTCAAGGTCCTAAACAATATCTTAACCGCCATTGATAAGAAACATTACTGTGCAGCCGTGTTCATTGATCTGGCCAAGGCTTTCGACTCTGTCAATCACCACATCCTCATCGGCAGACTCGACAGCCTTGGTTTCTCAAATGATTGCCTCGCCTGGTTCACCAACTACTTCTCTGATAGAGTTCAGTGTGTCAAATCGGAGGGTCTGCTGTCCGGACCTCTGGCAGTCTCTATGGGGGTGCCACAGGGTTCAATTCTTGGACCGACTCTCTTCTCTGTATACATCAATGAGGTTGCTCTTGCTGCTGGTGAGTCTCTGATCCACCTCTACGCAGACGACACCATTCTGTATACTGGGCCATTCTGGCCCTTCTTTGGACACTGTGTTAACAACCCTCCAGGCAAGCTTCAATGCCATACAACTCTCCTTCCGTGGCCTCCAATTGCTCTTAAATACAAGTCAAACTAAATGCATGCTCTTCAACCGATCGCTACCCGCACCTGCCCACCTGTCCAACATCACTACTCTGGACGGCTCTGACTTAGAATACGTGGACAACTACAAATACTTAGGTGTCTGGTTAGACTGTAAACTCTCCTTCCAGACCCATATCAAATATCTCCAATCCAAAGTTAAATCTAGAATTGGCTTCCTATTTCGCAACAAAGCATCCTTCACTCATGCTGCCAAACATACCCTTGTAAACCTGACCATCCTACCAATCCTCGACTTTGGCGATGTCATTTACAAAATAGCCTCCAATACCCTACTCAACAAATTGGATGCAGTCTATCACAGTGCAATCCGTTTTGTCACCAAAGCCCTATATACTACCCACCATTGCGACCTGTACGCTCTCGTTGGCTGGCCCTCACTTCATATTCGTCGCCAAACCCACTGGCTCCATGTCATCTACAAGACCCTGCTAGGTAAAGTCCCCCCTTATCTCAGCTCGCTGGTCACCATAGCATCTCCCACCTGTAGCACACGCTCCAGCAGGTATATCTCTCTAGTCACCCCCAAAACCAATTCTTTCTTTGGCCGCCTCTCCTTCCAGTTCTCTGCTGCCAATGACTGGAACGAACTACAAAAAGCACTGAAACTGGAAACACTTATCTCCCTCACTAGCTTTAAGCACCAACTGTCAGAGCAGCTGTACTGCACCTGTACATAGCCCACCTATATTTTAGCTCAAACAACTACCTCTTTCCCTACTGTATTTAATTAATTTATTTATTTTGCTCCTTTGCACCCCATTATTTTTATTTCTACTTTGCACATTCATCCATTGCAAATCTACCATTCCAGTGTTTTACTTGCTATATTATATTTACTTTGCCACCATGGCCTTTTTTTGCCTTTACCTCCCTTATCTCACCTCATTTGCTCACATCGTATATAGACTTGTTTATACTGTATTATTGACTGTATGTTTGTTTTACTCCATGTGTAACTCTGTGTCGTTGTATGTGTCGAACTGCTTTGCTTTATCTTGGCCAGGTCGCAATTGTAAATGAGAACTTGTTCTCAACATGCCTACCTGGTTAAATAAAGGTGAAATAAATAAATGTAGTTTTTCTGCAGGGCACACATTTTACATGACCAGTATGTGAAGAAGTTGAGGTGTAGATGTGGGTTTGATAGCAAATGAAGCACACCCAATGTTTTTGGCATTCAAAATTAACCATGTAAACAACTGTTTGCTTTCTATGAAAACAGAGTAGTCTACAGTATAGGTGGGGGTTTGAGCATAAAATCAAATTCGCTCATTATAGCAAGCACACAAATGAGTAATTCCTAGATTGGAAAAAAAAGTATTTTTGTCTCCCAGATGTACTTTTACTGATGAACCATTTCAATAACTAAATCTCTCATAATTACCGGCTACATGACACGCCAGAGTGTTATTGAAGAAAATAAAACCTGATGCTGGTGTTGCTCATCTCAGGGGTGTTTCAATATGAGGACAACAATAATCCACAAACTGTCTGTGTCCCAAATGGCACCCTTTTCCCTTTATAGTACTCTGTTTGACAAGGGCCCATAGGGCTCTAGTCAAAAGTGGTGAACTATATAGGAAATAGGGTGCCATTTGGGAAGTATAGTAGACACCGTAGACTGCCAAGGAGACATGTGCTGCTGAAAGATCACCCAAAAATAAGGGATATCATAGAACCAGAGATTGCAATTGTAATGGTGCTGGTGCTGTCTTGCTCTGTCCCACCCTGAGCGCTCAATTATGGTGCAGGTCACAGTTGGAAATAAAATGTAATCACAGAACCGCTATACAGTTTGCTAAAGCCTTGTTTGAATGCTGGAAGGAGCTCAAGATTACACAGGGAGATCATTCTTAGAACCAGACTTTGTGTCCTCCCTCCCTCTCTGCACCTGCCACTTGCCACTCAGATGTTCTCTTTCTTTCTGCTCCCATGGTTATCAGACTAGAGGCTGTGCAAAACCCCATGCAAACTTTATTCTTTATGAATATTGATGACTCCACTCTCTTGCAAGTTTCTTGCAACCACCGCATTAATATATGCATGGGGTCTGTGATAGTTTGAGTTATGCAGTGTTTATTCCATCCAGTCCTCCTGATATTCATTGATTGTTTACTTTTCATGTTTCAATGATAGCAAGGTAGGATAATCCATAATTTACTATTTTCAATTTAGGTGACCTCGCATATCGGAGTTACCTCTGGGTTTATTGACAAGGCAGATGCTGTAATAAAACATAGGGCTGATGTTTTCAGATGAATACGAACAGTTTGTTTGGACCATTGCAAATCCTCACAATATGTGGAGGCAGATGGTGACTGTCTGATCTCTTTTGTGGATTTTCATATGATGCGTTTAACTTTTAGGATATGCAGATTTGTCTCTCATATGTTTTTAGACAAATACTGCTGAAGCCTAAGCATACACGTGTATGCCTACTTATTCAAAGTGTAATATTTTTTCATGAATAAATATATTTACACTGTAGTCAACAAATACAAATACAAAAGACGACTAAATAAATACATGCTGTAACTGAAGCCTATAATAAACCCCTATGAACGTTTTGGCGCGCAATTAACATGATCCCATATTGCACTAGTCTAGTGGGCTCACTGACAGTTAAGCAGAATTACCAATGGCTTGACGTGGACAATTCCAATATTGGGGTCAGTAGTGCTGCGCTTATTTTCCTTCCCCGCAATCACACTCCTAAACTGCATTGAAATGATCACAAATAATATTTAATCATCTGACAGAGCATATGGGGATTTATGCGAAATGAGAGGCGTTTATTTTCTGCAGGCAACAATCCGGAAATGTGTGCTTTGCAAGCGCATCCCCCTTGCTCTTCTTCCTCCTGCATGCAGCCGTATTGAAGTGAAGCTGGTTTGAACAGAGACGAGAGGGAGATACGAAGCAGCGGTGATTTCAAGCATTAGGATGGGTCTGAGATTGCTTTTCTCGCTCGCATGGATTCTTGCCTTCAAAGCTGCTAATATTCAAGGTTTGAATACCGACGAGGACCATTCCCAAGATTTGGAATGCAAAATGAAAAGCGTCACCGTGTCTGCGCTGCCGTTTTTGAGAGAAAACGACCTGAGCATCATGCATAGTCCGTCGGCCTCCGAGCCCAAGCTTCTGTTCTCCGTCAGAAATGATTTTCCGGGGGAAATAGTCGTCGTGGACGATCTAGAAAACACCGAGCTACCCTTTTTCGTCCTAGGTGAGTTCGGATAATACATTCTCAACGTTCAGAATCCTCACTTGCAATGCCCATGCTTCATAACTGTTTATTATTGTTATTAGGAGACTGCTTCCGCCATGTCCATTATTACACGTGAGATTAGTTCATGCAATATAATACCCACTAGGCCTAACTAAAATGCCTCATAATTTCACAGTGTACAGTTAGTAAGCTACATGTCGAGGTAAACATGACGACAATAAGCCTATTTCAAATGCGAATCAGCACTGTAGACCTATGCATAGCAAACATAAACGAGCATAATAACTAGTAATACAAAAATTTAATTGACATTTTACAACAACTTTGCTAGTTTCAGGTTTGTTATGTGCTATCAATTACTAGCATTGATAGCTGAAAGTGCAGGCCGCGAACCTATTGATGATGGAATAGCCACTCACTCAAGTAAAGGAATGTATGTACAAAATATTCAAGCTATTTGCAGATCCTATGACCTCATTGAGAGTAATAGATATATGTGTTTAGTTGATGGGAGTGTTAACAGGTGTAGAGCTATATCACTACAACCTGTGATGTTTACAATTCATAGATTAGCCTCGATTGTAGACTCAACTCTTTAGAATAGCCTTGATATTGAAACCCACTCCAACAATAATATAAACAACAATACATTTAAGTAATGTTCATTTTCACATGTTCACAAAGTAAGTCAATGGTTTTGAAATATACCTAAATCCACTATTATAAAAGGTTCTTTCATTCTCATGGGGAAGGGGAAATAACAGGGAGAGTGGTGTTCTGTTTATAACTCTGGCCGCTGTCCATGGTGCTGATTTGACAGAAAGGACTCTTTGAATGGGATTGTCTATTCACATGGCAGACCAATCTGTGCAGCGAGGAAGTGTGATGTGGGACTAAGTATGCATCACAAATGGCACCCTATTCCCTGTATAGTGTATTACTTTTATGGGCCCTGGTCAAAAATAGTACACTAAATAGGGAATAGGGTGTCATTTGGGATGTAGCCTAGCTGTAGTAAAGTTGTGACAGGTATTTTTGGCCTATCAGGTTCCCATTGCAGTATCATCCTGGTGACAGAGGTGTCATGCCTGCACTAACTTGAGTCGTCTTGGCAAACATTTGGAGTTCAGCAATATAGTGTTATCACAGGCCAGTCTGATATCATTCTAATAGTGATATCCAGGGATTGATTTAGTGTCTGTTTACCGCTAGATTGCATAGCATTCCAAAATTAGCTCTGCATTGGTCCTACTCTCGTTTCAGAGTAGGACCAATGTAGGACTTGTATTGTTACAGGCCAATATGATATCATTCTAATAGTTACATTCAGCCATTGTTTTGGTATACTGTATGCTTACAGCTAGCAGGAGTAGCATGATTTGTCACACTACTGTATTAGTGCTTCTTCTGGGATTACAGTAGCTGCTCACTTGTATTCAATTGCTTTTCTATTACTTTTCTATAACATAAGACCTTTCATGCCCATGTGGATTTGAATTTAATAAACTTTATTAATCCAACAAGGGGAAATTGGATTTGTCTCCAGCAAAACACATACAAATGTTATTGTATTTGAGCAACAAATCAAATCAAATTTTATTTGTCACATACACATGGTTAGCAGATGTTAATGCGAGTGTAGCGAAATGCTTGTGCTTCTAGTTCCGACAATGCAGTAATAACCAACAAGTAAGCTAACTAACAATTCCAAAACTACTGTCTTATACACACAAGTGTAAGGGGATAAAGAATATGTACATAAAGATATATGAATGAGTGATGGTACAGAGCAGCATAGGCAAGATACAGTAGATGGTATCGAGTACAGTATATACATATGAGATTAGTATGTAAACAAAGTGGCATAGTTAAAGTGGCTAGTGATACATGTATTACATAAAGATGCAGTAGATGATAGAGTACAGTATATACGTATACATATGAAATGAATAATGTAGGGTATGTAAACATTATGTTAGGTAGGATTGTTTAAAGTGGCTAGTGATATATTTTACATCATTCCCCATCAATTCCCATTATTAAAGTGCCTAGAGTTGAGTCAGTGTGTTGGCAGCAGCCACTCAATGTTAGTGGTTGCTGTTTAGCAGTCTGATGGCCTTGAGATAGAAGCTGTTTTTCAGTCTCTCGGTCCCAGCTTTGATGCACCTGTACTGACCTCGCCTTCTGGATGGTAGCGGGGTGAACAGGCAGTGGCTCGGGTGGTTGTTGCCTTGATGATCTTTATGGCCTTCCTGTAACATCGGGTGGTGTAGGTGTCCTGGAGGGCAGGTAGTTTGCCCCCGCTAATGCATTGTGCAGACCTCACTACCCTCTGGAGAGCCTTACGGTTGTGGGCGGAGCACGACAGGATGCTCTCGATTGTGCATCTGTAGAAGTTTGTGAGTGCTTTTGGTGACAAGCCGAATTTCTTCAGCCTCCTGAGGTTGAAGAGGCGCTGCTGCGCCTTCTTCACGATGCTGTCTGTGTGGGTGGACCAATTCAGTTTGTCTGTGATGTGTATGCAGAGGAACTTAAAACGTACTACCCTCTCCACTACTGTTCCATCGATGTGGATAGGGGGGTGTTCCCTCTGCTGTTACCTGAAGTCCACAATCATCTCCTTAGTTTTGTTGACGTTGAGTGTGAGGTTATTTTCCTGACACCACACTCCGAGGGCCCTCACCTCCTCCCTGTAGGCCGTCTCGTCGTTGTTGGTAATCAAGCCTACCACTGTTGTGTCGTCCGCAAACTTGATGATTGAGTTGGAGGCGTGCGTGGCCACGCAGTCGTGGGTGAACAGGGAGTACAGAAGAGGGCTCAGAACGCACCCTTGTGGGGCCCCAGTGTTGAGGATCAGCAGGGTGGAGATGTTGTTGCCTACCCTCACCACTTGGGGGCGGCCCGTCAGGAAGTCCAGCACCCAGTTGCACAGGGCGGGGTCGAGACCCAGGGTCTCGAGCTTGATGACGAGCTTGGAGGGAACTATGGTGTTATATGCCGAGCTGTAGTCGATGAACAGCATTCTCACATAGGTATTCCTCTTGTCCAGATGGGTTAGGGCAGTGTGCAGTGTGGTTGAGATTGCATCGTCTGTCGACCTATTTGGGCGGTAAGCAAATTGGAGTGGGTCTTGGGTGTCAGGTAGGGTGGAGGTGATATGGTCCTTGACTAGTCTCTCAAAGCACTTCATGATGACGGAAGTGAGTGCTCTGGGGATTGCGCTGTCCAATGGAACAGAGTAAATAGGCATTTCAACATCATAGATTTAGCCGGTGGTAACTTGTGGACGAGACACCGTCTGGAATGCAGTTTCAACCAATCAACATTCAAGATTAGACCCACCCGTTGTATAAATATCTCTAACGGTTGCCCCATCATTATGTACATGATGTCAGAATGCACTCACTGTTCCAAAATGGGATTGTTACACAACAGATAGCCCACGCTGTCCTCAACGAAGACACACGCTGCCAGCTATTTATCTATAGGCTATATTTCAACTTGTCCATTTTAAATCATTTTGAATGAAGGTGTGTTCACATGGAAGTAGCCCTTTCACTGTTACGGACGACTTATGTTTGAGGCTTAGCTGAACCGGACAAACTTCTCTCTTCGATGAGAGCCCAAGCACCTCCTCAGTGTTTCCCCAGATCAAGTATGGAGACGTTTGCGCAGTCTAGCACAAACTTTTTCCCCTTGCACATTTTCTGACTGGTGCTCGCATTGCCTTCATTGTTGTTTTCCTTACAAATAATAACTTTGAACGTGAATTGTTGTTTTCCTTACAAATAATAACTTTATACAGTCAAATGTGAGGCTTGTAATGTGAGGCTTGTAGGCATCCTAGAGCAAAACAGAGAACACCATCATCATGTTCGTGAGAGTCACATCTTTCAATAATATGTTGTAGGTGAAACCGTTGTTTTCATGAGAAGACCGATTTTTAGGATGTCTCGTGGTCTGACAAACACCACTCTAGCTCTGCCACCTTTAACCATAGATGCAGAAGGGCGATATCGGAGGATACGATGGATTGAGACGCAGCCCATGCACAAAAAGACGTCTCTTGCTTAAAGGAACAGATTTGGATGGGGATTTTTTTATTGTTTTAATTCGAATTCCATGGGGTCGGAAGGGGTCATTAACCAATCACAGTCCTCCTCTTAGGACATTCGGCAATTCACCAGCAGAGGGAGTTCTCTTTGAATCCGTTTTCCAATTCACTGTGTTGGTGGTGCTCATAAAATGTATCACACCATCAGAATTAGTCCACTCTGGAAATGTTATGTACTTGTAGAGTATATTGTTCCAAACAATATGTCTTAAAATGAACAAAATCCCCAAATGTATTTTTTTTTTTAATTTTTGAATGTTGAATAAACAAATGTGAATGTTTTTATTTCAGAATCAAGACCTATTCCATATTTTAGAGCACACACTAGGAGCATAATGACAGCGAGATATTGTCTGTATCATGTATGGTTTACAGATCATAGGGTCTTACAAGAGGTATGTATAAGTATAGAAAGGGCCTAGAATGGCCACTTTTATCATGATACATTTGTGTTACAAATGTATAAAGCATTTCAAACACACTTCCTCCCAATGAAGTTTCTATGTGAGAATTGCCAGAACAAAATGAGATACCCAAAATATTGTGGAATCGCCCTAGACTTTGTTTTACTCTTTATAGTGTAAACTTTTAAGTGTAAAGTGAAGCCATTGGGGTACAAAATACATTACAAAACACATTACAAAAAGTATGTACATTACAAAAATTGGCTGTTCAGAATGCATGGCCAAAAGAGTACGACACCCAATTCACATCACTAATGGAGTATGCTCTGCAAGTCACATTGCAGCAAATTTGTGGGAGGGGCCATGTATCAACAATGTTACCGCTAACATATCCCACTCAAAACGAGGCATGTCTGCTAGATCATTGCTCTGATTTCTATCACATACCGCCATACTGGCGTAGCAAGTATTTGTGATTTGCCTAGTATCATGTAGTAATGACTAGGGATGTAACGATTCACCAATACACATTGGATATGAGTTCATCGGTTAGTGGGTCCTCAAATCGATCCAAATGCTGTAACGATGTTCGTCTGAGGAAGATGGAGTAGACCAAAGCGCAGCGTGGTTCTTATTAATATTTCCTTTAATTAACTGAACACTAAATACAAAAGAACAAGAGAATAAATGAAAACCAAAACAGTCCCGTATGGTGCAAACACTGAAACGGAAAACAACTACCCACAACCCATAGTGGGAAAACAGGCTGCCTAATTATGGTTCTCAATCAGAGACCACGATTGACAGCTGTCTCTCATTGAGAACCATACAAGGCCAAACACCTGGAAATAGAACACACAGAACCAAAACATAGAATGCCCACCCCAACTCACGCCCTGACCAAACTAAAATAGAGACATAAAAAAGGAACTAAGGTCAGGACGTGACAAATGCAGCATACACCGGTCAGAAAATGTATTCAAACATTATGAATTCACTTTTTTTGTTGTTGCTCATATTACTTTTTTTCTACCTTCCAAAAATGCCTCTCATCTTTTTTTATTTAACTAGGCAAGTCAGTTAAGAACAAATTCTTATTTACAATGACAGCCTACACTGGCCAAGCCCGGACAATGCTGGGCCAATTTTGCGCTGCCCTATGGGACTCCCAATCACGTCCAGTTGTAATACAGCCTGGATTCAAACCAGGGTGTGTGTAGTGACACCTCTAGCACTGAAGATGCAGTGCCTTAGATCGCTGCGCCACTCGGGATAGATCGCTGCGCCACTCGGGAGCACTTTTGTGACAACTGATGCATCCTGTCCTTCAGTGTCAAACTAAACATGTTACTGTGTTGACAGTCATTTTGCATGCCTAACAACCCCAGGCAATAACAGTAGCCTAGTCAGACTGTGCACTGTGCCCAGCTTCACACGCTGACCAAAGAGAGGTAGGCCTATTCCTGATCTTGCACATATACGCAGCACCTTCGGCCTTCAAATGCTTGTAAAATGGCTTATGCAAAATTAGGTGTTATTAGTTGAGTGATAAACATTGTAATTTGCTAGGTTGTTGTTGTGAAATGTGCTGTTGAAAATGGTATTTTACTGGAATAAAGGTAGGCTAAGCCACTGGAGACAACACTCATCTGGCTATACCTGCAGATCGGGGCTTACATTCGATTTTATTTCAATTGTTCAGGTTCAACATCAGCAATAGTTTTGGTATTTTTGCTTTAAACAATCAGTATATATGGTCATTTTTTAGATATACAGGGTAAAGTTTCTAATTACATAAAGAGGATAGCAATCACTTTTGCGAGCCGCACTGCATGGCCAAAGCACCAAGAGTTAAGAAGCTCATTATGATTTGATTTGATTTTGGTTGATGGGGGTGAATTCCAAAGTTGTGCTATTGTAACATTGTTTCTGGGCTTGAACCAAGGACTCTCTGAACACATAGACATGAACTGTCTCACACGAAGCATCGTTACCTATCGCTCCACAAAAGCTGCAGCCCTTGCTGAGCAAAGGAAACAGGAAACATCACCGATTGAAACGCTACTAGCGCACATCACTAACTAGCTAGCCATTTCACACCGGCTACACTATATAGTCATCTTCTATGTCATACTGTAGTTCATTTCTTAAGGTAAATATTAATACAATACTAGCTCAAACACTTAATCTGCAAAAATGACAAATACATACACCCCCCTATTCTGATAGTGAGATAGTAGATGCCCAGTCACCCTTATGGCTCAGCTCAGATGCCTACATACACCATAGATAACATACATACACAATGTACACACACACACACACAGAGAAAAGTCAGCTCATACAGATCCAGCTCAAAGAGGCCCACTCCATCAGCAGCATTTTATCATTTAGAATGGAAAATATTAGTGCAGTGTAAGTGCATCTAAACATATCGTTCCTGTATCGTAAGGAGGCCATGTGTCTAGATACGTATAAAATCATCTTGAAAAGGGGAAGCTGCACATGCCGAGCAATGACAGTAGTAGTAGCTCACTTAGTTTGCTAAAGACAATGTTTGCTGAAAAATGAGGTATGACACCATTACACTATCCAGGATATTTCTTCTGCATTTCATAACTTTAAACACAAGTCCTTGCAGCCAGGATTATAATAAATTGTTCCAAGTAGATGTTTGCTGTTCTAATTCCAAAAAGAGTCCATGTAAAAAATATATCCACAGGGAAAAACACACGCAGGATATCAAAGTTATATGCCGAGTATTTAAATGTAGTTAGAGCCATCACATGAACATGGTGTTTATGTGATGGCTCTAAATGAAAATACTAAGCATATTACTTTGATATCCTGTGTGTGCTTTACCCTGTGGATATATTTCCATGTTTCATTACTCATAATGCATTGCTAGGGTAAAACATTGGGACAAACACCAAAGAGTCTGCTCTGCCAATTGAATTGGAGTCACAGCCTATGTTTCAATAGAGGTACAGTGCATTCGGAAAACATTCAGACCCCTTGACTTTTTCCACATTTGTTACATTAGAGCCTTATTCTAAAATTGAATAAATATATTTTTTTCCTCATCAATCGACACACAATACCCCAGAAAAACAGTTTTTTTTAACCTTTTTGCACATTTATCAAAAATCTAAAATGGAAATATCACATTTACAAAAGCATTCAGACCCTTTACTCATTATTTTTTTGAAGCACCTTTAGAAGCAATTACAGCCTTGCGCTGTCTTGGATATGACGCTACAAGATGGCACACCTGTATTTGGGGAGTTTCTCCCATTCTTGTCTGCAGATCTTCACAAGCTCTGTCAGGTTGGATGAGGAGCGTCGCTGCACAGCTATTTTCAGAGATGTTCGATAAGGTGTAAGTCCGGGGTCTGGCTGGGCCACTTAAGGAGATTCAGAGACTTGTCCAGAAGCCACTCCTGCGTTGTCTTGGCTGTGTGCTTAGGGTCGTTGTCCTGTTGGAAGGTGAACCTTCGCCCCAGTCTTAGGTCCTGAGTGTTCTGGAGCAGGTTTTCATCAAAGATCTCTCTTTGCTTTGCTCTATTCATCTTTCCCTCTGTCCTGACTTGTCTCCCAGGCCCTGCCGCTAAAAAACATCCCCCCCAGCATGTTGCTGCCCCCACCATGTTTCACCGTAGGGATTGGGCCAGGTTTCATCCAGACGTGACTCTTGGCATTCAGGACAAAAGAGTTCAATCTTGGTTTTATCAGACCAGAGAATTTTGTTTCTAATGGCCTGAGAGTCCTTTAGGTGCCTTTTGGCAAACTCCAAACTGCCTGAGATGGTTATCCTTCTGGAGGAACTCTGGAGTGCTTTCAGAGTGACCATCGGGTTCTTGGTCACCTCCCTGACCAAGGCCCTTCTCCACCGATTGCTCAGTTTAGCCAGGTGGCCAGCTCTAGGAAGAGTCTGGGTGGTTCCAAACTTCTTCCATTTAAGAATTTTGGAGGCCACTGTGTTCTTGGGGACCTTCAATGCTGCAGAAATGTTTTGGTACCCTTCCCCAGATCTGTGCCTCAACACAATCCTGTCTCTGACATTCCCTGCCAACTGTGGGACCTTATATAAACAGGTGTGTGCCTTTCCAAATCGTGTCCAATCAATTGAATTTACCTCAGGTGGACTCCAATGAAAGTTGTAGAAATATCTCATACACTGGAGAGAACAAGTATTTGATACACTGCCGATTTTGCAGGTTTCCCTACTTACAAAGCATGTAGAGGTCTGTAATTTCTATCATAGGTACACTTCAACTATTAGAGACGGAATCTATAACAAAAATCCAGAAAACCACATTGTATGATTTTTAAATAATTAATTTGCATTTTATTGCATGACATAAGTATTTGATCATCTACCAACCAGTAAGAATTCCAGCTCTCACAGTTTTTCTTTAAGAAGCCCTCCTGTTCTCCACTCATTACCTGTATTAACTGCACCTGTTTGAACTCGTTACCTGTATGAAAGACACCTGTCCTCACACTCAATCAAACAGACTCCAACCTCTACACAATGGCCAAGACCAGAGAGCTGTGTAAGGACATCAGGGATAAAATTGTAGACCTGCACAAGGCTGGGATGGGCTACAGGACAATAGGCAAGCAGCTTGGTGAGAAGGCAACAACTGTTGGCGCAATCATTAGAAAATGGAAGAAGTTCAAGATGATGGTCAGTCACCCTCGGTCTGGGGCTCCATGCAAGATCTCACCTCGTGGGGCATCAATGATCATGAGGAAGGTGAGGGATCAGCCCAGAACTACACGGCAGGACCTGGTCAATGACCTGAAGAGAGCTGGGACCACAGTCTCAAAGAAAACCATTAGTAACACACTACGCCATCATGGATTAAAATCCTGCAGCGCACGCAAGATCCCCCTGCTCAAGCCAGCGCATGTCCAGGCCCATCTGAAGTTTGCCAATGACCATCTGAATGATCCAGAGGAGGAATGGGAGAAGGTCATGTGGTTTGTTGAGACAAAAATAGAGCTTCTTGGTCTAAACTTCACTTGCCGTGTTTGGAGGAAGAAGAAGGATGAGTACAACCCCAAGAACACCATCCCAACCATGAAGCATGTAGGTGGAAACATCATTCTTTGGGGATGCTTTTCTGCAAAGGGGACAGGACGACTGCACCGTATTGAGGGGAGGATGGATGGGGCCATGTATCGTGAGATCTTGGCCAACAACCTCCTTCCCTCAGTAAGAGCATTGAAGATGGGTCGTGATGGGGTCTTCCAGCATGACAACAACCCGAAACACACAGCCAGGGCAACTAAGGAGTGGCTCCGTAAGAAGCATCTCAAGGTCCTGGAGTGGCCTAGCCAGTCTCCAGACCTGAACCCAATAGAAAATCTTTGGAGGGAGCTGAAAGTCAGTATTGCCCAGCAACAGCCCCAAAACCTGAAGAATCTGGAGAAGGTCTGTATGGGGGAGTGGGCCAAAATCCCTGCTGCAGTGTGTGCAAACCTGGTCAAGAACTACAGGAAACGTATGATCTCTGTAATTGCAAACAAAGGTTTCTGTACCAAATATAAAATTCTGCTTTCCTGATGTATCAAATACTTATGTCATGCAATAAAATGCAAATTAATTACTTAAAAATCATACAATGTGATTTTCTGGATTTTTGTTTTAGATTCCGTCTCTCCTATGATAAAAAATTACCGACCTCTACATGCTTTGTAAGTAGGAAACACTGCCGATTTTGCAGGTTATCAAATACTTGTTCTCCCCACTGTAGATGATCAATGGAAACAGGATGCATCTGAGCTCAATTTCGAGTCTCATAGCAAGGGTCCAAATACTTATGTAAATAAGGTAGTTCTTTTTTTATTTTGAATACATTTGCCAAAATGTCTGAAAACCTGTTTTCGCTTTGTCAATATTGAGTATTGTGTGTAGATTTACCCTTAGTCTTATATCAACTTTACTCAATAGTATAGAGCTGTAATGTACCTTTGTCCTCCGATAAGCTAATAAATCAACCTTTGGGAGGGAGATTTCTCTGTATTTACTCTGGCAGCCGCTGATCATCCCCATATGCTGGATGGCATCACATGCAGATGCTGATGAATTACAAGTCATTGTTAATATGAAATAATGGAATCATGTGGTATAGCCTACCTCTGGGGAATAAACAGTGGTTCACACGATCCCATCATTATGGACATGCATGGGTATTTTTTATTAATACATACGCGACACGTAACTGAGAACATTTGCAAAGTTGTGTGTGCACCCTGATATCAATAATAAAGACCGTAGCTGTTGATACGGACGTTTCGCCCATGCCCCTTCTCGTCCCTCATTCTTAAAGCTAAGTATCCTGATCACGTTCTGCGCATGTGTTATTTTACACACACATTCGGTTTTTTAATGCAGCTGCTGCTCACATTCACATTTCTCTCTTTTACTCACCCTCTTCTGAACCATGATGATATAGCCTATGCCTCTGCCTCATACCTCTGAACAGCTGAAATAAAACCTTAAGGCGATTGAACAAACATTCATACAGTATGAAGGTTACAACCTCTGTCTGTCTGTTGTAACGGGTATTGCAGTTGCACAAGCAGGATGCAGTCCCTACACTTTGGAGAAAAAACAGCCTTTTTGTGTGATGATGCCTCCTGGGCATCTTAGCCAATGTTTGCAATGATGATGATGATGATGGAAATATACATTCAATTACTCAGTGGCGGTTCTCAGTGGCGGTTATGGCTCCCTGAGCGAACACCTCCTTCAAACTAAATTGCACAACTAATTGTATCTCGTACTTCTGAGTGGGAGATCTTCCCAGGCAGTAGCCTGCCTAGCTCACAAACTAGAATCAGGGCACCCACTCCGACAAGGTTAATTGACCCACAGTCCCACACGGTAACATGATATCACTGACGTGACGCGCAAATGAGCGATAAAAAAACGATATATATATATATATACTTTTTTTAGTTTTGTGCAGGTGCCCCATGCCACCCCCGGCAAGATGCCGCCCAGGATGCCTGCCCATGTCGCCTATACCTAAATCCGTCACTGCAATCGCTAATTAGACTGCAGCTGTGTCTTGCTTTGTTCTACCTCTGGGCAGCCAAACGTTCTAGAAAGCCGAGTGTGTATCCAGACCGGTGAAAAGAGTCTGAAAATGGATGAGTTCGTTTTGCATCGCCCGGCGCCATAGTTATGCCATATGTGTATATGCTGATATTGTGGCGAGAATAATGAATGCTTAGTCCAGAGTTAAAGCTAGAATCCTTAATTGATACGTACATTTTCGGATTTGAAAATATATTATATATTATGTGTACCCATTTATTCTCGAAGACGATGGTCAGTCCTTGCGTCAATAGCTCTGTCTATGAATTTTAGTGGTTGCATTTCTCCAGGCCCATCCCTCAGCTTTTAACCAAAACAGAGGCGAGGTGCGTGGTTTGTTATTGCTTCAAATAAGGTTAAGGATTCTATATTTAAATCACCATTCCAAAGTTGTTGTTATAAGCCAGTTGGCAATTGAGGATTATTGAAATTCTTTGTCGTTCTTACCTTCCTGCTCCGTAAATTAATAGGAACCAACTATGTGTGTTTGCAGCTCTGTACAGTTAGCAGAAATTCCAGCCCTTTCCAGGCTAGCCAATGTATTGTTTTAATTCCAAATGCTGCTCCAAAAAAAAACTTGTGGTTAATTTTCCTTATTAGTTGGCATTCAAATTTGGAGTAGCAATAGCAATGGGATATCAGTCTTCCCATGACAGGGTTTTACCCAGATTTAAGGTAATTAGTCAACTTCATGATAAATGCTGCTTCAGGTGTTTACACCTCCATCTCCACAGTCTATAAATACTTCACGTGTCCTTATTACTAATGCAGTGTTAACAGAACACATGCAAGAGCTGAAGCCATTTTTAATTGGATATAATGGGTTCCCTTTTAGTAATGCCCTGTGCTCTCAAAAACCACCACACACTCACACACTGACAAGTACAGGCATGCATGCAAATACAGCATATACACCCACTCATTCACTCACCCACACAGTACCAATTATATTATAGTACCAAAATGCTTATTTCTGCTATAAAGAAACTGCAAGGCTGAGTTGAACTCCAGGGTAATAGTTAAGTAGGTAGGTAACTTGATGATCAATCTTAAGTCCACAATTCTCCACCAGTTTTCTCCTGTGAAATCTATCCTGGACATCAAGCACAGGATTGCTTGGTTTGTTTGTCAGGCATTTCTACAGAGATAGAGCACAGAGAGATTATGTGCCAGTGAATGGTTTCCATGACAACGTCTGAGCTGGCACTTCCCTTGAAGAGAGGTTGTAGCTATGTGAGCACCTTTGTTGAAAATCAAATGAAAATGCCTGTGTGTGGATCTTGCCAATACACGTGGTTTCTGGTGTCTTTTTGACTACTTGAAAACAATCAAAATCAAGTCTACTTTTTAAAATCTAATTTAATATTAGGTCTCGTCTAAATCAGTATTCAATTGTATATCTAGGCCTATTCTCAAATACATTGGCCGTGTTGCATTCATATTTTGGAAATAATCACAGTCAAGCAAAGCATGTGAAATAATATTGTGTTGTCATTAGCAAAGGAGTTTTGTTGCTGCAGACTGCTGTCTCTCAATGGTTTGTCGATATAGTTGTCAAACCGTATTACAGGCCACATGCTTTAATTTGACTCAGGGTTAGGAAGGCTCAACTGGGTGCAGTGAAAGAATGTGAAATGTACATGCAGTCTCACATATACTTTACTGCAGAGAGCACATTCTGGATACCCTAACCGAGTAACAGTGGTTAGGAATATTTTTGTCCTTTGGAAAGAGGGAGACAGTCTTGTAATTTATGGCACTTCACGAACAGCAGCCTTCAGAGGCAAATAAAAAAAGATTGAACGATGTTACCAGATAAAATGTACAGAGAGATCTTGGGCTCATCTCTTCAATTAAAACCAGTGTCCAGACGTTTCCAGGTTATTAAGGATAAGATACAGCTTTTTCCCTATTTCCTCGTCCAGACGCCTTATTACAGTCAATCAGTCAATCTTCAGATACTGACCTGGACATTCCCAGTGATCTCTCAACACTTGAAGAAGGCATTAGTCATTCCAAGTCACCAAAAGTAAGGAAGCACTGACTTGTGATCTTTCTTGAAGTACCAAAAGGCCAATCTAGGCATAAAAGGGGTCCAAAGAAATACCATTCTCATAAACTGTGGGAGTCTCTTCCACATGCAGGGTACTTTATAATGGGATTATGGGCCTGATTGTATTAATGCAAAGGGAGGGGTAATAATCCCCAGATTATTACTGATCAGAGAGGTTTTGATATATATTTTGACATGACACTAAGCAATTTAAGTTACATTCAGTGAAGTTACTCAATTCGTTTCATTCAAAACTGCAATATGTAACTTTTTGGGGCGACCCGACCACATTCACATCAACGTTATAGATATGTAATTCTCATTGAAAGAATGTTTAAAGAAGCTTTAGATCTGTTCTACAGTATGTGGGCTATTTCTATGCTTTGCGTTCATATGTTTTATTTTTGCGTCTTTTACTTTCGGTTTTGTATACCAGCTTCAAACAGCTGAAAATATAATATTTGTGGTTATTGAAAAGATATTTCATAGCGGTTTAGATGGTACAAGCACTCTGAGTACTTGTTTTTTCACATAACTGAAATTAGGCAAACTATTAGAATTTTAGTAACCGTGAAATGGCGGAGCGATTTCTGAATATTGCACCTTTAGATTTGCCATTGGGCCGTTTAAAGAGTAATGTATATGTAATTTAAGCTTTTTTGCCAATATTGAATTTTCTACTTTTGAAAGTAGCAGGCACAAGTTGGTGACTTGGAGAGAAAAAAACTTTTGAGTGACACCTGAGTTTGGCACAATGGAAGTGACCCTTGTAATACTGGTAGTGGGGAACACACTGTCATTTCCATCACTCTCCAAACCAGCACTCATTTCAGGGCTTTCTGAGCTGTTCACTGCCTGGAAGCTGATCCTGCAGTCTCTCTAAAGGATACAGGTCTATCTTCTTCAGGTGGACACTTTTTCCATTTCCATCCACTTAAGCTACTTCGAGGGCTGACAAAAGAAATGTTCTATATGGAATTGACATTTTGCACAGCAGTGCTACTCAAGGAAAGCAATTTTCTAATGAGATGACACTGCTGGGGCACTTGTCTGACCATGTCACAGTCGTAAAGATAGAATGGAGGAAGTTTAAGGTGAGGATTAGTAGACCTTTCCACCATAGCACAGGGTTATCTTTGCAATAGAATGGTAAATGTATGCCAGTCGTGGCATGTTAGTTAAATATTTACATGGTGGTAGTTTTTCAATTATACAATACGTTATCTTTTTGGCCAGTAATTGCTCTCAGGAGTATCTTGTAACAGCTATATACGTTTTAGCATTAATAATATCTGTAGGATTAAGGAGTAAAACATTGATCATTCCAAATGCAGACATATTGCAAGTTTGCCTGAAACCACATACAAAGTTTGAATGTGCTTGAATTCTCTCAAAGAGATTTACATGAAAGGATCATTCTGCAAACCCATTGAAAAGTCAGTCAAATTCCCTTTGATCTACATTAATGTTTATTCTTTAATGGCTCGCAGTTAGGATATGTTGTTTGACAATGATACCCTCTTTATGAGTTAATGGAGACCCTCTGTGAACTTAGATTTAGGAAGGCTAACAGTGTGGAAGGCTAACAGTGTGTACACACACAGTGAAATAATATAGTATGAACTATATTTCTTAGGCATCCTGGATGCAGTGCCAATTACTGCCAGTTATCTTACATACAAAATAATAATTGATTGGATGGTTGGTGAGAAATTTGTTCTTGATTTGAATAGTAATGAATGGCAATTCGGTGACAACACAATTATGTTGAAAACAGTTTACCTCTGCCTCGTCATGTTTAGTGCTATCCAGCATCCTTCCCACTGGGCACACTGGTTGAGTCATTGTTTCCACGTCATTTTAATAAAATGTTGTGAAACCAACGTGGACTAGATGTTGATTTGATGTCTGTGCCCAGTGGGTTGGGACGTCCCTACTCTTAAATCTAACCTAACCGTTTTAAATGTCAACATCAACGGGGTGATGTCAGAGTTGGACTTTTTCCCAGAGTCTTTGTTAGTAAACAATGTTTCCACACTGCCATCACTGTGATTTATTCTATTTGGATTCCAAATTGAAACTTATGTTAACCATAAATAGTTCAGAATTAGACCTCTTTCCAGAAGGTAAAGCAGAGACACCAACAGGTTTCACAATGTTTACCTCCTCCAGCTAGAGGTGAAGTGAGTCACTTGGACATTAGGGTGTTGGTGCAAGACTGACAATTAAGCACCACGGGGAGAACTGAGGGAGTGATAGCAGGAACTACTGACAAATAAGTGGTAACTAATTGTCAGTAAGTCTTGGCTGTGGCTGATACTGACTATGGTCTGTTGCATTGGACTTCTCTTCTAAAGCGAGACACAACCAAGCTATGCACTCTTTCAGATTTCATAAGTTGTTTTTAAACAATGAGAAAAGAACAAAGGGCTTGTATGCAAGTAGTTCATATGTCCACACTTAAATTCAAAGGTTAAGCACCATAATGAAACTAATGACGGTGCGGTGAGTCAGAAACAAGTGCAGGTGAAACGTTTTAATAAAAAAAAAAAAAAAACAATAGACAAAACGCCGATACACTGGTGAGTGAAAATGGGAGACTGACATATGGGAGGAAATTATGAATGTAATGGAGTCCTGGTTAATGATGAGAGCCAGGTGCCCGTAATGATGAATCCCAGGACCGGTGGTTAGTACTCTGGCGACGACGTATGCCGGAGGGGAGAAGCAGGAGCAGACGTGACAGTCATTACCAACGTCATAATTCCTCTGCGGGGGACAGTTTCTTGGAGAAGAAACCACAACGTTCCCCTGTCTTTATGACAAAACTGCCCCCACACCCACCGCCAATGCATCTACCTCAACCACAAAAGGTAAAGTATGGTCTGGGTGTTTTAGCAATAGGGTGGAGGTGAAACGCACCTTGTGACGAAAGGCCTCGTCGGCTGCTGGAGACCAAACCAACCTACGAGGCCCACCCTTGTAGGGAGGTGAGAGTGGCGGCGACGACACTGAAGTTCCTGATGAAGCGTCGGTAAAAGTTGGCAAGCCCCAAAAACCATTGTAACCCCTTGATGGTGGTTGGGACTGGCCATGACCTTACTGCATCTACTTCCTTGTCCAACTTCACTTCCTGCAGGCTGATTTGGTAGCCCAAGAAGGAGACCGCCCTCTGGTGGAATTGGCACTTCTCCACCTTGACGAACAGATGGTTTGCCAAGAGGCGTTCCAGGACTGCTCAAACGTTGAGTGATGTGATCCTCCAGGGTAGTCGAGAATATCAGGATGTCAGATGTACACAATAACATGATGTCCAAGCATGTCCCTGAACACCTTGTTGATGAATGCCTGGAACACTGATGGAGAATTGGCTAAGCCAAAGGGCATAACTAAGTACTCGTAATGACCAGACATCGTGCTGAATGCTGTCTTCCACTCATCCCCCTCCCAGATGAGAATGGGATTGTAGGCACTCTGCAGGTCCAGTTTGGTGAAGAACCAGACCTTGCGGAACTGCTCGATGGCACCATCGGGAGAGGGTACTGATACTTCGTGGTGATGTATCGATTACCGTGGACTCAATGACAAGGGCGTAATCCTCCCTCCTTGGCCACAAAGAGGAAACCAGCCGACGTGGACCTGCGGATAAAACCCTTTTGGAGCGCCTCTTGTATGTAGTCCTCCATGGCCTGGGTCTCAGCCACTTACAGAGGGTAGATGAGGCGAGACAGGTAGCGCGGGTCTTGGAGAACACCTCCCTTAGATCCTGATATTCCTCTGGGACGTTGGGCTGGAGTGAAACCACCAGACTCTCAACCGACGTGGAACCACAGGGGACAGGAAAGCAGGTTCTCAGGCATTCAGGTGACGAGTCTGTGATTCTCATCCTCGACCATGAGATGGTAGAGTTATGGCGCTGAAGCCAAGGTAGGCCAATGATGATCATGTGAACTGGTGATGTTTTCCTGGTGATTGGGCTCCATGGTGAGGGTGAGTGGATGGTTGATGTGTTTGATGGTTCCAGATCCTAGAGGCCAACAGTCAAGACCTTGAACCTGAAAAGGAGAGGAGAGCGGGTAGGTTGTAATATTGAGAGAGGAGGCAAGTCGTCTCAGCGAATGCTAGAAATAGCTGATAAGAACCTTGATAGTGCTGCTGCAGGTGTTATATATTTTATTTTTTTGTGGTTTTATTTAAATTTTGTTTTTGAGTACGTGTAATAATATATATACACACCAAGGAAAATAAATAGATTAAGAAAAATACATTTTTTTTAAACTTGACTATCTTTCATTTTAATTGTATTTTAATTTTTTTCAAATGTACTATTATATTTTTTGACTTTTTATTTCTATTTTTCTAAGCCTGTTACATCTGTGAATGTGGAATATGTTTTGTTGGTTGATTGAAAAACAAGAAAACAAGAAAACTTTAATTGAGAGAGGAGGCAAAAGTCTGATCCTTACAGTTACCTGTGGCGCCGTAATCCACTGAAGCTGTAGACAGGGCATGAGGGACAGTCAGCCAGAGTGATGGGTACTAAAAAGAGTCTGACAGGAAGAGCAGTAGAGGGAATAGTCACTCCTGGTCCAGGGGATGTAACATCACGTGACCGTCCCGCTGCATCCGTCTGTGTCATTCCGCCGCGGGAAGACGTGACCCCTACCTCCATGGGTTCAGGCTCTGATCGCGAACACTCGCCGAAGGTGGGAGAGAAGGGATGTAGATGCCGTCGGTCCCGAAGGTTATCCAGACAAAAGGCCATCGCAATGTGTGTGTCCAGGGTGAGGTTGTCATCTCGGCAGGCCAGTTCCATCTGGACCGGCCCATTCCATCCACTGGAAGCTGCTACTGTCCGGAAGGTAAGCACATGCTCGGCAGCCGTCTGGTCCCCTTGCTGGAGCTGAAGCAGCCCTCCGCAGAAGGATAAAAAAATACATTTAAATGAACCCCTCACAAGACTCAAGCTCCTCTCTCCCAAAATGGCCGTAGCCTATTCCAATGCCTGCCCAGTCAGCAGAGAAATCTGTGGCAACCTTAGACCTCTGTGGTGGGAGCTCCCATTAGATGTGCGAAATAGAGGGAGCACTGAAGGAGGAAGCCACAGCATTTAGATAGTGTCCATTCATATTTCTCCTGGAGGGATAGACGGGCATCGCTGACCTGAGCGGGTTGCTGAATGGGCTGGTGTGCTGACTCGTTGGGTAGACTGGCTCTAGAATATGCTCCACTGTCGAGATGTTGTAGACTGCAGAGAACCTCTTCCATGGCCATCCCCAGTTGAGCCAACTGATTATGGTGTTGATGAAGAGCACCTTGTTCATTGATTGTCTGGGAGATGTCCATTTGTCCTGCTGCTTGAGTTGGTATTCTGTATTGACGGGGCGGTGAGTCAGAATCAAGTACGGTTGAACCATTTTAACAAAATCAAGAACACGCCACGAACATGAGGCAGAATGCTGATACACAAGAACAATACCAACTGGTGAGTGAACCTGGGAGAGTGACATATAAAGGGGAGGAAATGATGAAGGTAATTGAGTCCAGGTGTGAATCATAATGAACGCAGGTGCGCTTAATGATGAGTGCCAGGTGCCCGTAATGATGAATCCCAGGACCGGTGGTTAGTACTCTGGCGACGTCGTATGCCGGAGGGGAGGAGCAGGAGCAGACGTGACAGAAACTGTCCTGTTGAGAGTCTTGTTATTACTGATTGGTAGTCTGGAGATATGAAGGTCATACGGTTGGTTCACTTTGCTTACTTATGAGTTGCCAAGCATTAAAACATAAAACAGTATGAGTCATGATGTATGGTTTCTTTACTTGGCTTGACTTTAGGCCTAAGTGTTCTGCAGCATACCTGGCACATCCATATTTAACTCATAGCCTCATGGTTTGTTTCTCCAAAGTGGCTCTGGCTCGGAATTTATGCCCTGATTTGACCAGCTCTGTAACCTTTCATGAACTACATTGCTTGCTATTCTGCTGGAATGATGAAGACATCCTGAACTTTACAGCGGAGTGTCTAAATGCAGCATGGAGTATGTGTCATCTTCACTCTCTCTCATTACAATTGACACTTGACTATGAGGTGTAATGTTTCAAGTTATTTGCGAAAGCATATTTCAAATCTTGAACATGGCTGTGCACCACCACCTACTTTATGCTTTGATGACAGAAGTTGGGATCACTGTTCCATGGATCTGCAGCATTACTGTATGTGATGTAACAACTCTAGACCTATATTGTTTTGTTCAATAAGAAACTATAACTTTCTCTGTTGTTATGGCTGGACTCTCCAGAGAACTTGGTTGAGACCTAGATGATAGGCTGCCCAGCAGGTCAGTTCTGTATACATGCGTGGGCTGGGCTGTTCCCATGGAATAAATCAAGTAAAACCCATATATCATATTGTTACTGGCTCTGACTTTCTAATGTGCCTTGACTTTGCTTGAGGATTAGGATAACCTTGAGGTTTTGCGCAGGATTTACCAAACATTGATATGACAGACTATTTTGCATTTATTATCTGTTTTGAATTAATTTGCTTGTGTTTCTTCCCCTGACAGAAAAATGTTTTTGAAAAATGATCTTGATAAGGAAAAGTGTTTTAATGGGCATTCTAGGGACTGAAAACAAGATAAATTAAATTTTTTCTAACAGATGAAGACATTATTGACAAATGGACAAAGACTTTAAGTGGTATACATACAGTTTGCTAGATGTCCTCTAGTGTTCGATAAGAGCTCCCTTAATATCATGGAAATGGTTTTAATGGGCAGAGGCCCTGCAGCAACATTGCCAGAAGGTTAAATAGGTGTCCATAGATCTCTGAACATACGGTCATTATGCCCCCACAATCACATTACAGTTTGTGAGGTTGAAGCGATCACAATCATGGTGTGTCTCTTAGTCTTTCAGAGCCATGTTTGTGTAGTGTTTGAAAGCCCCTCTGCTCAGTTTTATCCCGAAATTCATCGATTTGCGTATTGATTCCCAGTCAATACCACATTATCAGATGCAGGGAAACCCATCCCTAATTTATACACACATCACTACTATTCTAAAATGCAGTCTTAATTCTTTGCAACCATCGCAATAATATTTTCCATGCACACACACAGCAGTGGAAGATGTATAGTTTCATTTTAATCAGCATATGATTTTTCCTCTTACAGAATCTGGCTGTCATTATTTTGTTAGATTTTACAAAGAAACACTTTTCTGACTGCCATATGTGTTGACAGATGTTATCATCAAGCCCCTGAGGAGGAAGACAGATGACCTGTCTCCATAGCTGAAGCTGAGAAATTGTATTTTGGGGAATGTTCAGAGTATTTGCATTCCTCTCATGCTTCCATTCCAGATCCATCCTCTATTACAATGCTGGAGATTCACTGATGCACATACATTTTTGAAATGGCAGTCATACTTTTATGTTTAAATTAATCTAAAGGTTTCTAGCTCTTGAGAGCAGTAAGAAGAGTGTTTTTCCCCCATTGTTGGAAACTGCATTGATAGTTTACAATAACAAATAACAAAGAGACATCTAAATGCTCACCACATGCTATTATATAGACATCAATATTACAGCATTTGCTTTAGTGGATTTCGTTCAAAAAGCTTGTCCTCCATACGCTGTCCCCATCATTCTATTTTACTTTATCAGATTACACAGTTTGAAACAAACTTTACCATTATTCCAGGACACTGCACCACTGCTGTGAAACAATGATTATTTTATTTACAAGACCATTACATATCATTAATGAAGAACAAACTAAGTGCTGAAGTAAACACAAGAAAATAAGTGCTTTACTTAATTACTTCGGAAATGACATTTTTATAATGCTAACAGAATAACATACACGCAATCAGGAAGCCATTAAGTAGATGAATGTAATGCATCAAGACTGCAATAATAGTTGAAAATCAGTATGATAAGAGCAAGCTTAGCCTAATAATAATAATAATAATATATTTATTTTAAATAGCTGTTTTCATTAGTAGAAGTAGAATCTCAAAGTCGCTTTAAAAACCAGTCACTACAAAGATACAGGTGTCCTTCCTAACTCAGGTGCCAGAGAGGAAGGAAACCACTCCGAGATTTCTCCATGAGGCCAATGGTGACTTTAAAACAGTTACATAGTTTAATGGCTGTGATAGGAGAAGACTGATGTGGCTAACGGAAGTTAATAGTTGTATCCCACTGGAGAAAATCACTTACTGCTTGAGGAATAAGTTAGAGACATTTTACAGAATTTGGCAACCTTTTATTAACTTTATGGAAAATCTCCCCTCACATCACATTGATTGAATCTCTATATAATCCTTATATAATGTTCCACACGTAATGTATAATATGTAGCTTACGGCAGGTCCAATATGTCATTATTATTATTTTTTATTTTACTCTTTATTATGACTTATTTATTTTATGTTTGTATATATAATTATTATATACATTTTTTTGTTATGCTCTTTTGTTACTGTCACTTTGTCATGTTGTTGTCTATTATCGTTTCACTTTTGTTTTGAATGTTCCTAATTGGAAAATGCAAAAATAAAATATTTAAAAAAACATTGTAGTTACTCCACAATACTAACCTAAATGACAGAGTGAGAAGAAGGAAGCCTGTACAGAATACAAATATTACAAAACATTCATAATTATTGCAATAAGGCACGAAAATAAAACTGCAAAAAATGTGGCAAAGGAATTAACTTTATGTCCTGAATACAAAGCATTATGTTTGGGGCAAATTCAACACAACACAAAACTGGGTACCAATCTTCATATTTTCAAGCATGGTGGTGGCTGCTTCTTGTTTTGGGTATGCTTGTAATTGGCAAGGACTAGAGTTTTTTATGATAAAAATAAATGGAGTAGAGCTAAGCACAGGCAAAATCCTAGAGTCAAACCTGGTTGTCTGCTTTCCAACAGACATTGGAAGACAGGACAATAACCTAAAACACAAGGACAAATATACACTGGAGTTGCTTACCAAGATGACATTGAATGTTCTTGAGTGGCCTAGTTACAATTTTGACTAAAATCAACATGAAAATCTATGGCAAGATTTGAAAATGGCTGTCTAGCAATGATCAACAACCAACTTCACAGAGCTTGAAGAATTTTAAATAGAGTGTGCACATATTGTACTATGTCGGTGTACAAAGCTCTTAGAGTCTTAACCAGAAAGACTCAGAGCTGTAATAGCTGCCAAAGGCAATTCTAACATTAATTGACTCAGGGGTGGGATAGTTATGTAAATTTGATATTTCTGTATTTCATTTTCAATAAATTTGCAAAAATATCACTAAATCATTTTGGGTTATTGTGAGAAAACAATATTTAATACATTTCAGGCTGTAACACAACAAATGTGGAATAAGTCAAGGGGTTTGATTACTTTCTAAAGGCACTGTAGGCCTAGGTAGACTTTGAAAAGATAACAATGAAGTAGATTTTTGGAGAATGACACATGAAATCTCCTCTAAATTAAATCTCCTCAGCATAGTGCCAGGATCTCAGCCAGTCCTATGCCATAGGGCTCCATCAATAGTAGGCCAAGTGGCTAATCTTATCTATGTTTGGGTTTAGTTAATAATCTCATCCTCGTATCTGGAGCCCAAGCTCGACAGAATGAAGGCTTCCATAATGGACTCACTCAGCAGAGAACATTGTCATACTGTGGTTTGAATTGCCACTGAGTCAATCTGGTATTGAATGCTTTGCCACCAAGTTGATATGAAATGAGTTATCATTTGAATTGTAATTTTTCAAATATCTATCATTTGTTTAAGGACAACTGGCATTTTCTACTTTTTTGTTGTTGAGAAATGGTAATTAAGATTGAGCGATAGCTGAATTGAAGACAAATGGAATTTGTTTTTACAATGTGGGAATAGGAGACATAATTATGATAGATTCCAAGGTTGCAATGCCTCCCCTGTCATATTGAAACATTCATTGTCACTGTGCAAAAGTAATTGTAGGCATTGTAATCCACATTTTTGACAAGAGTCATTCTTTTTCCCTGAGGTGTAGGATTTCTACACAAATTGACTTACTGTAATGGTCATGTACCAGTAATGTGTTTTTCTTGATGTAGGTATATGCATTTTAGCAACAAAAAAAAACCAAAAACAACAACATTTGATTTGAATGACTTAACTCCAGTGTCTGCTTCTATGCTGGCTATATTATGCACACTGAACCTTGTTTCTTTTAGGAGCATACTCCATTTAACGGTGTCTTATCTTTCAAATCATGAAAATAAATGTATTTTGATCAAAAAAGCACATAGAAGAAAGAACAACTGCAATCTGGTCAAGGCCGCATAATACCACTGAGATTAGAATTCAAACATCACATTGTGAGGGATTTGTATGCTGTGGCACCACATGGGGTTATCCCTCTGAAATAACTCCCACTGGTCACCCTTTGGTCAGTAGCAATGTGTGACCATAGATCCCCATGAATTGTCTGATAGAAATGTTAAGTAATTGATTTGTTTTCCACTGATAAGTAGCATACACATTCATTAGATTGGAAGCCATGTTTTTATGAAGCTGTTCTTGAAAATGATTGATCATTTTTGTTTCATATTATGCCATCTATGTGGGTAGCTCTTCAAGTGCATGTAACTCTGCTTGATATATATGTAGTTTAAGTTCAATTAAATTGGTTTATCAGCTTTTGCTAAAGAATGTTCCTTGTCAAGGTAGAGATCAAGAGTTTAGCCTGTAAATATTACACATGCATGTTAGCACCACTGGTGTTTATCATTGGTTAGCATTTAGCTTATTGCTATCATTTGAAACCATTAGCATCAATTAATATTAGCCTACTGATGAGGCAAGGACACTACCTTGTGTTGGTTGTTGAGTGGCGTTAGACCTGGGTTCATGTTGTTGGAGGTATGCTAATGTCTTTACTTGGCAGTAGACTGGACACATTAACAGGCCTTGATATCCTTTGTTTGTGAATTTTGTTAGATCGGGACTGTCCATTTATACAGTATGTGCAAAGCGATGTTTCAGTCCCTACAATTTATAACTTAATAGTATAAATGGATGGTGTCTATATGTGGCATATAAATAAACATTAACCCATTGCTTGGTATATACATTGGTTCAGGTCTACTGTCTGCCTCAATGTTGTGCCAAGAACAGCTGTCAAAGTGAAATATGTCATTGTAAAGTCATCTGATGGTGCTTACTTTGGTAAGGAATAATAAACCTGAATTCTTACCACACGTCACACACTTCAGATCTGAGATGAACTGATACATGAATGACTGACTGAAAGTCATAGCAGCATGTTGTTTACAATAATGACTTGTGTAGTAAGATAGCACTAATCATACGACGATTATTAGCATTGCAGGTGTATCTTAATTCAACCTGCATTCACCCTGTGCAACAATACGAGATGCATGCAATCATTTTACCTCTGAGGTGTTCTGTGCTCAAACACGGTTTATTTTTGAGTTTGTGCTGACTAAAACAGTCGATTGAAGCATCAACTTGCCAGTAGTGTGTTTTTCAAGGAAGGTTCTCCCTGCTTCCTGAAGCTCGGCTACATTAACAATGCATGAGAACATGTGGAGCACCTCCTTACCACTCCTTACCAGCAGGAATTTATCTATCTCCTTTTAGCTGCTGAGTCTTTATATATATATATTGTATAATAAACTAACTGAATGTGATATGAATGTAATGTAATTCATTACTTTCTTGAATTGTAGAGTTCATAACTGAATCCATAGGGGAACATATAAGGGGGTTAGGCTTAGGGTGTTGTCATTTTCATTATCCTCATATTCTCAAGACGTTGTCTGTACTCTCTGGAACTAAAATGGAGGTGAAAGTCTTGTCAGCAGATAGAATGAGACAAGTCATACTCCCACAGCATCTTTGTCGCCTTAGTCAATGAAGCCAGAGGTAAAAGTTATGGGGATATGCTAATTTGTATGTACAGTCCCAAGCGGCACCCTATTACCTACATAGTGCACTACTTTTGACCACAGGGCCCTGGTCATGTAGAGCACTATGTAGGAAATGAGGTGCCATTAGGGACGCACTGCTAGATTGTTATGAAAAGTGCCAGTGCCAAGGTTTAAGTCACCATTCCTAAGGTTGTGCTGTCCTCTGACATGGTGGCCTAGGCACTGGTTCAGTCCAGGTGATGTAACTTTTAGTAAATGAAAACACCTCTGCACTTTAAGTTCATTTGCTGTTGTATTAATTAACATTCACCTTGACCCGTGTGCAATTCTGGACTCGTGCGTATATGTACGTGACATTTAGTTCAAAGGAATTTAGTGTCAGGAATTGATTTTTTTTATAAGATGCCCTGGGTCTAAACATATCTGGAGCCTCTGTCAAACCACCAGCTCCTTGACAGACATTTAGTTAAGTCTCACACATAACTGACTGGTCAAAGTCAAAGTGAGCAGGGTGTTAAATTCCTTCTCAGGCTCCAGTAACAGCTCCATCACTGGCTGTGTTGTGACTTCTATGGTTTCATTAATGCTAGGCTATAACTGAAACCTGGCGATGGGTCTCACATTAAGATGACAGGCCTATTTTCCACTGGGATTCATTTGCCTGAAAACAGCTGTAACATTTGCATAATTTATCGGCGTCTTGTTTGGTAGACAGATCAGCATCATCCACTGGTTACAAGTAAATCGGTCTACCTGCACATAGTAAAAGTGGGAATTTGCATAATGATCCATACTAAGACAAACATATCAATGTTATCCTTTTGTCACAATGATTGGTTTCCCCTACGCTGCAGCTGTTGACTTTAGTTCTGTTGTGTTCTGTTGTACTCTTGTAACAACGATGTGCATGTATCAGAAACAATGCCTTTGTTTTGGTCTGTTGTCATTAGAGTGATGTATAGTTTCTTCAGTTGATGGATTGATCACACAATGGATGGCTTGTGTACTGTTCAAGAGTGAACATATGTACTGTACTTCATTATTATATTACTGTAAAAGAGAGTTGAATTAAGTATGTTTTTTTGTAATTCAAAGGACTTCTTGGAAATGTCACGGTTCTTTCAAACAGTGAACTTTTAGTACAAAACGTACAGAGAAAGGACAGTTTACACACATTGTAGCTATGTCACGTTCTGACCTTTATTTCCTTTGTTTTGTCATTATTTAGTATGGTCAGGGTGTGAGTTGGGGTGGGCAGTCTATGTTTGTTTCTCTATGATTTGGGTATTTCTATGATTTGGGTATTACTTCGGCCTAGTATGGTTCTCAATCAGAGGCAGGTGTCATTAGTTGTCTCTGATTGAGAATCATACTTAGGTAGCCTGGGTTTCACTGTGTGTTTGTGGGTGATTGTTCCTGTCTCTGTGTTTGTTTTCACCAGATAGGCTGTTTAGGTTTTCTCACGTTTATTGTTTTTGTTAGTTTATTCATGTATAGTGCTTTTATAAAAAACATGAATAACCACCACGCTGCGTTTTGGTCCGCCTCTCCTTCACCTCAAGAAAACCGTTACAAGCTAGCTGTAACTGTATGGATTTGACACAGTAAGAGGCAGCTCCATGTGACATCACCATGGCCATCACCTGCTGTGTAGCCTTTGTCACTGCCACACGTTTGGTCAACAACAGTCAGGGGAGCCAGCCAGCAAACATAATGCTAGCTTCTTGTCTTTATATGTCCCACAGTTGACAGTGCATGTCAGAGCAAAAACCAAGCCACGAGGTCGAATTAATTGTTTGTAGAGCTCCGAGACAGGATTGTGTCAAGGCACAGATCTGGGGAATGGTACCAAAAAATATCTGCAGCATTAAAGGTCCCCAAGAACACAGTAGCCTCCATCATTCTTAAATGGAAGATTTTTGGAACCACCAAGACTCTTCCTCGAACTGGCCACCCGGCCAAACTGAGCAATCGGGGGAGAAGGGCCTTGGTCAGGGAGGTGACTGTCACGACTTCTGCCGAAGTCGTTGCCTCTCCTTGTTCGGGCGGTGCTCGGCGTTCGATGTCACCGGTCTTCTAGCCATCATTGATCCTTTTTTCATTTTCCATTGGTTTTGTCTTGTCTTCCCACACACCTGTTTTTAATCCCATTCATTACCTGTTGTGTATTTAACCCTCTGTTTCTCCTCATGTCTTTGTCAGAGATTGTTTTTATTGTCAGTATAGTGTGATTGTTACATAGGTGCGCGGCGGGTCCTCGTACCCATGTTTGGTTTGTTTGTTAATTTATTGTTATGGAGCATACTCGTGGAACTTTATTAAAAGACTCCATTTTACACTCAGTTTGACTCTCCTGCGCCTGACTTCCCTGCCACCTATTACACCTATGCATGACAGAATCTCTGACCAATATATATGAAGTCAGCAGGAGAGGACACTATGTCCATGGACCTGGAGGAACGCGTTCAGGAACAAGCGAGGGAGCTTGACTGTATCAGCTCCGTCATGGAGCACATTGTCCAGAAAATGGATCGCTGGGAGAGACAGGGATTTTCTCCAGCACCACCACCACCACAACCGGAATCTCCAGTGAACATTTTTTCCTCTCCGGAATCGAGCATCCATTTATCCCTACCCACGGGATACAACGGAGATACTGCCGGCTGCCAGGGTTTCCTCCTCAAACTGAACTTATATCTAGCCACGGCCTCCCCAGTACCATCTGACCGTGAGAAGAGTTATGCCCTCGTCTCATGCCTCACCGGGAAAGCCCTGGAATGGGCCAGCGCTGTGTGTAGAAGGGAGGATGCGGCGTTGGACCATTTTGAGGAGTTCACCCGCCAATTCCGGATAGTATTCGATCACCCGCCTGAAGGCAAAGCAGCGGGTGAGCTCCTCTATCATCTGAGGCAGGAGACGAGGAGTGCCCAGGATTTTGCTTTGGAGTTTCGGACCTTGGCTGCCGGCGCTGGATGGAGCGACAGGGCCCTGATCGACCATTACCGTTGTAGTCTACGCGAGGACGTCCGTCGGGAGCTGGCCTGTAGAGACACCACCCTCACCTTCGACCAGCTGGTGGACATGTCCATCAAGCTGGACAACATGCTGGCTACTCATGGACGTCTAGATCGGGGTCTGGTTGTTCCATCCTCCTGCACCCTCTCTCCCGAACCTATGGAATTGGGAGGGATGGTGCGCAGGGAGACCGGAGGGGGTTCCCGCTCGAGCACCATTCATGGTCGCAGAGGGCACACTGCTGATCGGTGCCGGGTTGGTTCCTCTGGGAATAGAGAGGGCAGGCAGGGCATTCTGGGGTCACCCCAGGTGAGTAGGCACCATTCTCATCCAGAGCCCTCTGCTGCACTAATGTTTGTCTCTGTCTATTTTCCTGATTTTTCACTGCATTCCCAGTATAAGGCACTAGTAGATTCAGGTGCGGCTGGGAATTTCATTAATAAAAGTCTAGCTCATAATTTAGGGATCCCTATTGTTCCTGTGGATATGCCTTTCCCTATTCATGCCTTAGATAGTCGACCATTAGGGTCAGGGTTTATCAGGGAGGTAACCGCACCTTTGTGTATGATAACGCAGGAGGGTCACAAGGAGAAGATTAGTCTTTTCCTTATTGATTCTCCTGCATATTCTGTGGTGCTAGGCCTACCCTGGTTAGTTTGTCATAACCCCACTGTTTCTTGGCCACAGAGGGCTCTCACGGGGTGGTCGCGAGAATGCTCAGGTAGGTGTTTAGGGGTTTCCGTTGGTGCTACTACGGTGGAAAGTCCAGACCAGGTCTCCACCGTGCGCATTCCCCCGAATATGCCGATTTGGCTCTCGCCTTCTGTAAAAAAGGCGACTCAATTACCACCCCATCGACGGGGGATTGTGCGATAGATCTCCTGGTAGACGCTGCATATCCCAAGAGTCACGTGTATCCCCTGTCGCAAGCGGAGACGGAGGCTATGGAGACATATGTCTCTGAATCCCTGCATCAGGGGTTCATTCAGCCATCCATTTCACCCGTCTCTTCGAGTTTCTTTTTTGTGAAAAAAAAGGATGGCGGTTTACGCCCGTGCATTGATTACCGAGGTCTTAATAAAATCACAGTGAAATATAGTTACCCGCTCCCTCTGATCAATACGGTTATTGAGTTAATGCACGGGGAACGTTTTTTCACAAAATTGGATCTCAGGAGTGCGTACAATCTGGTGCGTATTAAGAGGGGTGATGAGTGGAAGACGGCATTTAGCACTACCTCAGGTCATTATGAGTACCTGGTCATGCCATATGGGTTGATGAATGCTCCATCAGTTTTCCAATCATTTGTAGATGAGATCTTCAGGGACCTGCACGGGCAGGGTGTAGTGGTGTATATCGATGATATTCTGATATACTCTGCTACACGCGCCGAGCATGTGTTCCTGGTGCGCAGGGTGCTTGGTCGCCTGTTGGAGCATGATCTATATGTCAAGGCTGAGAAATGCTTGTTTTTCCAACAATCCATCTCCTTCCTAGGGCATCGGATTTCCACTTCAGGAGTGGAGATGGAGAGCGTTCGCATTACAGCCGTGCGTAATTGGCCGACTCCAACCACGGTAAAGGAGTTGCAGCGTTTTTGGGGTTTTCCAATTACTACCGGAGGTTTATCCGGGGTTTTGGTCAGGTGGCAGCTCCCATTACTTCACTGCTAAAGGGGGGCCCGGTGCGCTTGCGGTGGTCGGCTGAGGCGAACAGGGTTTTTGAGCACCTGAAGACTCTGTTTACCTCGGTGCCTGTGCTGGCTCATCCGGATCCCTCTTTGCCATTCATAGTGGAGGTGGACGCATCCGAAGCTGGGATAGGAGCAGTGCTCTCTCAGCGTTCGCGTACGCCACTGAAGCTTCGACCCTGTGCTTTCTTTTCGAAGAAACTCAGCCCTGCGGAGTGAAACTATGATGTGGGGAACCGAGAGCTGTTAGCTGTCGTAGAAGCCTTGAAGGTGTGGAGGCATTGGCTTGAGGGGGCTAAACACCCTTTTCTCATCTGGACTGACCACCGCAATCTGGAGTACATCCGGCAGGCGAAGAGATTGAATCCTCGCCAGGCAAGGTGGGCCATGTTCTTCACTCGTTTTGTGTTTACTCTTTCTTACAGACCAGGCTCCCAGAACGTTAAGGCAGACGCATTGTCTCGGCTGTATGACACAGAGGAGCGGTCCATGGATCCCACTCCCATACTCCCAGCTTCGTGTCTGGTGGCGCCTGTAGTGTGGGAGCTGGACGCGGACATTGAGCGGGCGTCACGTGCAGAGCCTTCTCCCCCTGAGTGTCCAGCTGGTCGTCTGTACGTTCCGTCTTCTGTCCGCAACCGATTGATATATTGGGCTCACACGTCACCCTCCTCTGGTCATCCTGGGATAGGTCGGACGATGCGCTGTCTTGAAGGAAGGTACTGGTGGCCCACTTTAGCTAAGGACGTGAGGATTTATGTTTCTTCCTGTTCGGTGTGCGCCCAGTGCAAGGCTCCTAGACACCTGCCCAGAGGTAAGCTACAACCTCTACCCGTTCCTCAACGGCCATGGTCGCACCTGTCGGTGGATTTTTTGACTGATCTTCCACCTTCACAGGGTTACACCACGATCCTGGTCGTTGTGGATCGGTTTTCAAAGTCCTGTCGTCTCCTCCCTTTGCCCGGTCTCCCTACGGCCTTACAAACTGCAGAGGCCCTGTTTACACACGTTTTCCGGCACTATGGGGTGCCTGAGGATATAGTGTCTGATCGGGGTCCCCAGTCCACATCAAGGGTCTGGAAGGCATTCATGGAGCGTCTGGGGATCTCGGTTAGTCTTACCTCAGGTTTTCACCCCGAGAGTAATGGGCAGGTGGAGAGAGTTAACCAGGATGTGGGTAGGTTTCTGCGGTCTTATTGCCAGGATCGGCCGGGGGAGTGGGCGAAGTTCGTGCCCTGGGCAGAGATGGCTCAGAACTCGCTACGTCACTCCTCCACTAACCTTACTCCCTTTCAATGTGTATTAGAGTATCAGCCGGTTCTGGCTCCTTGGCATCAGAGCCAGACCAAGGCCCCTGCGGTGGACAATTGGTTTCGGCACGCTGAGGAAACCTGGGAGGCAGCCCACGTCCACCTTCAGCGTGCCATAAGGCGCCAGAAAATTGGCGCAGACCGTCGCCGCAGTGAGGCCCCAGTGTTCGCACCAGGGGACAGGGTCTGGCTCTCGACCCGAAACCTGCCCCTTCGCCTGCTCTGCCGGAAGTTGGGTCCGCGGTTTGTGGGGCCGTTTAAAGTCCTGAGGAGAGTGAACAAGGTATGTTATAGGTTACAACTACCCACTCATTACCGTATTAACCCCTCGTTCTATGTGTCTCTCCTCAGGCCGATGGTGGCTGGCCCGCTCCAGGAGGCTGAAGTGCGTGATGTTCCTCCACCTCCTCTAGACATCGAGGGGGTTCCAGCGTACTCTGTTCGATCCATTTTGGATTCGAGACGTCAGGCGAGGGGCCTTCAGTACCTCGTGGACTGGGAGGAGTACGGGCCGGAGGAGAGATGCTGGGTTCCGGTGGAGGACGTGTTAGATCCTTCCATGTTATCAGAATTCCACCGTCTCCATCCGGATCGCCCTGCACCTCGCCCTCCGGGTCGTCCCCGAGGCCGGTGTCGGGGGGGGGGGGGGGGTACTGTCACGACTTCGTCGTTGCCTCTCCTTGTTCGGGCGGTGCTCGGCGTTCGACGTCACCGGTCTTCTAGCCATCATTGATCCTTTTTTCATTTTCCATTGGTTTTGTCTTGTCTTCCCACACACCTGTTTTCAATCCCATTCATTACCTGTTGTGTATTTAACCCTCTGTTTCTCCTCATGACTTTGTCAGAGATTGTTTTATTGTCAGGATAGTGTGATTGTTACATAGGTGCGCGGCGGGTCCTCGTACCCATGTTTGGTTTGTTTGTTAATTTATTGTTATGGAGCATACTCGTGGAACTTTATTAAAAGACTCCATTTTACACTCAGTTTGACTCTCCTGCGCCTGACTTCCCTGCCACCTATTACACCTATGCATGACAGTGACCAAGAACCCGATGGTCACTCTGATAGAGCTCAAGAGTTCCTCTGTGAAGATGGGAGAACCTTTCAGAAGGAAAACCATCTCTGCAGCACTCCACCAATCAGGCCTTTATGGTAGTTGCCATACGGAAGCCATTCCTCAGTAAAATGCACATGACAGCCTACTTGGAGATTGCCAAAAGGCACCTAAAGGATTCAGACCATGAGAAGCTAAATTCTCTGGTCTGATGAAACCAAGATTGAACTCTTTGGCCTGAATGCCAAGCATCATGTCTGGAGGAAACCTGGCCCTATCCCTACGGTGAAGCATGTTGGTGGCAGCATCATGCTGTGGGGATGTTTTTCAGCTGCAGTGACTGGGAGACTAGTCAGGATCGAGGTAAAGATGAACGAAGCAAAGTACAGAGAGATCCCTGATGAAAATCTGCTCCAGAGCACTCAGGACCTCTGATTGGGGCGAAGTTTCACCTTCCAACCGGACAACGACCCTAAGCACACAGCCAATACAATGCAGGAGTGGCTTCTGAATGTCCTTAAGTGGCCCAGCCAAAGCTCGGACTTGAACCCGATTGAACATCTCGGGAGAGACCTGAAAACAGCTGTGCAGCAACGCTCCCCATCCAACCTGATAGAGCTTGAGGGGATCTGCACAGAAGAATTGGCGAAACTCCACAAATGCAGGTGTGCCAAGCTTGTAGCGTCATACCCAAGAAAAGTTGATGCTCTAATTGCTGCCAAATGTGCTTCAGCAAAGTTCTGAGTAAAGGGTCTGAATACTTCTGTAAATGTGTTTTTTTACATTTTTTATATAAATTAGCAAACATATCTAAAAAACTGTTTTTGCTTTGTCATTATAGGGTATTGTGTGTAAATTGATGAGGGAAAAAAACATAACAAATGTAACAAAATGTGGAAAAAGTCAAGTGGTCTGAATACTTTCCGAAGGCACTGTAACATTAACCATCTCTGTTAGGCCATTAAGTAAAGAAAACCTAGGCTTGTATCAAGCGTATGCAGCCACAGCAATAGACTAGAGAAACAGAGATAAAATAATTATATTAGTACATCGATGAAAGGTTGAAAAGTATCAGGAAGGACAGGGATGCTGCTAATGATATGGGAGCAAACATATGTTCCTTCCTGCATAATCAATGCTCGTCATGCTAGACATCTCAGCAATCTTGATTGTCTCCTCGCACAGAGGTCTAGTTTCCTGTCATTTTATGGTATTTTTCCTCTATCTGCCTGAAAGTATGTTACCCTCATGAGGCTGCTCTAGGGGGAAAAAAGTACTGTACATCTCCTTGAGACTGTCACAGATCAGAACCACTCAGATCACTCAAGTCATTACTTTCTGTCAGACTGACACACTGATATGCCTATTTTGGGTGGTTCAGCATTTATTGAAAATGGCTGCTGAAATCTAGATTGTCTCAATGGGGGAAATGTTTAGTTTTTTTACTATTTGAAGTAGGATCACTCAACTCTTTCCAGCAGACATGGAATGGAATAGTGTTAAAATCCTCTTCTGTCTCACTGCATATGAAAATTACACTGAAAGAATTGAGAAACCAAAACCGGTAACAAAGAATAACTTTGCCATCACCAAACCGACGAGGTTTAAAATCTGTCGATGTGGCCTTGAGCAAGACACTTCATCTGAATTGCTCCTGTAAATTGCTTTGGATAAGAATGTCTGCTAAATGACTAAAATGTGATTTAGAATTTACACATTAACATTTAGTTGGCAAGTTATCATTTTCCAAACTGAAGAACAAAACATGGCTTTTCAGTGATGTAGGCCCAGCTATCTCCTAATTTCGCGAATGGGACAATTAATGCTGAAAACTCCACAGTAGCTACATTTCTGTGATCATTTTCTTTAATGATTCAGCTATTTAGTAGATGTTTGCTCTGCAGTTAAACGTATCATGCTCTGTGTTTCCTGCCTCATTCTTTTGTCTCCATGTTTGTCCTTCTGAGTTTTGAAAGATTGAGCCAATGACTGTTATTAGTTTTGGGTTCATTTAAAAAAAAAAAAGCTGTCATGGCAACCTCAGGTTTTTTCTCCATTGCCTGATTTTGCCCTTTGTGCCATATGGGAATCCTTAGAATCCTTTTATCAGATTGCATGTAAGTTATATCCTCCGCATACCTGTATGCCTGTCTGATCCCTGTCACACCATTGGTGAAACCTTCCATCCAAACCGTGTTGTGTTGCAAACCTACCATTTACCCAGACATTCTGTTCTGTTTGCTTCCTGCTGATTTCTCACAGGCTGTGGATTGAAACCCAGTAACTATTTGACATGCAGGTGGTAAAGGTTTCCACAAAGTTATTGAATTATTGTTGCAGGGCCTGCTTTTTATATTACCTGGCAAACTCCATTTTGCTAGTGCCTGGAGTTGAAGGCAATGTCCTCAGATTAGGCTCTGTTGCTGTATATGATCAACGAACCGAGCCAGCTTGTGGTCAGCGGAGAGCAGCAGTGATTCTACAGCCTACATCCTGCGGAGTCACTGGCTGATGATAAGTTCATTGTTGTGCCTTCTGCTTGTCTCTGATAAGACTGAGTCCTCTGTCTGCGTTTGCAGTAGTTCTGTTGCCCTGCTCTGCCTGGACAAACAACCGGGCTGATATGTTGTCATTTGGACCTCTGAGGGGGTCTCAAATTCTCTCCCTGATTACAGAAAACACCCAGCAATTTAAAAAATAAAGATGGCTACATATTGTATTTGTCTGCCCAATATTTCAGTTTCTGTCTAAAGATCCATATTTTATTGATCTCGTCAGGTCCAAGTCGCCAAATGGCTGACCATGTCTAATTGCTGTAGTTGGACTCTATTGGCACAGATCCATTTCAGTGAGGATATTTGGGATTTGTAACTTTTCTCTTGCCAGCCAAGTCAAGGTCATATACAGAGTAGATCCAAGAATTGTGAAGTGCTATGAATTATGTGGAAGTGCTATAAATTGCATGTTTGAAACGACATTTGACTTGCGTGTTGATACCATTCTCTTTTACATGGTAAAAATAAGCTGTTATTGTACTTTAAAAAAAATAGAACTATTACTAATTACATGTATTGTAAGGGAAACAGAAACATGCTACGTGTTGCAGTTGGCCTTTAGAATAATGCAAAACATATCCTTGACTCTATCCGAGTTGATTGAGCAAAGTGAAGCAAACAAAGCCTCCACACCCAGCCCATCGAAAATACACATAAACTATTACCAAAACTAATTACACACCTAATAAGAGTTAGCCTATAGACCAGATTAAATTGATAATAATCCTGACAATGTTAGGCCTATTAGGCCTATCAAATTGTACATGAAGAGATGGGCGCATCTTGCAATTTACAGATGCAGGGAAAGGAGCGTCACTTTATCAAATCCTCCTTCAGAGTCACATGCAGGTAAAAAAAAATTGGTTTCTATATAGTATCAGGAAGAGCATATTCTGCGGTTTCTATTACACTTGCCTTTGTCAAATAACTCTCATAATTCAAGAGTTGCAGCTCTGTTTCCAAATTTCACTTTTTCCAAGAATATCCATGCTGTCCATGTGTTCAAGCACCTGACCACTTGCATGGCAGCATTGCTCTGGCTACTAAGCCAAAATAAGTAACATAATACAATTAAAATCTTATATTTATTTATGGAATTCATTGTTTACAATTGTTCATGCACTGATGCTTTTCTGAATACGGGAAATAGGAATACGGCAAATCATTTAATCTGCACTCTTGGCTGGGTAAATTATTATCTTTTATGTTTCTACTTTGTCAAAAGAAGCTGAAACTGGTCTTCATGAATTACTATAACTCTATTACTAATCAAATCTACAAATAAAGTTGATCAAATGGATTACTGTACGATTTTTATTGTAAGAGAAACAAAATAGGCTATAGGCCTACGTATTTTCTAAAACTTTGTATAATTATACAAACCATGTGTCACGCCCTGGTCGAAGTATATTGTGTTTGTCTTCATTTATTTGGTCAGGCCAGGGTGTGACATGGGTTTATTGTGGTGTGTTTTGCCTTGGGGTTTTGTTAGGTATTGGGTTTGTGGCTTAGTGGGGGTATCTAGCATAGTCTATGGCTGTCTGGAATGGTTCTCAATCAGAGGCAGGTGTTTATGTCACGGCTTTCGTTGTGGGAAGGAGGAGCGGACCAAAATGCAGCGTAGTTGTGATTCATTTTATTTAATACGGAAACTATACACTATAAACTAACAAAATAACAAACGTACGAAAACCAAAAACAGCCCTATCTGGTGCAAAACACAGAGACAGGAACAATCACCCACAAACACACAGTGAAACCCAGGCTACCTAAATATGGTTCCCAATCAGAGACAATGACTAACACCTGCCCCTGATTGAGAACCATATCAGGCCAAACACAGAAATAGACAAACAAGACATCCAACACAGAATGCCCACTCAGATCACACCCTGACCAATAAAACATAGAAACATACAAAGTAAACTATGGCCAGGGCGTGACAGTACCCCCCCAAGGTGCGGACTCCGACCGCAAAACCTGAACCTATCGGGGAGGGTCTGGGTGGGCATCTGTCCGCGGTGGCGGCTCTGGTGCTGGACGTGGCCCCCATTTCACCGCAGTCTTCCCACACCTTGTCCGCTTCCGTGACCTCCCAGCCACGGCAACCCTACTTAACAACACGGGACAGAGGGGCAGCTCGGGACAGAGGGGCTCTTCAGACTCCGGCAGCAGCGCCGGACAGGCGGGAGACTCCGGCAGCAGCGCCGGACAGGCGGGAGACTCCGGCAGCGCAGGAGAGGAGAAAGGCTCTGGCAGATCCTGGCTGAAAGGCGGATCTGGAAGAGTCTGGCAGACTGACGGTTCCGGCAGATCCTGGCTGACTGGCGGATCTGGAAGAGTCTGGCTGACTGGCGGATCTGGAAGAGTCTGGCTGACTGGCGGATCTGGAAGAGTCTGGCTGACTGGCGGATCTGGAAGAGTCTGGCTGACTGGCGGATCTGGAAGAGTCTGGTTGACTGGCGGATCTGGAAGAGTCTGGTTGACTGGCGGATCTGGAAGAGTCTGGTTGACTGGCAGATCTGGAAGAGTCTGGCTGACTGGCAGATCTGGTAGAGTCTGGTAGATCTGGAAGAGTCTGGCTGACTGGCAGATCTGGAAGAGTCTGGCTGACTGGCAGATCTGGAAGAGTCTGGCTGACTGGCAGATCTGGAAGAGTCTGGCTGACTGGCAGATCTGGAAGAGTCTGGCTGACTGGCAGATCTGGAAGAGTCTGGCTGACTGGAAGATCTGGAAGAGTCTGGTTGACTGGCAGATCTGGAAGAGTCTGGTTGACTGGCAGATCTGGAAGAGTCTGGTTGACTGGCGGATCTGGAAGATGGTTGACTGGCGGATCTGGAAGAGTCTGGCAGAGTCTGGCTGACTGGCGGATCTGGAAGAGTCTGGCTGACTGGCGGATCTGGAAGAGTCTGGCTGACTGGCGTATCCTGGCAGACTGACGGCTCTGGCTGCTCCATGCTGACTGGCATCTCTGGCTGCTTCATGCTGACTGGTGGCTCTGGCTGCTCCATGCAGATTGGCAGCTCTGGCTGCTTCTTGCAGACTGGCAGCTCTGGCTGCTCCATGCAGACTGGCAGCTCTGGCAGCTCCTTGCAGACTGGCAGCTCCTTGCAGACTGGCTGCTCCTTGCAGACTGGCAGCTCCTTGCAGACTGGCAGCTCCATGCAGACTGCCAGCTCCGGCTGCTCCATGTAGACTGGCAGCTCTGGCTGTTCCATGAAGACTGACAGCTCTGGCTGTGCCATGCAGACTGACAGCTCTGGCTGCTCCATGCAGACTGGCAGCTCCATGCAGACTGGCAGCTCTGGCTGCGCTAAACAGGCAGGAGACTCCGGTAACACTGTAGAGGCGGAAGGCTCTGGCAGCGCTAAACAGGCGGGAGACTCCAGCAGCGCAGGAGAGGAGAAAGGCTTGGGCAGCGCTGAACAGGCGTGGCGCACTGTAGACCTGATGCGTGGTGCTGGCACTGGTGGTACTGGGCCGAGGACACGCACAGGAAGCCTGGTGCGGGGAGCTGCCATCGGAGGGTGGTGTGTGGAGGTGGCACAGGATGGGCTAGACCGTGAAGGCGTACTGGAGATCTTGAGAGCAGTGCTGGCACAGGACATGCAAGGCTAGGGAGGTGCACAGAAGGCCTGGTGCGTGAGGCTGACACCAACTTCACCAGCCGACTAGCACGCACCTCAGGACGAGTATGGAGCGCTGACCCAGGTGCCATCAAATCCCCGACACGCTCCGTCGGGCGAATTCCATATTTAAAGCACCAACAAAGCAACTCCCTCATTACTCTCTCCTCCAATTTCCCCATTAACTCCTTCACAGTCTCTGTTTCGCTCACCTCCAACACCGGCTCTGGTTCTGGTCTCCTCCTTGGCTCCTCACGATAAACAGGGAGAGTGGGCTCAGGTCTGACTCCTGACTCTGCCACACTCTCCCTGAGCCCCCTCCCAAGAAATTTTAGGGGCTGACTCTCGGGCTTCCATCCGCTTCGCCGTGCTGCCTCCTCATACCGGCACCTCTCCGCTTTCGTCGCCTCCAGTTCTTCCTTTGGACGGCGATATTCTCCATGCTGAGCCCAGGGTCCTTCTCCGTCTAATTCATCCTCCCATGTCCGTTCCTTCTTTTTTTGCTCCTGCTGTTGCTTTTGCCTGTTACCACGCCGCTTGGTCCTGTTGTGGTGGGTGATTCTGTCACGGCTTTCGTTGTGGGAAGGAGGAGCGGACCAAAATGCAGCGTAGTTGTGATTAATTTTATTTAATACGGAAACTATACACGATAAATAAACAAAATAACAAACGTACGAAAACCAAAAACAGCCCTATCTGGTGCAAAACACAGAGACAGGAACAATCACCCACAAACACACAGTGAAACCCAGGCTACCTAAATATGGTTCCCAATCAGAGACAATGACTAACACCTGCCCCTGATTGAGAACCATATCAGGCCAAACACAGAAATAGACAAACACGACATCCAACATAGAATGCCCACTCAGATCACAGCCTGACCAATCAAAACATAGAAACATATAAAGTAAACTATGGCCAGGGCGTGACAGTTTATCGTTGTCTCTGATTGTGAACCATATTTAGGCAGCCATATTCTTTGAGTGTTTCATGGGTGATTGTTCCTGTCTCTGTGTTTGTTGTCACCAGATAGGCTGTTTAGATTTTCACGTTACGTTTGTTGTTTTGTATTGTTCATGTTTATTCGTTCATTAAACATGTATGAAAATTACCACGCCGCATTTTGGTCCGATCCTTGCAACACCTCTTTGTCAGAGGAGGAGTTAGAAGAAAACCGTAACACCATGTCCTTTAATCTACCTAAACAAATAACTACTGTTGTTTTTGTTTTTTTATTGCTATATTTCCACGAATATTTCCCCATGCAATTAATACTTTATAATAGTTTATGCACTATTTATTAAGCGTTGGTGTTTATGTTTGCTGTAACTTGCGGGTTGATATGGTTCTGATTTATATGCTAAAGGTGACGCCAGGCAACATTCTCTAGCGTGTACTTATTGTCTGAAAGGCCAGGCGGTTCTTGTGTTAATATATATTGTCGCTGAAAATAGCTGGTGACACTGACATTGAAGGTAGAGGAGCTTATTTAGTATAAGGTTTTGGCCACAATAAGAAATATGGATTGAAGTAAAGTAATAGTAGTTCCTTGGCAGCCGTACTAAAGTATGCATTTGAAACCCTCCTCCAAGGGCATTGTAAAGTGTGTGAAGGTGGATGAGATGTGCTCGCACACACACACCTCTTGAAGCACAACTTCAAGATTAGGCCTAAATGTATAATATTCCCTCTAATTATTTTGTGGGGATTAACTACAGTGCTGGACAGGTATACCCTGTCAAACAACTATCACTGTTTTTTTGTAATGGAAGAAAACGTCTTAAAAAACACTCGCACTTGTCTTTTCTTCCTGGCACTGACGTTTCTTAGCTACTTTATTTGTGTAACAAATGTATTTATGACTGTGATATGTGGTTTTCTTACCTTGCTATCTAAATATGAATGCACTAGCTGTAAGCCACTCTATGTAAGTGTCTGCTAAATGACTAAAATGTCAATATTTTTTGTTGTTGTAATCTGCCGCTGTTCAAGTGTAAAATATTAATTGATCAGTTGTCATTGCCAAGCCCCCCCCCCCCTTTTACTGAAGTCAAACGCTGAATCACAATGTGAGCTCCTGATCATGATAAAACCATCAAACCAAGCCATGTATTTTGCATTAACTCCAGACAAGGACTGTGATCTCCTCACCTTGAAGTTGCCCATTTTCCTGTACTCTAAGTGATATCCCATGCCTAATCATCCAACATGAAATATTCAACATTGCTGTAAAACTCTTAACAAATTACAATTTGCCAGCCATCCCATTTAATATGGGGAGTGTTGGATAGCTTGTTAAAATAAGACTGACTTTGATTGATTGTTCAGTTTCTTATTCCTATTCATGTAGAAAATTGGCATAGTCAATAGACACATACCTTGAAACGAGCAGTGGGCTGCCTATGGATATGTACTTTAGTCTCGTGAACATTGTGTTTTTCAATTTCTAAATATGTTTTTCCTTTTTTTCCACATACCATCAAGGGCATTCAGCTGTGAATATCTATATAGAACTGCGAACGTATTGGTCGATACATTTTTGTAAAGAATGTTTGCTTTCTTTCGTTTTTCGTCAGGTGTACTCTTTTCACATAATTTGGGCCTACCCCTTTTGATTGTCTACTTTGTTATGCTTCAATGATATGATTATGTGACTGGCTATGTAGAACACAATAAATTGCTCCAAATGCAGTTCTAGAATATTCTATTTTTACCGTAATCAGAAAGCACTACTGTGCATTTTCATGTTTTACAAATGTAGGCTAGTTAAAATCGTAGAAAAAATTCCTCTCTAAAATATTGAAATGTGTCTTTGATAGTTAAGATTCTGTACTCTACATCAAGGTTTAAATATGGGCTTTTAGCATATTTACAGCTTAAGGAGGTGCATAGAGTTTGACATTTTTTGTTTATTATCCTTAGACTTCCCAATGTAGGGAGTTAAAAAAAATACATATTATGCCAGAAGCTGAAATATATTTTAATCCCTTTTACTGGTGTAAACAGGAGCTATGAAAGTAAGAGCGTAGCTTCTGACACTGCAGGGAGATGTGAGCTGAATCTCTCTGGCCTCTCTCTCCAGCAACTAGCTCACTGCTGTTTAAACTCAGTACAAACAGACTAGAGCTCTCTCCATATGGCACTCTCTCCCCTTGGGAAACATGCCTCCTATAACACATGCAGCTCCAGACCTACTGTACTGTCAGTAGTGAAAACCTCCCTCAGCCATAGCTGTGTTACCTGTGATTGCCTGGTGAAAATCTTCCAAAAAAATCTTCAAATGTGTCTTTGCCGTAGCAACCACAAACTGTGTGAAATGAACAAAGCTCAAAGCAAGTCTTTGCTTGAGTAAAGGTCTGAGAAAACAAAAAGATTATTGACACATGAAATGTGTTATCACTGTCTTAGTTTTAATTTCAGAATATGCTCCAGGTTAAATGGCACCCTATCTAAACGGATTATTTTGATGAATTGGTTTACTTGTCAGCTGCTAAGTGTACCAATTAGAGACCTACAGAGCACAACGGTCACAAAATTGTCAGTGTAACATATCAGCTAAAGTGTTAAAACACAGTCAGGAAGACGGCCTCCATGTTTTAACATTAGAATACTTATACTGAAATTACTCTCATGTTTACAGCTCTAGGATTTTTATATTCACTTAATGGCCATTTATTTCAAATCAAATCAAAATCAAATCAAAGTGTAATGGGGGTGTACACAGTTTTGCATGTTATCGCAGGTGCCCGCGAAATGCTTATGTTCCTAGCTCCAACAGTGTAGCAATATTTAGCAATACAATATCAATATGCACATAATCCAAAAGTTAAAAAAATTAAATATAAGTATTTCTAAGTTAGAGTCTTGAGAATCCCAAAATAAATCATCTTTGTCTATATGACCTCTGGTTACCCGATCATTTTCTCACTGAAGCATATTTCATAACTGAAATACCATTTGTTGATTTCTAGATGATTTTCCAATAAATGGAAATAACCTCACAGTAAATGCCACTATGTTTTCATCTGATGAGAATTAATGTATAATTCATAGAATCAATAATGGGGTTGATACAAAGATCCCAGGATGGGTTTTTAGATAAGCAGATGCTTTGTTTTCCCTCCAAAAACACTGTAACCAACCGAGATGGTGGATTTAGTGATCTAAGGCTGCATGGTGCATTAAGATGAGGTACTCTGCTAATAGTGGTACACTAATACTCTGCCGTAATCACATTACTTTAATCCATTCTTTATGTTGGCCTCATGCTGAGAGGCGATGGACTCATTAATAACATTCTTATGCTGAACCAGACCCTGGAGGGAACTCTCTGCTTTAAAAATGTCCTGTCACTTTGTCAGATAATTTGTATGTAGGTTAAAGCCAGCCCCTAAATTGTATTTACCGGGAGGTCCCACTCTGCTGCGGCACAGTGGCATCAGTATGTGTCAGATAAACCTAGTTACACTACACTCATGCATTTAAAAGCATTCACAGTTAGATCACAATTAAGGATCTGAATGTTTCAGTGTATACAGTAGCTGTAGGGTAAATCCATGTTTAATTCAACTGCATCCCCCTTTTGATTAAAACAAAACTTTCCATACATGTTTGACCTTGGAAGAAGTGGTGAGAAAGTCACCTTTTGGACCTGAATGCAAAAGCATTCAAGAGATAAAGGTGTTTAAAGTTAACCCATATTGCATACCCCACCATACCATGGAGACATCCATGTCTTTATCACTGGAAAAGATAAACGGTTGAGTTTGAAATTATTTTAAAGCTTAGAAACAGGGTTGTCAAACTATTTTATAATTTTTTTAATAACAATTATGAAATTTATTTTACCTTTATCGTCAATTATCTAAAGACGTGTGAACTCAGATTTTTTACTTTTTATATTTGCATATGTTGTAGCTTAGGCCCTTCTCTACATCATCTGAGGTTGTTGTGTTGTGCCGGCCATCGGTTGAGACACAACATGTGGATGCCTTTTGGGTGGATGCCATTTCAATTCCAGAAGCAAATTCATATAATGGGCCTATTCCTTTAGACCAGAGGTATCCAAACCTTTTATAGTCCCGTACCCCTTGAAACATTCAACCTCCAGCTGCGTACCCACTCTAGCACCAGGGTCAGCGCACTCTCATTTTTTTTTTTTGCCATCATTGTAAGTCTGCCACACACACAAACCTATTCAATACACTTATTAAACATAAGAATGAATGTAAGTTTTTGTCACAACCTGTCTCGTGGGAAGAGCTCTTATAGGACCAGGGCACAAACAATAATATCATAATAATCAATCATTTTGCTCTTTATTTTGCTATCTTACATATAAAACCTTATTTTTTGTTCAAAAATGGTGAATAACTGTTGAAAAAATGGTGAATAACTTAATGAGAAGGGTGTGCTTGAAAGGATGCACATAGCTCTGCAATGTTGGGTTGTATTGGAGAGACTCAGTCTTAAATAATTTTCTACACACCCCAGGTCTGTGCCCGAATTTAGTTTTCATGCTAGTGAGGGCCGAGAATCCACTCTCACATAGGTCCGTGGTTGCAAAGGGCATCAGTGTCTGGTTTGCCAAGGCAAGAAACTCTGAGCGCAGCCCTATCGAGAAATCTGGCAGTGGCTTCTGATTAAATAACATTTTCACAGAACCGCTTGTTGCAATTTCGATGAGGCTCTCTTGTTCAGATATCGGTAAGGGGACTGGAGGCAGGGCATGCAAGGGATAACAAATCCAGTTGTTTGTGTCGTCTGTTTCGGGAAAGTACCTGCGTAATTGCGCACCCAGCTCACTCAGGTGCTTCGCTATATCACATTTGACATTGTCCGTAAGCTTGAGGTCATTTGCACACAAAAAATCATACAATGATGGAAAGACCTGTTTGGTGTCCCTGTTAATGCAGTCCACAAGAGCTCTAACTTCTTAATCATCAATTTTGTCCTACACATTGAATTTAGTTGCAGAGAGTCCTTGTAATCCCAGATTCCCAGATAGGCCAGTCGTGTGAGAAACTCGTTATCATGCAAGCAGTCAGACAAGTGAAACTTATGGTCAGTAAAGAAAACTTTAAGCTCTTCTCTCAATAAAAAAAACATGTCAATACTTTCCCCCTTGATAATAATAACTTCTGTATGTTGTAAAAGTATTACATGGTCGCTGCCCATATCATTGAATAATGCAGAAAATACACAAGAGTTCAGGGGCCTTGCTTTAACAAAACGTGTCCAAAACGTCTTTCAAGCATTCACTTGGCAGCAAGAGCCTCTCGGGGGATGTACCCAAGTGGCATCGGGAGCAACTGCTTTCACACTCTTTACCACTCCACTATGTCTCCCTATCGTGGCTTTTGCACCATCAGTACAGATACCAACACATCTTGACCACCAAAGTTCATTTGATGTCACAAAGCTGTCCAAGACTTTAAAAATATCCTCTCATTTTGTCCTGGTTTCCAGTGGTTTCCAGAAGAGGATGTCTTCCTTAATTGACCCCCCATAAACGTAACGGACATATACCAGGAGCTGTGCCAGGCCTGCACGTCTGTTGACTCATCCAGCTTTAATGCACATAATTCACTGGCTTGTATGCGAATCAATAACTGTTTCAAAACATCTCCTGCCATGTCACTGATGCGTTGTGAAGCAGTGTTGTTTGATGAAGGCATTGTCTGTATAGTTTTTTTGGCCTGTTCCCCCAGCATTGTCCCAGCCATGTCCGCGGCAGCATGAATAATTAAGTCCTCCACAATAGTATGGGCTTGCCTGTCCTAACCACTCAGTAGCTCACCATGTAAGACGCTTATAGCCCCTTCTTATTAATGGTATCTGTTGCTTGTCTTACTGCTCGAAAGTCGTCTTTTGTCTCGCTCAAAAAACTCTTATGGCTTATTTTTCAAATTCTCTTGCTTTGTTTCTAAAATGTAGAGTAACGGTTAATGTGATTGGATTTTAATTATTTGACTAGGCTACCTGTATTTTACATTGTGTTTCGCTGAACACTAGAGGGTTTAATTTTATTTTTGGCAGTGAAACAAGGCTACTCAGGCGAGAAATAACCGTCACCCAAATGTATCGCCCCGTTGAAAAATATGTACTGTTTGAAAATGTGAATGTTTTATTTGTATTTTTTAAACGTGAATTACATTTTTATTTAGCATACCCTTGACAGCATGGCATGTACCCCTGGTGCCATTGTGGATTGCGCAGATGATTACAGGTCTCGTCCCGTGTGATAATCATTGTGTGCTTGTGTTATTTATTCGTGGTACTCCTCGGTCTTTTGATTGGGTTTCAACCCTGTGTTTTGTATACGTGTTTGTTTGGTCTTCATCCCCGTGCCTATACATGGCATGCTGTAAATTGGGGCTTAATTTAAAAAAAATATTACGCATTCCTGCATCTGTCTCCCGAATCTCTTCATACCAGCATGACAGAATAATTGACCATTCATTTTTAGGGATAGGCGTTCCGCTAGCGACCCACCTCGACAACATCCTGTGAAATCACAGAGCGCCAAATTCAAATTACAGAAATACTCAAACATTCATAAAAGATACAAGTCTTATACATCGGCTTAAAGATTCACTGTGTCAGATTTCAAAAAGGCTTTACGGCAAAAGCATATCATGTGATTATCTGAGGACAGCGCCCCGCTTACAAAAGCATACAAACCTTTCCAAGCCAAGTAGAGGAGTCACGGAAGTCAGCAATAGCCATAAAATGAATCACTTACCTTTGATGATCTTCATCTGGTTGCAGTCACAAGAGTCCCTGTTACACAATAAATGTTCGATAAAGTCCCTCTTTATATTCCAAAAACTCAGTTTTGTTGGCACGTTTTTTTCAGTAATCTACTGGCTCAAAGGCGGTCACAACATGCAGACGAATACATCCTAATAGTACCGGTAAAGTTCATCGAAACATGTCAAACGATGTTTATAATTAATCCTCAGGTTGTCTATTGTCTAAATAATCGATAATATTTCAACCGACATTTGCATATTCAATAGAAATAAAACAAACAACAAAGGGCATGCAATCGGTCACGTGTGCAAACCAGCTCTGCTTCATTCTACAGTCCACTTACAAAATGGTCTCATTCTTCCTCATTTTTCAGAATACAAGCCTGAAACAATGTCTAAAGACTGTTGACATCTAGTGGAAGCCATAGGAACTGCAATCTGGGTCCTAACCCATTAGATACTCTATAGGCATTCAATTGAAAAGTACCTACATCAAAAAAATCCCACTTCCTGGTTGTTTTTTCCTCAGGCTTTTGCCTGCCATATCTCACAGAAATTATTTCAACAGTTTTGGAAACTATAGAGTGCTTTCTATCCAACACTACCAATTATATGCATATCCTAGCTTTTGACCTGAGTAACAGGCAGTTTACTTTGTTTACTAAATCAAAGATGGCCACTGGTCCACCCACCGTTGAATGTCAACTTAATTGGTCATGTCTATTATCGATATTTCTTTGATTTCAGTAGGTTTCCTATGGAGGATTCACAGTATAATTCCCATTCAAGTCAAAGTGGTACCATTTCAAAGTTTACATTTATTAAAATGTTAGTACATTTATTAGCCAAAGTATGATACACACCCTGTATTCAAGAGCATGTTGTGTCACAATCGATGGCAGGCACAACACAAAAACGTACATTATGTAAAATAAGGTCTAAGCTACAACATATGTAAATCTGAAAAAGTTTACGTGCTTGACACGCTCGTCTTAATGATTGGAACAAGGCGCAGCGTGTGTAGAGTTCCACATATTTTAATAAATCGAAACTCACCAAACAAAACAATAAAGCACAAACTAAATGTGACGCTACTGGTGTGCACACGGGCAACTATCTGTAGACAAGATCCCACAAAGCACAATGAGGAATTGGCTACCTAAATATGATCCCCAATCAGAGACAGCGATAAACAGCTGTCTCTGATTGGAAACCATACCAGGCCAACATAAACCATTAATCACTTAGATGACCCACCCTAGTCACTATCACGCCCCAACCAACAGAGAATAAACAGCTCTCTATGGTCAGGTCGTGACAGTGCTTTTAGATAATTGACATTAAGGTGAATTTTTTTTTTCAATAAATGATCAAATAGTTTCACAACGTTCTTTGGAAGCTTTTAATGATATCAATCTCAACTGTTTATCTTTTCCAATGATGAAGACGTGGGGTGTTCATAATAGGTCAACTTTGACCACCTTTATCTCTTAAATGTTTTGGCATTCAGTTCCAAAAAGTAACTTTCGGAGGACTTCTACAATAGGCAAATATGTATTGAAGGTTTTGTTCATTTCAAAAGGGGTGCTATCAAATGGATTTACCCTATATGGGTAATATATACTGTACTAGGGTAATAGTTATTACCCTACTGGAAAATTATGCAATGGATATTTGTAAAAGCACATAAGATTTTCCAAAGGGTTATGCACTAATAATTAATCACAATATGCTTCTTAACCCAGGTCCATACTCCTCGCTCAATCATATGATGAGATTTTAAATGGAAATGTTGAAATTTGAAAAAGCTTTCACTCATCCTTTTATCTGTGTGTCCTGTATGACTGGCAGAGATCACAGGAAACTCTGAGGACATTCCTCTAGTGCGATGGCGGCAGCAGTGGATGGAGAATGGCACACTGCTCTTTCACATCCACCACCAAGATGGCAGCCAGAACCTCCCCGGCCTGTCAGCCACAGACTACCCTGCCAGCGACTCTGCCGAGGAAGAGTTACGCATCCTTCACATCTCTGTCATGGTACGGTACTGTGCTGGTTGGGTGGGGCTCGGGTTGGAATGGAGAGTGCTTTATTGTGCTGTTTGATAAAGATGTTGGGCAGGGATGTTACTTTTCAATTATGTGCACTGCTCTAATATAAGCTTTAGAACTTGGTGCATTTCTTGGTACATGTGGACATGCTACAATGGAAGGTTTGTACTGAACAGCTACATTGATGGATGACAGATTTTTAATGCAAAGTACATCTACACATTTTAACAAATGATTAGTCAGCATTAGAACAATTACTCTAGCAGGTACTAGGTACATTGTAGAGGCACTTACTGAATGTCAAATCATATGCTGACCTTGAGTCTCCTCTGCATGTTTTGCATGCATTAGTACACAATGAAAAGGTAGACTGAAACATTTTCAAATTCTTTCAGTTTATTTATCTATGCAACAATTATCCGCCGGTAAACTTATTTCCCACCTCGTATTTTCTTCCATATCTAAATTTAACATCCTTCTGGCCGTTGTGTCCTTGTTTTATTCCCCTTGCTATCTCCTTATCCTAAAAGCTGCTCGACAATACAGTCACAAATCTCTTATGGAGGTGTGAAAGGATTAGCATGCAGATAGGACAGACTTAGCAACAGATGGCTGCTGCGCTGTGCTCCCGCTCCGGCCTCGCTCGCTGCAGCTTGTCGCTCAGTTGGAGGGCCGCCTCATAAATCCAGCATTGCATCACTTCGTCAGCTCCTTGAGGATACGTGCTGCCCCGAGACACAGCCCCACCACTCTCTCTCCCACTAACCGCCACTCTCTCCCCACCCCACACATGTCACTGAGCCATTTCCATTGTTCCGCCATACGCCACAGCCACCAGCATGGCTCGATGGCAGACGATTCAAGCCAGGATTCTACACAGCAGCTTGACCTGTCATGCACAGTTCATTGCCAGACCACCAGGCCCACCATGGAACAGTTTAAAGCTCTTGGATGAATGCAGTCCAACCTGAGGCTTGAAAAGAGGCCAGCTGTAACTGGGGCTTAATCTCATGGAGATGCAGGTTCACTGAACTGCACCAAAATCAGTTTTGTCACCAGAAGGGGATAGGGATTTCCCTCACCTAGTGGCCATTCAAACTGCCATGATAAGAACAGGTGTGCTTCTTCCTCTACAAGGTGACCACAGTCTCCTTTGCTGCTCTGCTTCAACATCCATAATGGATGAGTTTCCCTGTGTTCCATGTTTAGCCGCAGGTGAGCTCCTGCAAGTCGAAACACATGTCCTTAGTTCTCTTTTGGCCCAGAGGCAGAGGGAACAACAAGCACCCGCTAACACCTACTACTCTGCACCATCCACCACACATGGAGCCACCCTTTTACAGAGTTACTCCTTCTGCAGGAAGACCTCTACTATGCCCGTTAAATGCAAAGGGAGTGTAGTCACAGTATTGGAAAACCTTTGTATGTTTACAAATGCTCTAGAACATTGGTAAAACAGCAAAGGGCATCACACGGCATCTTTCATTTCCCTTAATATTGGGATCTTATTTATGGTATAGATCTCTAAAACTCATCTCTGGACCTCGAAGCCACTTCCACTGCATTTTTCATTATTCCCCTCTAATCAGGGACTGATTTAGACCTGGGACACCAGGTGTGTGCAATTAATTATCAGGTAGAACAGAAAACCAGCAGGCTCCGGACCTTTTAGGTTAAGAGTTGAATACCTCTGGTATATATGGAGAGAGGAATATCGTTATGCCTACGCTACTGCATGAAAGAAGACATGCCAAATATATATTTTTGAGAAGCTGTGGAATACAAAAAAATGATTGAATATTATATGAGGAGATTTTGTGTGGTAGGAAATAAGCTCTTAGGGACTCTTATGGCTCATGCGCTGTATCAGTCACTGTTTACATTGGATTAAGGTCTCAGACAAGTCCCCAATGTTCTCTGACAGGTTTCCAGTGTTCTTCCTGAAATAATAAATAGTGTAAGGGCTCTATTCAATCCGTATAGCGGAAGTTCAGCGTTACAACTCGTTAGCGGAGACCGCATTCACGGTAAATGCAGCTCAATCGGAAATGACCTTTACATTTTGATCTACACAATCTGTTACACATCAGCAATACAGATTGAATAGAACCCTAAGTCTCGTATGTTTTGCTTCTCCTCCTATCTATACATTTGAAGTTCACATATTTTGCTGGTAAAGTGTTTAGTAAACATCCCAGTGCTCCTTCTTGCTGGTGTACAGTCAGGGTTACTAATTCCCATCTCAGATGGGAATTAAAAGGATTGAGTTTCCTGGGAAACTAACAGTATGGCTTTAAGAAATCTGATGCAGACGGAAGCAGAAGCAATACAGAAGGAATTTATTTTCTATTGGCCAACCTATAGTAAAACAAGAAACACATTTTGAAGAGGAGGCAGATACAATATTTTTTTAAATGTTAAATAACACTAAAATGTGCATGAATATACTATAACCCTCACAATAGCCTACATTTAGCATAGCTTAATTGATCTTCAAAATATATATATTTTACAATGTCTATGGTGTATTGGGATAACTGAGTATACAAAACATTAAGAACACCTTCCTTTTGCCCTCAGAACAGCCTCAATTCGTTGTGGCATGGACTCTACAAGGTGTCGAAAGCGTCCCACAGTTGTGTCAAGTTGACAGGCTATCCTTTGGGTGGTGAACCATTCTTAAAACACTTCGGAAACTGTTGAGCATGAAATATAAACAGCAGCGTTGCAGTTCTTGACACAAACTGGTGCGCCTGGCACGTACTAACACACCCCGTTCAAAGGCACTTCAATCTTTTGTCTTGCACATCCACCCTCTGAATGGCACACAATCCATGTCTCAATTGTCTCAATCCTTATTTAGCCTGTCTCCTCCCCTTCATCTACACTGATTAAAGTGAATTTAACAAGTGACATCAATAAGGGATCACAGCTTTCACCTGGATTCACCTGGTCAGTCTTTGTCATGGAAAGAGCAGGTGTTCTTAATGTTTTGTACACTTAGTGTATAGTAAACAGTCCATATATAACTTATATTTGCTGTTTGATATAATATAACAGTTTGATATCTCTATTTGTGTACTAGGTGATCAGAAGGAATAACTCAAACAACGAAGATTTCATACTTTCAATTAAAAATTATCACATAAGAAATTCTGAAATAATTGTCCCGGCCGGGCCCCGGGCTCAAGACGTTCTTTACAACATTACCAACAGTTTTCCTTTGGGCACCCCCTCAGACCTTTGCACTTCTGGTTTAAGTGCCCAATAATACCTTGTTTTATGGCTGCTCACACCCTTTAACGGATTGACTATTTCCTCTTGCACCTCAAATGTCATCCAGATCAGTTAAGGTCCGTCAGGCAAGCAGAATTGCAGTGACCCATTCATTAATGCAAGCACAAGCCCCTGAACTTGAAGATTGTCTCGCTACGTAAAAAAGATTAATGATAGAAGATCCTTAAAGTTAAGTTTGTAATGTTATACAATTTAAGGGGCAGGAAGGAATGATGGAAGGAAGAGGAAATTCAGTTAGAGTAATCTAAACAAACATTTTGAATGAAGTGTTATTATGTTTATAGTTTCGAAGGCTAAAGTATTTTTTGTGTGTATCTCTTCCAGCTGGGAACCGATGGCACAGTATTGAGTCTGTCAATCAAAAAAGTGCCAGTTTTAGCCAGCCAGCTAATTTTCAACCTCAGTCCCTGGTCAGGTTATTAAAAACTATTACAATAACAATGCAGACAAATATGCAGAGCGTCATTGGACAAGCAACACGTAGCACGCAGACGGAGCAATAGCACAAAAAGCAACAAAACAAAATACAATAAAGCAACAAAGTGTTTCCACACCTCACAAACTACAGACAACAGACAACATTGAGAGCTGCAATATGCAGCTAGGGATTATGTTCACAAGTCTGATTGGGCTTAAGTCACATCTTTATGTTTTTTGTGAAGCTGTGATAGGTGGTGCAGTTGTGTGTGCCTGATGGCAGTGTGTTCCAGACATGGGAAGCTCTCATAGAGAAAGCAGATTGACAAACGGTGCTTTTTTCTTAAGCGAACTATACAGTCACCTCTCATGGCAGACCTTGTGGATCTGCTGCCATGAGTTTGGGTTTTCTGTTAAAACAAAAGTACTAGGTGGAGGGGGAGCCAGGCCATTTAGGATCTTGAGGACAAGACAGTGTATTGCACAAGATATTCCCAACTCAGAAGCTCATGCTTTCTGAGGATGTAATGGTGATGATGGCTATTGGGCTTTCTATCGAGCACTTTGAGAGCCTGTTTGTAGACTGACTGAATGGCTTTTAAGTCTGTACAGCAAGCTTGGGCCCAACTAGTCTAGCAGTATGTTAAGTGGGGGTGTATCATAGCATTGAAGTACAGTTTTGTTTCCTATGTAGTCCAATTTTTTTGTACGAATCGGGAAATTAGCTAGGTTTAACTTTGTTATTTTAGTTTCCTTTTTCACCTGCTTTTTAAAGGAGAGGTTGCAATCAAGTATGATGCCAAGGTACTTAAAATCAGATACCGCCTGGAGCTTCTCGCCTGACACATAGGCATCTGTCTCAGTAGCATCAGTTACCCTCTTTTTTTCACATTGTGATGCAAACATGAGTCACTGAGCCACTTTGTAACCTTGACCATTACAGTAGTGAGTTCTTGTGCAGCTTGTTTGCATGCACATATATCACTGTATTATCTGCATACATTTGAACTTCAGACCCAGTACAGACAGAAAGCAGATCATTCATGTACAGGCTGAACAGGAGGGGCCCCAGTATTGACCCTAGGGGCACACCCACATCATAGCTGACAACATACTGTGTATTCTTTAATGATCATACCTAGGGCTGTTACGGTGACATTATTACTGCCACACCGGCGGTCATGAGTCATGAAGGGAGTCAAATTCCACGTGACCATTTAGTCACAGTAATTAGGCTTCTCCAAGCTCTGATGCTGCTGATGGTCATTAGTAGCCTACTAAACTTGCTAACTGCCTGGTACTCTGCACTCTATTGTCCTTCTAATCTCTCGGACATCAACGCAAATGTAATTGAAAATCTAATCAAACACTTCATTAGAGACCCTAAGCTCATGTTGTGCAACATTTCTATAGGCTATGCAATTTCACGAAAAAACAGTGATGACCTCTATTAAAAAGAGGAGGATCTCATCAGCTTTCTATAGGCTAGGCCTGCTAGAAGTATTTCTCAACTTTTCTAATGTTAAGTACATTGCTAATCTTTACAACAGGAGTATAGCCTACCTGGCTGGCATGAAAATGAACCTCGGGAAAAGCGTCCTCCATTCGCTATTTAAGTACATAGATGACATTTACTTTTTCCTCTGACCCTGTTTCGTGACAGGTGCATGATAATGGTCCATTCTAAATAAAAATAAATTTCACACATATATTATTTAGTGTATGTAAAGACAAGATTAAATCAAGAATAGTCTGATGGGTGACAATATTATCACTTGTGAATTATATATTATAATTTGTGAATTTTTTATTCATTTTTTATTTAATCTTTTATTTAACTAGGCAAGTCAGTGAGAACAAATTATTATTTACATTGATGGCCTACCCCGGCCAAACCCTCCCCTAACACGGACGACGCTGGGCCAATTGTGCGCCGCACTATGGAACTCCCGATCAGGGCTGGTTGTGATACAGCTTGGGATTGTGACGCCTATAGCACTAAGATGCAGTGCCTTAGTCTGCTGCGCCACTTGGGAGCCTCATGGGAGCCTAAGGGCAATGCCGTTTTATGCTACTTTTTCTAATCATAGTTGCACACCTCATGTAGCCTTGCCCTTAGGCCGATATGTTTTGATACGGTTTGTATCACAACTAAAGTAGCAAATAACTTCTTAAAATTAAGCACATTAATCCACTTTACGAGGGGTGTAGAGCCTAACTGGCATACATAAGCAGCGCACAAGTTTATACAGTGCCTTGCGAAAGTATTCAGCCCCCTTGAACTTTGCAACCTTTTGCCACATTTCAGGCTTCAAACATAAAGATATAAAACTGTATTTTTTTGTGAAGAATCAACAACAAGTGGGACACAATCATGAAGTGGAACAACATTTATTGGATATTTCAAACTTTTTTAACAAATCCAAAACTGAAAAATTGGGCGTGCAAAATTATTCAGCCCCTTTACTTTCAGTGCAGCAAACACTCTCCAGAAGTTCAGTGAGGATCTCTGAATGATCCAATGTTGACCTAAATGACTAATGATGATAAATACAATCCACCTGTGTGTAAACAAGTCTCCGTATAAATGCACCTGCACTGTGATAGTCTCAGAGGTCCGTTAAAAGCGCAGAGAGCATGAAGAACAAGGAACACACCAGGCAGGTCCGAGATACAGTTGTGAAGAAGTTTAAAGCCGGATATGGATACAAAAAGATTTCCCAAGCTTTAAACATCCCAAGGAGCACTGTGCAAGCGATAATATTGAAATGGAAGTAGTATCAGACCACTGCAAATCTACCAAGACCTGGCCGTCCCTCTAAACTTTCAGCTCATACAAGGAGAAGATTGATCAGAGATGCAGCCAAGAGGCCCATGGTCACTCTGGATGAACTGCAGAGATCTACAGCTGAGGTGGGAGACTCTGTCCATAGGACAACAATCAGTCGTATATTGCACAAATCTGGCCTTTATGGAAGAGTGGCAAGAAGAAAGCCATTTCTTAAAGATATCCATAAAAAGTGTTGTTTAAAGTTTGCCACAAGCCACCTGGGAGACACACCAAACATGTGGAAGAAGGTGCTCTGGTCAGATGAAACCAAAATTGAACTTTTTGGCAACAATGCAAAACGTTGTGTTTGGCGTAAAAGCAACACAGCTCATCACCCTGAACACACCATACCCACTGTCAAACATGGTGGTGGCAGCATCATGGTTTGGGCCTGCTTTTCTTCAGCAGGGACAGGGAAGATGGTTAAAATTGATGGGAAGATGGATGGAGCCAAATACAGGACCATTCTGGAAGAAAACCTGATGGAGTCTGCAAAAGACCTGAGACTGGGACGGAGATTTGTCTTCCAACAAGACAATGATCCAAAACATAAAGCAAAATCTACAATGGAATGGTTCAAAAATAAACATATCCAGGTGTTAGAATGGCCAAGTCAAAGTCCAGACCTGAATCCAATTGAGAATCTGTGGAAATAACTGAAAACTGCTGTTCACAAATGCTCTCCATCCAACCTCACTGAGCTCGAGCTGTTTTGCAAGGAGGAATGGGAAAAAATGTCAGTCTCTCAATGTGCAAAACTGATAGAGACATACCCCAAGCGACTTACAGCTGTAATCGCAGCAAAAGGTGGCGCTACAAAGTATTAACTTAAGGGGGCTGAATAATTTTACACGCCCAATTTTTCAGTTTTTGATTTGTTAAAAAAGTTTGAAATATCCAATAAATGTCGTTCCACTTCATGACTGTGTCCCACTTGTTGTTGATTCTTCACAAAAAAATACAGTTTTATATCTTTATGTTTGAAGCCTGAAATGTGGCAAAAGGTCGCAAAGTTCAAGGGGGCCGAATACTTTCGCAAGGCACTGTAGTATGGGGAAAATAATTTTCACCATGAAAATGCTCCTTTATAATAAAATGGTGTTGTCCCGCTAATGGAATATTTGGCATGTGCTCATTGCTGCGCTTATAATGTGATGAAATAGCCTAATAGTTTATCAACATTTTAAGCTAAACGTTCTGATCTGTTGTGTCAGCCACATTGCGTAAAAATTATGCTAGTGGTTGTATTAATTTGGGATCTATCGCAACCAACAACTGTACCGGACTAAGTTTGGAAGCTGTATTTATTGTACAGAATAGAATAGGTCTACATTTGTACTATGGGGGATAGTAGATTGACATAGGCTAGTGCTTTTGCTGTTTGTTGGCTGACAAAAAGTAAATGTGGACAGTTCTTCCAATATCTTCAATATGCACCTCGGAATTGGATAAGGACACACGCAGTTGCATCCCTGATGTGTCTGTCTTCACTTGTAGCCTGAGAGAAAGACCCGATCACGTGATGGAGAGCAATGTGAGTGAGAGATGCTTTGGAGCATGCAGTACCTATATGGAAGGGCACAGCGCAGCACTCCGGGCCAAGGACACAACGGCCACTGGCCACAAAAGGCATGGATTTTTTAGGGTGTGTTACGGCCACACAAAGGGGATCCCCCCGTGAAATTCAAGGAATTAGCAGGTGCTTGTCAAATTCTGAATGGGAGACTGATAAAGTCTGTACAGCCTGCGTAAAAAAACTAAGCAGAGCTCATGCCTTTAAAGCAACTTTTTTTCAAATCATCATTAGAGTCGCATCATGTAGCCTTACAATGTATTAATAATCAACCATGTAGCCCAACGTTTGTAGAACAACTGAAGTTACATTAATAACAGAAAATTAAGCATATAGGACTACCGATTTCTTTGTTACCCTCTCTTGGGTAGGGGGCAGTATTTTCACATCCGGGTGAAAAGCGTGCACAAAGTATACTGCCTGTTACTCAGGCCCAGACGCTAGGATATGGATAGAAAACACTCTAAAGTTTCTAAAACTGTTAAAATTATGTCTGTGAGTATAACAGAACTGATATGGCAGGCGAAACCCCGAGGACAAACCATACAAAAACAATAATAATTCAGCCTTCCACTGTTTCCAATGGCTTTCATGTTTATTATGAGGCAAAGTCCTCCCAGATTTCAGTTCCTAGGGCTTCCAATAGATGTCAACAGTCGCTAGAAAGAGTTTCAGGCTGGTTTTTGAAAAAATGAGCAAGAAGTTATAGTTTTTCTAAGTGGCTCCCATTTTGGCTATAGCGTTTCCATGCGCGTGGGTGAAAGCGCGTTCTTTGTTATTTATCTCCGGTAATGAACATACTATTCTCCGTCTTACATTTTATCGTTTATTTACGTATTAGGGTACCTGAGGTTTGATTATAAACGTTGTTTGACATATTTGGATAAGTTTATTTGTAACGTTTGGAATTCATTTTGTATGCATTTTGAAGGAGGGAAACCGGTGGATTATTGAATAAAGCGTGCCAGCTAAACTGAGTTTTAATGGATATAAAGAAGGACTTTATCGAACCATTTGTGATGTAGCTGGGACCTTTTGGAGTGCCAACAGAAGAAGATCTTCAAAGGAAAGGCATTTATTATGTCGCTATTTCTGACTTTCGTGTCGCACCTGCCTGGTTGAAAAATGTTTTTCATATTTTTGTTTGCAGGGCGCTGTACTCAGATAATCGCATGGTGTGCTTTCGCCGTAAAGCCTTTTTGAAATCTGACACAGCGGCTGGATTATCAAGTAGTTTAGCTTTATTTTAATGTATAATACTTGTATTTTCATGAATGTTAAATATTTATATTTCTGTAATTTGAAATTTGCGCACTGCAATTTCACAGGATGTTGGCCAGGTTGTACGCTACCCTCCCATCTGCCCATAATTAACCGCTCAACACATGAAAGCTGCATGTGCGCACTCCCTCAAATCGTTTAGAGAAAATATAATTTCTATTTCATTCAGTTTTGTTCAATTGTATTCTTCGTACTTAAAAAGAATATAAAATAATGCCACTGAATTATAAGCAAAACTTGTCTGTTTAAATTAACTAGTGTAGCCCACAGCCATTTTACATAAGGACAACTCAGAGTATTCAATTAGGTTATTCTGAAATAGACTACAATTTTCTTTAGACCTGTCTAAAATAAATAATGAATTTATTGTGAAGGTGTAGGCTATACTACATGGATTTATTAAACTTTTTAAAATGTAGATGTTCCAAAGGTCTGCATCAGTGGCTTGTAGAAAGCCAGGAATGGAAGCCAGGAGATGCTAAATGTGTTTATGTTAATTAACGGGCAATTACCGTGAGACCGAGAGTTATTTGCTTGACAATCACCGGCTGATGAAATTTCGTGACCTCCACAGCACTAATCATGCCTTGCAATACAGCAGGAGACTTGAATGTGTCCTTAATAAGAAAAGCTTCAGCCTTCATGCAATATTAGCCTTTATGAACTATTGTAAATTAAATTAAATGATTTAAGTTAATGTCATTAATACCCCATTCCAATGAAACCCCATTGTGTGTTTAATGGGGGTTTAACTTTCACATTTTTTCACTGTCAAACTCTGAACTGGATCATAAACCTTTAGAAAATACTGTTCCTAATTGTCACATTTGATTTCATTGTTGTCATTAAATAGGTTTTTTAAGCATTAATGCCAGAATTTAAGCAACGTCTGACATACAGTGCATTTGGAAAATATTCAGACTCCCTGACTTTTTCCACATCTTGTTACATTACATTACAGCCTTATTCTAAAATTGATTAAATCATTTTTTTGCTCTTCAATCTACACACAATATCCCAAAATGACAAAGCAAAAACAGGTTTTTAGAAAATCCAAAACTTAATATCACATTTACAAGTATTCAGACTGTAAATGTGATAATACAGTTTGGGATTCTTAATACATTTGCAAACATTTATGGGGTATTGTGTGTGACTCCACTTCCATGCTATTTCTGCCATATGCCCCGCGGACATGCAGAAGAGTGCAATGAATGCTTTGAGTTCATCCATAGAGATATCCTTTTCTGTGCGCATGAGCGATAATAGAATATCTGATGTGCTGCAACATCTGCATGTGACATAAACTTGTCAATATTTTCTACCCAAACCGTGCCATGCCTCCCAGACTCCTGTCTCACCGTGGTAGTTGGGATCAGTTGGCTCTTTTACAGATTTTCAACAGCGAGGCTCTGGCATCGGAGGTGGAGGTGGAGGCTCAAAGTCAACATCAGACGCACATTTTGTTACGTTACAGATTCTACATATTACATATTCTAAAATGGATTGAATATTTTTTTTAAATCAGTCTACATGCATTATCCAATAATGACAAAGCAAACTGTTTTTTAGATTTTTTTTTTGCAAATGTATAAAAAATAAAAAACATAAATGCCTTATAAGTAAGTACTTTTGCTACGAGACTCAAAATTGAGCTCAGGTTCATCCTGTTTCATTGATCATCCTTGAGATGTTTTTACAACTTGATTGCTGTCCGCCTGTGGTAAATTAAATTGTTTGGACATTATTTGGAAAGGCACAAACCTGTCTACATAAGGTCCCACAGTTCAAAGAGCAAAAACCAAGCCATTTGGTCGAAAGATGTCCGTAAAGCTCTGAGACAGGATTGGGTCGAGTCACAGATCTGGGGAAGGGTACCAAAAAATGTATGCACCATTGAAGGTCCCCAAGAACACAGTGGCCTCAATCATTCTTAAATGGAAGAAGTTTGGAACCACCAACACTCTTCTTAGAGCTCACCACCCAGCCAAGCTGATCAATCGGGATAGAAGGGAATCGCTCAGGGAGTTGACCAAGAACCCACATTTACAGTCTGTCACATTTACAGTCTGAATATGGATTGAATATAATTGTAAATGTACTGTAGATTGATGAGCAAAAAAATGATTTAATCAATGTTAGAATTTTGTTGAAGTACCTTTGGTAGCAAGTACAGACTTGATTCTTCTTGGGTATGATGCTACAAGCTTGTATTTTGTGCGTTTCTCCCATTCTTTTTCAAATAACTGTATATTTTTTAAATTATTTTTATCGAAATTTAGGAAAATAAATAAATAAATCGTGCAGCTCTAAGTCCCACCCACAGCGATGAACAGGTCTAAAACCCTACTGGCTCACAAACATCTTGCTCCCTTCCCTGACAATCCCACCCAGAGTGATTGATTGACAGGCCAAGCTATTAAAGGGATACTTCACCCAAATTATTTCCTTACCCTAAGTGTCCACAGCAGCAGAGCCAATAAAATACACATTTTGAATAGCAAACATCAATGCATATCTTGTACATATGACTTTAATCTCAAGAGAAGATTGGTTTAATGTTCAAAAAAGGTTATCTTACTTAGAAAATAGTCCTGATCATATACAGTGTCTACCCCTTGACTTATTACACATTTTTGTTGTGTTACAGCCTTTTTTCTTACCCATCTACACACAAACCCCAATAATAACAAAATGAAAACATACTTTCAGAAATGTTTTCTAATTTATTTAAAATGGAATACAGACATATATCATTTACATACGTTTTCAATACATGTTAGAATCACCTTTGGCAGCGATAACAGCTGCGTCTTTCTGGGTAAGTCTCTAAGAGCTTTGCAGACCTGGATTGTACAATATTTGCCCATTTTTCTTCAAGAATTCTTCAAGCTCTGTCAAATTGATTGTTGATCTTGCCGTAGATTTTCAAGCTGATATATGTCAGCCACTCAGGAACATCCACTGTCTTCTTGGTAAGCAACTCCAGTGTAGATTTGGCCTTGTATGTTAGGTTATTGACCTATTGAAAGGTGAATTCATCTCCCAGTGTCTGGTGGAAATCAGACTAAATGTCTTTTTTATTCTGAAAAGCTCCCCAGTCCATAACGTTTATAAGCATACCCAGGCAAACGGTCGTAAATATGAATTGCATTTTCTTTTCGATTGAGCAAAGGATTAGCATTTCAGTGAATATAATTATAGACTGTGTGTCATGAATCCATTTTTCTTTCCCGCTCTTTCTCAGTCCACACCCCCTTCCCTTTGTCTACCAAGCCGTCATAATGGCTTAGCCCACTAGGGACTCTTTCCTATCATTGTCAGTAACCAATATCGACTGTTTTTTTGTTATGTATTTAGGTGATTAGTTAGTTAGTTAGTTAGTTAGTTAGTAGATAAATAATTAAGCCAATGTGTATGTTGCTGATTCACAATTTATGCTAGGGTTTGTGCAGATAACAAAGAATTTTACAATGTTCAGATGAGACTGATAGAAGGTAAAGAATAATGCTATCGATATAAAAGATCTTAAGATATTTAAGAGTGGTTTCATGGTTTCATGGTTGCATGGTTTAATTCAATCACATAATCAATTAAACGTTAGCTAGTTGATTTGAAAATAGCTTGTCATCTCATTTAACTGTAGTAGAGGCACAACATTATGGAAAACAATGTAACTCTTTGGCCTAGTTATCTTTCTGCTTATTTCAATCTAAACTAGAGTTTGGAATAGTTCATTGACTTTGAAAGTAACGTAAAAAAAGCAATACAAAACAAATTATTCTAACTTTCATTCCCCTCTAACATTGTGCGTACATGCTGCATAAGTGACCTATAGTAAGGCATGATTTGTTAATGTCCTTGACTATCCCGAATAGGCAAACAACTTATGCAAATTGCATTTACACTTTTATATCGTCTGAAAGCTTAATTTATTACTATAACTGTACTGTCCAATTTACAGTAGCTATTACTGCGAAAAAAAATGCCATGGTATTGTTTGAGGAGAGCTCCTAACAACAAAACACTTTTTTTCACCACGATAGGTTTGATAAATTCACCTCTGAAGGTGAAATGTGTACTTACATTCTGAAATCTTGCTCTGATTTATCATCCAACAGGTCCCAGAGATAACATGAAGTGTCGTTTTCTTAGATAAAATCTTTTTCATATCCTAACAAGGTACATATATCGTGCATGATCAATTTTGTATTTCCACTCGTTCAATTTGCAAAGGAAGGTATCTGTGAAAATCTCACCCTAAACGTTGTTTCAACCATTCAAATCATGTTTGTATGTATTCCTCAGAGATCCTAGAACGTAACGAAACTTCACTATATCATTAGGGCTGTAGTATATCCTATAGGACACCATATTTGGTCAGAGAGCGATGCCTTCATGGCACACCGATGACGCGGGTCGTCTTCACTTGAACAACACTAACTTTGTCAAATAAGCAACAATGGGGGTCAAACAAAGGTAGCTTGATAGCCAATGGGCTGTGCTTAACCGGAGTATTCGGAAACCAAGTATCTGTTGTAAAATGTGGCTCCTAACCTTGTACGACAGCAGGCCTTTTCATTTTGAACAAAAATTATGAAAATATTCAGAGTTATGAAGTTATGGAAACTGGTTGTTTTGCCAATTTTGAACTTATAATATGGCTACTAATACTAGAAAAGCTAAATCAAAGTCCAAGTATACAGATTTAACGATATTCTTGCAGAAAAATGTAATATTTATGCAAATGTCTCCTTGATGATTCGCCCAAACGTACCTGGGTGACTTCACACTAAATGTCACTTTGCTCGCTCATACTTCAAGTTATCCGTCTGGAACCTTGCACATACACTGCTGCCATCTCGTGGACACCGTCGGAATTACAATCAGAGTGATGGCTGGAACTGGTACCTTTCTCTTGCATTTCAAAGATGGTGGTAGAAAAAAAAGTTTTTTTTTCCTTTGTATTTTCTTCTACCTGATCTAGTGTGTTATATTCTCCTACATTCAATTCCAATTTCCACAAACTTAAAAGTAGTGTTTCCTTTCAAATGGTACCAAGAATATGCATATCCTTGCTTCAGGGCCTGAGCTACAGGCAGTTAGATTTGGGAATGTCATTTCGGCGAAAATAGAAAAAAAAGAGGCTATCCCTATTAAGCAAAACGTTAGTAAATGTAGCTGGCTACATTCTTTCTATGACAAACATTAGAAATATGATGGCCTTGCATAGTTTTTGAAAAAAAATACCTTACTTTTTCATTGTAAGCATTGCATTGTATTCTTGATGCAAAAAAACACTTTTTGCTTTCAATATAAAATGGACCCCTGTCAATACACAGCTGGACTCACCTGCTCCCGTTTTCTCCTTTTCTGCTATTTACAAACAAACACGTGACTGTCTCAACTGATCTGGAGAACTACGGAGAGCTTCATAATGTAAACTAATATGACAGGTGAAACAGAAATCGTGTTCTGCTTTATCTCCTAACGTATTGCACAAGTTAACTGCAGGTATTGACTAAAAAAGTAGCTATAAATATGACCATTTATTGAAAACTTTAAATAACTAGTTTCAACAGTATTGAGGGTATTGAAAAACCACCCCATGGCTATTTCCAAATACCCCGGTATATAGTGCACTGTGATGATATGGATATTGAGTTTGTTGATGTTTTCTTGACATTGTTGAGATCTATTGTTTTTTCCTCAAGGATCTCTGCTATGCACTAGTGGTCTTTTGACAAATCTAACTGCATGGATTTGGGGACTTTGGGGAGTTCTTAGTTGAGACCATTCATCCTTTTCCTTTCCCAATTGTTTGTTCACAGGGAGGCATGATCGCCTTGCTGCTGTCCATTTTGTGCCTGGTCCTCATCCTTTACACGCGCAGGCGATGGTGCAAACGCCGCCGTGTGCCCCAGCCCCAGAAGAGCGCCAGCGCCGAGGCAGCCAATGAGATTCACTACATCCCTTCGGTGCTGATGGGAGGCCAGGCCAGGGAGAGCCTGAGAAACTCCAGGGGCCAGGGTCACAATTCCAGTGGCACGCTCAGCATCCGGGAGACACCCATCCTGGACGGATACGAGTATGACATCACTGACCTGAGACACCACCTGCAGAGAGAGTGCATGAACGGAGGAGAGGACTTTGCCAGCCAGGTTACACGCACCCTGGACTCCCTTCAGGGCTGCAATGACAAGGCCAGCATGGACCTCACACCTGGGGAGTGTAAGTACAAGCACTCATGTATGCACACACACACACACACACACACACACACACACACACACACACACACACACACACACACACACACACACACACACACACTCTTACATTGTTAATGGTGATGGAAAACGCTGTGTCAGGCACCGCTCCAGAATCTCCCATAAGTGTTCTATTGGGGTGTGTCATGCTCCGCTCTAGAATCTCCCATAAGTGTTCTATTGGGGTGTGTCATGCTCCGCTCCAGAATCTCCCATAAGTGTTCTATTGGGGTGTGTCATGCTCCGCTCCAGAATCTCCCATAAGTGTTCTATTGGGGTGTGTCATGCTCCGCTCCAGAATCTCCCATAAGTGTTCTATTGGGGTGTGTCATGCTCCGCTCCAGAATCTCCCATAAGTGTTCTATTGGGGTGTGTCATGCTCCGCTCCAGAATCTCCCATAAGTGTTCTATTGGGGTGTGTCATGCTCCGCTCCAGAATCTCCCATAAGTGTTCTATTGGGGTGTGTCATGCTCCGCTCCAGAATCTCCCATAAGTGTTCTATTGGGGTGTGTCATGCTCCGCTCCAGAATCTCCCATAAGTTTTCAATTGGGTTGTGAGCGTTCACACTTGCACATTCTAAAGTGGGCTAGCGCCGACCTTAGCCCAGGGCGAGCTGCCCCTGATCTGGAGCAGGGTTGGCACTGACTTTTCAGGGTTCAAAAAAAAGAGGCACTTTCACTTAATTTGCATGCTCTCGTGATGCCTGCCACTCTTGTTTAGGCTACCCCAAAGACCAAAACATTGTCTGAGTCAACGGGAGAGATTATTATAATTATTTTCCATGAGTTTCGTCAAAGTCTCGAGTGACGAAAAGTAGCCAGTTAACAGCTGCTAGCTAACAGCTGCTCTCTCATTAGAGGAGGAGCAGCACAAAGCAGAGCTGTTGCTACGGTTACTCTCACACGCATAGCTGGGGCAGTAAGGAGCGGGGGACAGACAAAGACACGCATCTAACTAACAGAGGAAGTTACTGTATTTCTGATTTCGGATTCGGGCATGGCCTGAACATCGCGTGTGTGGGTAGGGTTTGGGCTTAAATGAAATTCCCCTGCAGGACTACAGATAGCTCGCCATGAACTTGTAAACTTGTAAGTAATGATCTTGATGTACGTTTATTTTCCTGTAATAATGAATAAACATAAGTTAAAGTTAAGACGTTGTCAGCAACGATATGGTCATTATTTGAACTGGCTAGCCATCTAGCTAGCAGGCTAGAAACTAACCAAAACATTGTTAACAGAGTAGCTTTTAGTTGCCTGGTTTGCTGGATTGACATTTATTTTTTTATGTTTATATTTCACCTTTATTTAACCAGGTAGGCCAGTTGAGAACAAGTGCTAATTTACAACTGCTACCTGGACATGTACACAATTACCTTTTACATTAATGGCGTTATTCGTGTTAAAATACAGAAGTTATGCTATTTTGTACCACTAGGCTGCTGATGTCATGCAGCCTGTCATTTTTGTGTTTATACTTTTTCATAACAACAACAAGTTTGATGTTGGATGACAATAGAATGTTTGTGATGTCACTGTGACAACTGTCTACAGACATGTCGATAGGCCAACTGTAAACCAGCCTATAGAATGTAACATTGGTTGTGTTTGGTTGTCCGTTAGCCCTGGGATAAAATTGTGAATCCTTAGCCCAGGGCTAATGCTTAGCCCAGTGTTAACAAATGCTTGTGTAAATATGGGATTAGAGTGCCTGGCAAAAATATTAATCCCCCTTGGTGTTTTTCCTATTTTGTTGCATTACAACCTGTAATTTAACTGGATTTTTATTTGGATATCATGTAATGGACATACACAAAATAGTCCAAATTGGTGAAGTGAAAATAAAAATATCGGCAGGACAGGGAAACTGGTCAGAATTGAAGGAATGATGGATGGCACTGAATACAAGGAAATTCTTGAGGGAAACCTGTTTCAGACTTCCAGAGATTTGAGACTGGGATCAAGGTTCACCTTCTAGTAGGACAATGACCCTAAGCATACTGCTAAAGCGACACTTGAGTGGTTTAAGGGGGAACATTTAAATGTCTTGGAATGGCCTAGTCAAAGCCCAGACCTCAATCCAATTGAGAATCTGTGGTATGACTTAAAGATTGCTGTGCACCAGCGGAACCCATCCAACTTGAAGGAGCTGGAGCGGTTTTGCCTTGAAGAATGGGCAAATATCCCAGATGTGCCAAGCTTATAGAGACATACCCCAAGAGACTTGCAGCTGTAATTGCTGCAAATGGTGGCTCAACAAAGTATTGACTTTTTTTGGGGGGGGGGGGGGGGGGGGTGTTATGCATGCTTAAGTTCTGTCATTTTGTCTTATTTCTTGTTTGTTCCACAATAAAACATATTTTGCATCTTCAAAGTGGTAGGCATGCTCTATAAATCAAATGATACCAACCCACAAAATGTTTAATTCCAGATTGTAAGGCAACAAAATTGGAAAAATGCCAAGGGGGGTGAATACTTTTGCAAGCCACGGTAGCTAGCCCAGGGCCAGTCTTAGCCTGGGGCGAGGAACAATTAAATGTGAAAAGCCCTTTTGTATCCCTCATTTACTCAAATGTTTCCTTTATTTTGGTAGTTACTTTTATGTGTGCACGTGAAGTGAATTAATCTTCAAAGATATTGAATGAAATTATTAATTTGGTCCAACACATAGACATGTTTTTGGCACTGTAGGATTTATATAATTCTTTCATGCAACTGCTACAGTAATGGTGTAATGATATTACATACGACCAAAGTGCTAGTCATATAATGACTCTGGCTATGGTCTGAGCATGTGTGTTTTGCTAAACCACTAAATCATCCATCTGACCCTGCTAGAAATACAGTCCTTTCTATTTTGCTACTATTTATCTTTATCACACTTGCTCCGGTATGATTTGACTATCTACCTACAATAGGAGGTAATGCAATACAAACAATGCATCAGAGAGAGATTATTCAGAAGCATTCAATATTGTCTAACTCAAATATCATACACATTCTTGGCTTATTGGCTATTTTCAATGCACTCATTCATTCACAGTCATTTGCTTTGGAAATATCCTCATTTGTAATCAGTGGACCTTAGAATTAAAAACACCCCCTGAGAAATATATGGAACAGCAATGATTTGAAATACCCACAGAATTTCAATTAGCACAAGCCAAATGTAAGAAATATGACATTCTAGATTGTGCTGATTGGTTTTGAGATTGCATCTTGTTTCAAAGTCTAAATAAAACTCCCAGGAGGATATTGAAGTGGAATAATTTCATGCATTTTACATTAAGTGCTAAACTAATTTAGATAAGGCAATAAACTACCTCAATAAAAACCTCTCTCAATATTGTTGGTTGTGGTCAGAAGAAATACCAGCCAATGAAATGTTCTCTAGTTGTGACAGGAAATTATGCATTATAAACTGACTTGTTTTGGCTGTAGCTATTCTGTGTGAACGCTACAGTCTGCAGGAAAAACAAGAAGAGGGAATAAAGTATGTAGCCCTATAAGGATATACTTTACTGTGTAGTGCTGATTCTCATTATTTTAAAGCTATTGTCCCCTCAGAATGACATGCTGCTTTTTCACATTTTAATCCTGTATTAGTGGGTTTATACTACATCTGTCTCGTTTCTCTCCCTAATTATGATTGTTCTGTCATCATCAGGGAGTGACAATACAAAGTTGTCCCTAATGAACAAGTACAAGGACAACATCATAGCCACCAGCCCCATTGACAGCAATCACCTGCAGCAGAACACTCTCCTCCCCCACAACACCTCCACCAGTCAACGCAAACAACGTCTGTCCAGCAAAACCCGAGGTGAGTCATTCATCGATCCATATCCACTCCCATTCTGACCATTGTGTGTTCTCTGACAGTAAAGGATAAAACACGCCATGCCGACCCACGACAAGAAATGTGGCCGAAACGGGTTCGTGATCACCTGCTGGTTGTCGACGAACAGTGTCGATAATGTACATTTGTCCAGAAATGAACAGAGCAATGACAGCCAATGTTTTGTTCAGAGGCAATATGATGGCTACACACTGCCTTTAACTATTCGTAGGCACTGTGTGTTTTGTCCTTAAAGGGATACTTCAGGATTTTGGCATTGAGGTCCTTTATCTACTTCCCCAGAGTCAGATGAACTCATGGATACCAAATGGTATCCATGAGATTATCTGATTCTGGGGAACATAGATAAAGGGCCTCTTTGCCAAAATCCCGAAGCATCCCTTTAAGAGACTGTTAAAAGAGAGTATTGAAAAAGAGGGCATGTCATTCTGAAATGAGACACCAGTTTGTTCAGTTGACCCTGATCATAATCCACTTTGCTCCATGACTGACTAGTGTGGATGGTTTATTTTCTGGTTAGAAAAGCAATTCTAGTGTGTGGGATGTTATAGAATAGAGGATTCAAATAGCAATGTCACGCTAACCAGCTCATTCAGCATGTAGTGGAAGCTAGGGAACTATAGAGCTGTTGTGTAAAGTAATCTTACAGTTATGAAAGATTAATTTGTGTCAACCACCATTTCCATCTCATTTTGTGAATTATGATTAGAATTGTGAGAAACAAACATGACTCTGGTTTCAGATAGAGAAGAGTGGGGTTAGAGTCGTGCCAAAGGGTTAGTTGAGCCACCTCGTTTCTAGGAAGCCATACACAAATTTAATCATGTGACCAAATATTTAGGAAGAGGTCATCATTTCATGGATTCTGTGAAGCCAGAAAATATATGATAAAAGTGGTAAGCAAGTTAGGTCCAAAAAACAAAAAAAAGATTTAGTGTGTATCTAAACCAAAGTAGATATTTTACAGACTGTTTTATAGATCAGTTGGGCTCTCTATAAGCTAATACATGAGGTCCTAAACCTATCATGAAAGTGTGTCCTTGTACTGTAGCTGTGGGCTAATATAGTGAAAATGGTTGCTTTGGGGTCAATTGTGCCTTTTGGTTAGAGGCAAGTTAAGCCAATGGTCAAATCAATATACACCATACAAATGATGATTACATCTGGTCAGTTTTATGCATATACAGTTCTTACACAAAGTATTCACACCCCTTAACTCTTTCCAATCTTTTCTTGTGTTATAGACTGAATTAAAAATTGATTAAGAAATTAAAAAATTAGACTTTTTGGGGGGTCACTGGATGATACACAATGTCCCATAATGTCTAAGTGGACTTATGTTTTTTGAAATTTCTACAAATTAATTGAAAATGTAAATCTGAACATTTCTTGAGTTAATACGTATTCAACCCCTTTGTTATGGCAAGCTTAAATACATTTAGAAGTACAAATTTGCTTAACAAGTCATATAATAAGATGCATGGACTCCCTCTGTGTGCAAAAATAATGTTTTTTTTTAATGACTACCTCATCTCTGTACCCCACACTTACAATTATCTGTAAATCAAATCAAATTTATTTATATAGCCCTTCGTACATCAGCTAATATCTCAAAGTGCTGTACAGAAACCCAGCCTAAAACCCCAACAGCAAGCAATGCAGGTGTAGAAGCACGGTGGTTAGGAAAAACTCCCTAGAAATGCCAAAACCTAGGAAGAAACCTAGAGAGGAATGTGGAATGTGTGGGGTGGCCATCATGTCAGGTAGTCCTGGGGCATGGTCCTAGGGCTCAGGTCCTCCGAGAGAGAGAAAGAAAGAGAATTAGAGAGAGCATATGTGGGGTGGCCAGTCCTCTTCCGGCTGTGCCGGGTAGAGATTATAACAGAACATGGCCAAGATGTTGAAATGTTCATAAATGACCAGCATGGTCGAATAATAATAAGGCAGAACAGTTGAAACTGGAGCAGCAGCATGGCCAGGTGGACTGGAGACAGCAAGGAGTCATCATGTCAGGTAGTCCTGGGGCATGGTCCTAGGGCTCAGGTCCTCCGAGAGAGAGAAAGAGAGAGAGAAGGAGAGAATTAGAGAACGCACACTTAGATTCACACAGGACACCGAATTGGACAGGAGAAGTACTCCAGATATAACAAACTGACCCCCCGACACATAAACTACTGCAGCATAAATACTGGAGGCTGAGACAGGAGGGGTCAGGAGACACTGTGGCCCCATCCGAGAACACCCCCGGACAGGGCCAAACAGGAAGGATATAACCCCACCCACTTTGCCAAAGCACAGCCCCCACACCACTAGAGGGATATCTTCAACCACCAACTTACCATCCTGAGACAAAGCTGAGTATAGCCCGCAAAGATCTCCGCCATGGCACAACCCAAGGGGGGGGCGCCAACCCAGACAGGATGACCACAACAGTGAATCAACCCACTCAGGTGACGCACCCCTTCCAGGGACGGCGAGAGCCCCAGTAAGCCAGTGACTCAGCCCCTGTAATAGGGTTAGAGGCAGAGAATCCCAGTGGAAAGAGGGGAACCTGCCAGGCAGCGACAGCAAGGGTGGTTCGTTGCTCCAGAGCCTTTCCGTTCACCTTCCCATTCCTGGGCCAGACTACACTCAATCATATGACCCACTGAAGAGATGAGTCTTCAGTAAAGACTTAAAGGTTGAGACCGAGTTTGCGTCTCTGACATGGGTAGACAGACCGTTCCATAAAAATGGAGCTCTATAGGAGAAAGCCCTGCCTCCAGCTGTTTGCTTAGAAATTCTAGGGACAATTAGGAGGCCTGCGTCTTGTGACCGTAGCGTGTAAGGTCCCTCAGTCAAGCAGATGTTGCACAATCCAGGTGTGGAAAGCTCTTAGGGACTAACCCAGACAGACTCACAGCTATAATCACTCCCAAAGGTGCTTCTACAAAGTATTGACTCAGGGGTGTGAATACTTATGTAAAATAGATATTTATGTATTTAATTTGCAAAAAAATGCATTCAGACTATTTCCAGGGAAACACATCATCCTGATATACAGTACCAGTCAAAAGTTTGGACACAGCTACTCATTCAAGAGTTTTTCTTTATTTTTGCTATTTTCTACATTGTAGAATAATAGTGAAGGCATGAAAACTATGAAATAACACATATGGGATCATGTAATATAGAAAAAAGTGTTCAACAAATCAAGATATATTTTAGAGTCTTCAAAGCAGCCACCCTTTGACTTGATGACAGCTTGATTGTAAAGCTTAATGACACCTTTACACACATTCTCTCAACCAGCTTCATGAGGTAGTCACCTGGAATGCATTTCAATTAACAGGCATGCCTTGATAAAAGTTAATTTGTTGAATTCCTTTCCTTCTTAATGTGTTTGAGCCAATCAGTTGTGTTGTGATAAGGTAGGGGTGGTATACAGAATATAGCCCTATTTGGTAAAAGATCACGTCTACATTATGGCAAGAACAGCCCAAATAAACAAAGAGAAATTACAGTTCATCGTTACTTTAAGACATTACGTTTATTCAAGTGTAGTCACGAAAACCATTAAGCACTATAATGAAACTGGTTCTCATGAGGACCGGCACAGGTAAGGAAGACCCAGAGTTACCGCTGCTGCAGAGAACAAGTTCATTAGAGTATACTGCACTTCAGATTGCAGCCCAGATAAATGCTTCACAGAGTTAAAGTAACAGACTGCTGTTCAGAGGAGACTGCTTGAATCAGACCTTCATGGTCGAATTGCTGCAAAGACACCACTACCAAAAGACATAAAAAAACAAAGAGACTTGCTTGGATCGAGAAACACGAGCAATTGATCTGTCCTTTGGTGTGATGAGTCCAAATTTGAGATTTGAAATTTGGTTCCTACCGCCGTGTATTTGTGAGACACAAAGTAGGTGAACAGATGATCTCTACATGTGTGGTTCCCACCGTGAAGCATGGAGGATGAGGTGTGATGGTGTGGGGGTTCTTTGCTGGTGACACTGTCTGTGATTTATTTAGAATTCAAGGCACACTTAACCAGCATGGTTACCACAGCATTCTGCAGCAATACGCCATCCCATCGTGTTTGTGCTTAGTGGGACTATCATTTGTTTTTCTACAGGACAAAGACCCAACACACCTCCAGGCTGTATAAGGGATTTTTGACCAAGAAGGACAGTAATAGAGTGCTGCATCAGATGACCTGGCCTCCACAATCATCCAACCTCAACCCAATTGAGATGGTTTGGGATGAATTGGACCGCATAGTGAAGGAAAAGCAGCCAACAAGTGCTCAGTATATGTGTTAACTCCTTCAAGACTGTTGGAAAATCATTCCAGTTGAAGCTTGTTGAGAGAAGGCCAAGAGTGTGATAAGCTGTCAAGGCAAAGGGTGGCTACTTTGAAGAACCTAAAATGTGAAATATATTTTGATTTGTTTAACACTTTTTTGGTTACAACATGATTCCATGTGTTATTTCATAGTTTTGATATCTTCACTTTTTTCTACAATGTAGAAAATTGTATAAAAAATAAAGAAAATCCCTTGAATGAGTAGGTGTGTCCAAACTTTTCACTGGTATTGTATATGTATATATCTTGTTAGATAGAATACTATATTTCCTTTGACGTAGTGATGCTGAACGTAAGAAATGGCTCAACATGCCCCACTCTCCCCTACTGTTGTCTTGGTTGAAAATATTTATTTGCATTGCTGTGCAACTTTGTGACTTTCTCAGAGAGCATAGGAGAAGGTTCCCTTTTCTGTCCGATATTTGTTGAAAACCTGTATTGTGGATATGCACCTGCTATATCTTTTTGCTTCATAATGAGAACATAAATCAAATCTCGCTAAGGAATAAAAAAAATATGAATAACTTTTATCAATAATAGACTTTGAGAACAGAGAGAGCAGTGTACGTAACACAGCACACTAATGCCATATTCACTTGGTATTCTGGAAAGCCTGTTGGGCAAAACAGAAGTCAATTTGCTGATCACTTTCAGGACAGAAAATGCTAAAGATCCAATCTGTTTGCTAATTCAATGGCAAAATAAAAGCATACCATGTCCGCAAAATGCTCCATTGGCTCTTGGCTTCCCCCAGCCTATCTGTCTCTCAGAGTTATGAGCAGCCTTTGGTTTTCTGCTCTCTGAAAGCAATCTCTCACAGCCCTACAGCCCACTCTCAATGAGATTGCCGCCTTCAGAATTAAACATACACCATTTGCATATTTATCTTATTCATTTAGTTGAATTTGTTTATTTGGAACACCAGAGGACAAAGAACAATGGAGGACAACTCTAAATGCGTTATCATTTTATCTGCTCTTTATCTGATCCTTTTTGTGACAACTTTTTCTCTCCACAACAAACCCCTTGGTGGTTCTATGTACAAAGTGTACACAGTCCAGTAAATCGGAATTGGAAAGACTAAGCCTGGGGTTACATTGCTTCATCTATTGTTTTTGTTTGGACATCTATTGTTTTTGTTTTGGAATCCGAGTGATAAAATATGCACATGCATATGTAAGGTCTTTATGCTATTCTCAGTGGACATTTAACAGCGTTTAGTATTGGGGGGAAGCTTTTACGCATCAAATGTTTATGCCTCCCTCAAATGTGCTGCTCAACGTGTATGGCAAGCCAAACAGCGAGGTTGGGGTAGCTGTCTTTGTCACAGCTGTTGTCTGTTTGGTGTTTGTTGTCTGCTTCAAGGAGCCCTTGTCTTGTTATACTGAACTTGTTATTCATACCGGGAAATTGAAGTGCTCGTCTCAAAGCAACTCTACCCTTTTAATTGTAGCATACAGTACGTTAGCGATCCAGCCATACAATTATTTCACATTATATTTGGAACAACAAGCCCAAAGATGAAGCTGTCTCTGAATTTGGAGTCAAAAGTCACAATAGTTGTTGGATGTTAACACTGTTCAAATTGTTAAAGATTCTCATCTGTGTCCCAGCAGTACTTCTCACGCAATCACCTGATCCTTTTACACGTTTTACACATTCTCTCTACAGTTGTGGTTACAAGCCTTTTGTCAGATTTCTATTGGTAGTACTCATTTGGGTTTTTGCACCTTTCCCCAGTGATTGTCATTCCAGTGTTATTGTGGCTGCTGCCAAAAGTCCTCTATATTTATTGAGATCCGGACCCCGAAAGCTCCTGGCAAAATAACTGTATTGTAAGCGGTATTTGTACCTGCAGTGCATGCCTAGTGCTAAGAAACATCATGTGTTGAATGTTTAAAAGAGTCCGTCTTTATTCGTTGCCATAGAGCTTTGCACCTTTTGCCCGGTGCCTAATTGTTGAGGCTAACAGAGTCTTTTCAAACTGCTGCATTCGATTTGTTGTTAATTCCTTGGAAGGTGCTTTATTTCTTCTTTGTAACCTAGAGAAACACTAATTGTATCCTCTGAGTGTCATTTGGACATTTGTTTCACCTCCTTTCACAATTATATATTTTGTCCTTTGATTATATCAATATTTATCTCAGTCCTTCAGAATAGTTCATTTTTTTTGTTAGGGATTGTTATGTGCTATAAATGTTTGTAAAATAGTTTATCAATGGAATCACTTTTGTTTTTGTAGTTTATATGCTCCCTGTGAATATTGTTATCAAGTCAATGTCATTCTGCTGAAACAGTGCCCTTAGTAATGCCATCTTGTACATGAAACTACTTGTTCTTTACAGTACTTTTCAAGACAGAGCTTCCACTTTGTCAGATGTTTATGCTTGCCAGAGACATTTTTATTCACCCTTTGTTTTGGAGAACCTTTTGTGGTTTAATTAAAGGCAATGTCTTGGTTTGGATTTTTTATGCTATTGTCAATGAGCAATTCAAAATGAAGTTAGTGGTGCTAGGATTTCCAGCTGAGCCAGCATAGCTTTAAGCTTTGATGGATTTGTCTGCTTACTTTGTAATAGCAAGACCACTAAAACTTGTGAGAGGAGCTATAACACATCCTTTTTAAATTATAGGTTTCAATGTTAATGCTTCTACCAAAACAGTCATTTGCGTCAATTGGATTCCCAATGTAGTCTATACAGCCTACTCAAAACAATACCCTTTTAGAAATGCTATTTTCACAATGCCAACGCCTCAATCTAATGGCTTCAATGAGATAATGATTATGAACATGTATTACTTTATTCTCCCTTGCGTTGTACCAGAACAGCACCATCTTCCATCTCTGTAATGGATAGTGGATGTAAAGTCATAATATGAACTGACACAAACTGTATTATCCCCCGACTGAGGATACATATTCCATGGCCCAGTCTTATCATGCATCTCTCTTTATGATGCAGCATAATGAAAGCATTTTTCCTGTGCTGTGCTGGGTAGGATAAATGTAAAAGTACTGCACTATGGGTAAAATTCAGACCAGAGATACGTACATCATTTAACTTTATTACCTTTTTATGCACTTTTCTCATATGCACATTTTGACCTTCAACTTAAGCATGGAAGAAATGCAAGTGCCAGCAAGGTGAGCGTTTGAGAAGGGTGCAATTGTGGCTCGCAATTAGGGGTGTTCCTGCATGTGGGCATTCCTGCATCTGCAAGAACCCCTCTTTATACTTCTACTGGTCCATTTTTAAGCTATGACTCTGGTACACAGGTGGGACATGGGGGCGTTCCAGTACAGTAGGTGCCAGTATTGCACCATAAAGTTGGATGCTAACCGCCGTTAAACCCTACAGAAGAAGAAGAGGTAAGGGCGACAAGCAACAACAATAGCTGTTGGCATTGCTTTCCCACAGCTCTGTTGACGACGGTGAGGGCAGGTGTTCGGCAGGCGGAAGCGAATGACACTGTGTGTTAGTTAGCTTGGAGGACTGCGATACAGAGCAGGCAGGAGGCGGGGACCACACCGGTAGCTAGCTAGCTAGGACACCGGTAGACAGTGTCATTCGACCCCTGGAGAACTCAGATAATACTTGTATTTCCCTTTTGACCCACATTTTAATTGCATAGACAATCTGGGCATTCACGCAGGAACCAATGGGATGCCCACATGCAGGAATGCCCTGAATTGGTGGCTGCAATCACCCACTATTGACATGTTTGGTGAAATTAAAGATATGGAGATGTGGCAGAGGTGTGTCTATAGATACACCGTATTATGGCCTTGACTTATTTCCTTAAATAATTCCATCACCTTTACCCACGAGGAAACCATGAGTAAGGTCTAGCAAACCTGCCTGTTCCAAGTGGAAATAGCATCTAGGACTACTTTCTGTTTTGCGATTGAAATAACACCATTCTCCATGCACTGTATATGATAAGAGCTATTGATAAGAGCTAGTTAAATGAGTAATCTGTTTGGATAAGGGGATTGTAAATATAGGCTAAATGACAATCTATTTTAGAATGTTTTATTCATATTCCACAACTTTCCCTTTTTCCTTCAATTTGTATGCAATAGCCTATGTTAAATAATATGAGCCACTATCCATAGCTCAGGTAATAATCCCGTATATTTAACTGCCAATTTAGTGTTTGTTCTATTACATTGTTTGATTTAGCCTACCTTTATTCATTTCTTCTGTAAACGCTGTCACGTCCTTGTGGTTGTGGCTGATGGTCAAGTAATAGTGGATGCTATTTAATGAAGGCCAAATACAAATTGTAGTATAAAATACATTGGGGCATGTAGGCTAATTAAATCATTAAGGAGCTCATTTATGCTGCTCAAATCATTACTTTGAACTTGATGCACGGTGCAGGACTGGAAACTTGCTATCACACAGTTCCATGATCAATGCGGGAAATTAGGGTATTATAATTATATTGTAGGCTATACTACTTCCGTTGTCAAACCACTTTTTTTCATTCGTGCGTAAAGGCTGTATTTTTACATGGAGTAGGATTCATGATTATTCCCTAAACATGAATAATAATATGTAAAATCAGTGTTTTTAAATCTACCCATGGGTTCTGAAATGGAGACGACAAATATGCACATGTTTTCATTGCTATCTTTATATATTCTCCATAGTCTACATTCAAGATCAAATTCAAATTAAAGGTACACCATATTTCAAGGGATTTCTTCCCCAAAAAACTCCCTGATCTGATTAGTAGATTTTGGTGTTGAATTTAATTTTTTCAGTGCACACAAGGGAACCACGCCCTCAAATCTTGTTAAATGCCTCCATAAGGTAAGTCTAAATATAAACTACTGAGAAATGAGTAGGGAAGGCGTACATTTCGTAAGTCTGAATCGGCCTGTCTAAGAATAGGGTGCGTTTGGGACTTAGCCAGAGTCATGTTGGTTTAATGAATTGTGATAATACCATTGGATGTATGTTGTTGTTATGTGACTTTCATACTTTCCATCTCATGAATCCATGTATTAATCACTTCCTGAGAGAGGGTATAACTGTACGTCTTGTATAGAATATACTGAAGATAGACATGTTTTATAAAAGCTGAAGAATTAGCTCACTGTTCCAGCTATTATTTTCCATTCGTACCATAGCATGATCAAAATATGAAAATGTAACAACAATCTGCTGTTAAAACGTTTACAGACTCCAAAACATGCCAGCATGTTTTACATGTACCGTATGGCTAACACTGATCCAAGGCAAGCAGTACAATATGTTGCGTAACTCACAACTCCAATCAGCTCCCTTAATGTTATTAGAAACATTCATTAAAGGTCACATTTAGTGGTACAGGAATGTGGATATTAGCACAGATGCCTCAAGTTTTCAGTTTCACTATCAAGATTTTGATACAGCTACACATTTTTAACCTTCAGGCAATGTAAATAATCGAATCCACATCTTTTATAATGAATTATGCATTTGTTGATGTTTCTTTTCGATTAACACTTAAAGTGTCAACATGATCCATTTGTAATTGAGAACAGTCCGTATGTAATTCCCATGGGACTGCTATGCAGGGGTATATAGCTCTCCCTTTCTACTTGCCATATTACTGTAACGATTACATATGGCTATTAGTATGGTGATGGCAATGCAAATTGTAGAAGGAAAAAAACTTGCTCTATAAATTCCTTAATCAACTGCAGAATTGGTCAATGGACATCCAATGTATTCCACACATTTCATCCAAACAGAGGACACATCACATCGTCATTGTGATGAGCGTTTTTTTTGTGTGAATTCTATAGCGGGTTCAACCTTCTTAAACCCGGACGGGGACTCGGGCACGGAGGCCGACAGTGAACCTCAGCTGACCTTTTACACTGACCCCAATCGCAGCAGGCGCCGCAGCCGAGGTATGAGAAATGGTAACGCCAACAGCGCGTGGGGCTCAGGGGGTAAGGAAGGAATATTATACTGTACGGACATCATCTGATTTCATACTCGCATGATGACAATAAAAAATGCATATGTTGGAGGAGATGAATGGACAACAAATGTATGTGTTTTACAATGCTTGAGTTCAAACACATACACATAGATTCAAACATTCTCTCTTTGCTCGTGATCATGGTTGATGTTAACAATGTGCTTTGTTCTAACCCGTTTGAGTATGTGTACGATTTTGAAATCTGCCTAACTTGAGACAATGATGTTTTTAGCATTGTAATGTTTGAAATAAAGGAAGCGATTGGCTTGTATTGTTGTTGCGTGACCGTGAAAGCGCATGGTACCAACAGTATGTTTGTGAGCATGCTACATGTCCTTGGCGCTGTGATGTACAGTAATGATGTGGGGAACCAAAATAAAAGCATCTGAACGACTAGATATGGCATGCCTGCCTCAACATCCTCAATACCACCTCCAACCAATTAAGATTTTGCACAGGTGTCATAAACAAAATAACCAACAGGTTAAAATTGGTAAAGCAGTTAAGAATAGAATGTGCATTTCTACACAAACCGTGAAGCTAATCAAAATAAATGTTGACTTGATGAGACATTACTTTATTTTTTTTATATTTTTTTTATCTGGATACCTTAAATCATGTTACTGAAATGCAATACCATCTGTAGATGTAAAAACAAACAAAAAAGATGTGCAGACAGAGAGTGTCATAATGATGGGATTCATTTTTCATTCTCTTTTTGTTAAAAAAATGTAATGGATGAAGTTTGTGGCTTTGTGTCACATTGCAAAGAAGGGAATTTGAATTATAAGATTATGTTCCCTTGTTAGCAAAAATGCACTCAGTAATAAGTTCCCTATATGTGGGGGAATTTGTTTTACAAGTTAGGTCTCGGTATTACTCTGCAATCCTTTGTTTTTAAGGATTAACTTAAGCTATATTTTGAATTAAGAAGTTCTGCCTGAGTTATTTTAAAAATGCTAAAAGGGACAGTAATCGAGGAACATTGGATAGGGATTAAGAATCACTTCTAACAAAGTTGAAGGCTGTTATTGGCTTCCTATAATACAGGTCTGATGTGTGTGTGTGTGTGTGTGCTGTACGTAGGACATTTCGCTTTTTTTTGGGTGGGGGGGGTAGATCAGCTTTAAATTGCAGATAGATTGTGGCTTCTATTAATTTAATTGTCTCCATTTCCAATCCCCCATATTTTTTTGTAAAAAATAAAAAATAAATATCTGTATTTACAGTATGTTAGCAGGCGTGCTATAAGTAATGAACTCTGGTGGGGCTGCACCAAACCGGATGGCAGGAAAGGAGAAGAAAGAGGCAAAGCAACCTCTGAACTGCTCTTATTTGGGCTATTTTCTTTTTTTCCTTCAGCACATATGGCAATAGTACCCTTCAAAGGAACACTTTTATTGCCCCACCAGCTCGACTTGACTAGCCAAATCTCCCAAAGCTACCGGTTTGATACAGAGGTCCCTTTCATGGGCAGAAAGTCCAGTGATGACTTGTTTGTAAGCGACTCCCTTGGTGGAGGTGCTGGAGGGAGTAAAGGGGTGCTTCCCAAATGGCACCATATTCCCTTTATTGTGCACTACCTGACCCTATGAACCCTGTTCAAAAGTAGTGCACTATAAAGGGAATAAGGTGCCATTTAGGAAATAGCCACAGTGTGGTTTCAGCATCACATGCTTCCTCTTTGTTGTCTGTGTCCTTCTTTTTTTCCAGCAGGTTCCCCACGAAGCCCCATCAATAAGACCACCCTGACTTTGATCAGCGTTGTCAGCTGTGTGATCGGCCTGGTGTACTCCTCACACCTCTCCTGTGGCCTCAACGTCCGGGTCATCCTCCATGTGCCTGAGCACCTCATCGCAGACGGTAAGGGGCGATCGCCTGCCCTCCTTAAAACCACAGGAGTATAACTGTATGGCTCTCTGCTACCCCACTCCCAGACAAAGGGAAATGGGGAAATGACACTAGGCTGATTCCTCCCCTCTCCCCTCTCTCCTCCCATGTGAGACCACAACAGATGTGCCCTCAAAGCATCAAAGCACAATCAGGCCAGGTCGTCGTGACCACCCACTGTATCATCACTCTCTCTCCACTTTCTGTGTGCTTGGGCTGGCTCGCTAATGAATTTCAGGGTAGCTAGCACCTGCAGAAAAGCACTGCAGGCCAAGTACTCACTCTTGGCTCATTGGCATTTTTCAGCCATCATGGGAGCTGGCAGTCCAGATATATTATGGGGTGTGACTTGCCTTACTCATCCATCATTCCGGGTTTGATTTGATTCCTAACCACAACTGTGTTCCATGGATACTCCAGGTGTTATTATCATTCCGTAAGGCATCCAGGGGAGGCAACGTTGAAAAGAGATGAAGGATTGTGAATTTGCCTTTTGAATCGCAGGAACTCAGATCGATTTAGAACGTGTCCATAAATGTCTACACAATCTTATCAGACTTAATGTAATATTGTAGTTAAGGTGATAACAATCTAGGTTTTTGCCTAGGAGAAATCCATATTTATGCCACAGCTGTGTATGCAATGCATCTTCAGAAATATGAAATGAGTTGCCGGAACATTGTGTCCTATCCATTTCATTGCTGTTTTTCATCCGGGGAAATGTAATACTCAGAAAATGTATTCTTTTTTGTGCCTTGTGATAGGTCTCTACTCACAAACTGTTAAATAGAAAGGTTGATAGAACTGCTGATGTACAGTACTGAACCTTTAATTGATCAGGTTGGTGCCTAAACTGTGTGTTTTCCAACAACCAACAACCCTTTCCTTTTTTTCTTAGGGTCCAAGTTCATTTTGCTGCAAGGCAGTCAACTGGATGCGTCTGACTGGCTGAACCCGGCCCAGGTGTTGCTATACTACCAGCAGAATGCCAGCGGGCCTTGGATCAATGAGCTGTGTGGCCGCCGCATTCTGGACCCCTGTGAACACCAGTGTGATCCAGAGACAGGTACTATACCTCATAGTGCATGCCACCGATTCTCACACTCCAACTCTGGCAACCAATTACATCTGTCTGCACTTTCATTGAACTTCAATATTGCGTTTACGTTAATTGTATTGTATTTATTTTGCCAGAAAAGGTATACATACAAATGTGCACTGGATCCCCAGAGGATTGCACTTAAAAAAAATAATTAAAAAAAGTTTCTCAGGTAGTTCTCAAATGTATATGAATGTACAGAAAACCAGAAAGATCCAGAACGGAATGGAATGATGTATTTGAGGTTGTATCACAAGCAGACCTGGCTTCAAATACATGTGTATTTGACTATTTGTTATTTATAAACGTTTTTTTCTGTGTTTCTAAGTATTTGAAAATATACAGCCCAGTACTTTTATTTTAGTAATTGAATGGTTATTTGTAGAAAACCAAGAGGTCGACCAAATTGTATTTGTAAGTATTTTCAAATATGTATTTCAAATACTATTTTCAAATACCTAGGTATCAGTGGCGCAGTGGTCTAAGGCACTGCATCGCAGTACAAGCTGTTGATTCCACTAGAGATTCTGGGTTCGAGTCCAAGCTCTTTCACAGCCGGCCACGACTGGGAGACCCATGTAGCGGTACACAATTGGCCCGGTGTTGTCCAGGTTAGGGGAGGGCAGCAGTTGTCCCATCGTGCACTAGTGACTCCTCTTGTGGCAAGTCGGGCGCAGTGCTCGCTGGCTGACATCTGGGTTAAGTGGGCATTGTGTCAAGAAGCAGTGCGGCTTGGATTGGAAGGGTTGTGTTTCGGAGTACGCACAGCTCTTCACCTCTCCAGAAACCTTTGATGTCTTCACTGTTATTCTACAATGTAGATTATTGTAAAAATAAAGAAAATGAGTAGGTGTGTCCACATTTTTGACTGGTACTGTCTATATATATTAGCAAGACACCCCCAATAAAGGAGTAGTTCTGCAGGTGGTGACCAAAGACCACTTCTCAGTTCCTATGCTTCCTGGCTGATGTTTTGGTCACTTTTGAATGCTGGTGGTGCTTTCACTCTAGTGGTAGCATGAGACGGAGTCTTCAACCCACACAAGTGACTCAGGTAGTGCAGCTCATCCAGGATGGCACATCAACGCGAGCTGTGGTAAGAAGGTTTGCTGTGTCTGTCAGCGTAGTGTCCAGAGCATGGAGGCGCTACCAGGAGACAGGCCAGTACATCAGGAGACGTGGAGGAGGCCGTAGGAGGGCAACAACCCAGCAGCAGGACCGCTATGTCCGCCTTTGTGCAAGGAGGAGCAGGAGGAGCACTGCCAGAGACCTGCAAAATTACCTCCAGCAGGCCACAAATGTGCATGTGTCTGCTCAAACTGTCAGAAACAGACTCCATGAGGGTGGTATGAGGACGTTTGGCATTTGCCAGAGAACACCAAGATTGGCAAATTCACCGCTGGCGCAAACTGAGCACATGTGACAGACGTGACAGAGTCTGGAGACGCCGTGGAGAATGTTCTGCTGCCTGCAACATCCTCCATCATGACCGGTTTGGCGGTGGGTCAGTCATGGTGTGGGGTGTAATTTCTTTGGGGGGCCGCACAGCCCTCCGTGTGCTCGCCAGAGGTAGCTTGACTGCGAGACCATATGCTGGTGTGGTTGGCCCTGGGTTCCTCCTAATGCAAGACAATGCTAGACCTCATGTTTTTAATTTTATTTTTTATTAGCAGGGTCTTGTAGATGCGCTGGAGCCAGTGGGTTTGGCGACGAGTATGAAGCGAGGGCCAGCCAACGAGAGCGTACAGGTCGCAATGGTGGGTAGTATAGGGCTTTGGTGACAAAATGGATTGCACTGTGATAGACTGCATCCAATTTGTTGAGTAGGGTATTGGAGGCTATTTTGTAAATGACATCGCTGAAGTCGAGGATTGGTAGGATGGTCAGTTTTACAAGGGTATGTTTGGCAGCATGAGTGAAGGATGCTTTGTTTGCGAAATAGGAAGCCAATTCTAGATTTAACTTTGGATTGGATATGTTTGATGTGGGTCTGGAAGGAGAGTTTACAGTCTAACCAGACACCTAGGTATTTGTAGTTGTCCACGTATTGTGACGGCCCTGAATTTTTCTGAACCGTCTCAGTGCAGCTCCTTCCAATAGGGCGCTTTCCCTTTAATTCCCAATTAAATAGCCAGCATCAGCTGCGCAAAAAGGGGGTTGTGATGGAGACGTGAAGGAGGATGTGTTCATCCCTCAGTTCCCGACGCTTCTCTATTCCATTGTTTTGTTGCCGATAAATGTGTGTTTTGTAGCCTAATGGAGTTTACCCAGGATCGGATCCACTCTTTGCGTCCGTGGACTACACCTCTCCGTTCTTCGTGGCCTTTCTCCGCTGGAGATCTATTGGCGGATTGGATATTCATTGGTATTGGTATTTCATTTGTTTTGATGTCATGTATACGGTGATGATTTATGTAGTTAGTTGTAGTTGAGGACTTAGTAAGAGTTGATATGCTTTAACCTCTTACACTTATGGTGGCGCTATTTCATTTTTGGAAGAAAAACGTTCCCGTTTTAAACAAGATATTTTGTCACAAAAAGATGCTCGACTATGCATATAATTGCTACTGTTCGAAAGAAAACACTCTGACGTGTCCAGAAATACAAATATCTTCTCTGTGCGTGCCCTTTAACGTGAGCTTCAGGCAAAACCAAGATGACTTGGCATCCAGGAAATGACAAGGATTTTTGAGGCTCTGTCTTTCATGATCTCCTTATATGGCTGTGAACGCAAGAGGAATGAGTCTGCCCTTTCTGTCGTTTCCCCAAGGTGTCTGCAGCATTGTGACGTATTTGTAGGCAGATCGTTGGAAGATTGACCATAAGAGACCACATTTACCACGTGTCCGCCCGGTGTCCTGCGCCGAAATTGGTGCGCAAAAGTCACCTGCCAGTATTTTTCCATGGGAGAAAAGAGAGAGAAGCAAGCTTCCATGAACTGCATGTCAATGAAGAGATATGTGAAAAAACACCTTGAGGATTGATTCCAAACAACGTTTGCCATGTTTCGGTCGATATTATGTAGTTAATCCGGAAAAAGTTTCACGTTGTAGGTGACTGCATTTTCGGTTCGTTTCGGTAGCCAGGCGCAATGTAGAAAACGGAACGATTTCTCCTACACACAGACGCTTTCAGGAAACACTGCGCATTTGGTATGTGGCTGGGAGTCTCCTCATTGAAAACATCAGAAGCTCTTCAAAGGTAAATGATTTTATTTATTTGGTTATCTGGCTTTTGTGAAAATGTTGCGTGCTACATGCTACACAAAATGCTATGCTAGCTTTGCATACTCTTACACAAATTAGTCAATTTCTATGGTTCAAAAGCATATTTTGAAAATCTGAGATGACAGTGTTGTTAAGAAAAGGCTAAGCTTGAGAGCAAACACATTATTTTAATTTTATTTGCGATTTTCAGAAATCGTTAACGTTGCGTTATGCTAATGAGCCTGAGGCTTAGTCACAATCCCGGATCCGGGATGGGGAGTTTCAAGAGGTTAAAGTTCTATGGTAAAATAATTGTTATATGGATTGTATGATTAATACTGGGTTTACGCTACACTGAATGAACGGACAAACATTGCGTGACAGAAGTCACTTGAGTTCCCTGAACTCCTTTACCGGGCTGGACTCTTTTTAGGCCCGAGGTACAGGACATTTCTGGAGGAACCAGAACTCATTGTTATATTATTATATGTGTGTGTAATCATTGATGTTGCTAATACAACCCACGCAAAAGAATAGTTGTTTTGGAAGTTATTTCCAATGTTTTAAGGGTTTATGAAAAGTTTATTTCCATCCTGACTTTTACGTAAGTCCTTTGTATTGGTGTAGACTTGACGGACCAGATGGGACTCATTCCCTCCCAAACTAAAAAGAGAAACCAATGTTTTCTCTGGTAGGCACAACCTACCTGGCACCCCTATAAATAATAACCTCAAGTCAAAACCGTTACATAAAAAATGGCTCACCAGATGGGACAGCTCAACATTGAGAACTAACCAAAGCAAATCTTTTGTGTGGAATTAAAACAATATATTCACCCCAAGATAATGTGCTCATTTATGTCATACCTGTCAATGGGAATACACAGGGCCATTCTGACCATCAAGCTGACAATACAAATCATAATGTGAATGGAGATAATGGAGTTGATTTGGGCCAGAGCCCTGGGAATCTGAATGCTTGGTCTGAACTACAGGCCACAGGAGGTCTAACCAGTTACTCACTTATTGACATGGATCTGTGTGGAAGTACTGAGCTAACCCTCCCTCTGACACCCAACCTTCCTCCATTGTCTGGTTTATCTCCAGAGGTTGTAGTCTTACAAATTCAAGGTGACATCCTTGATATTCGTCGGACTCAACAACATCTCCAAATTCTTACCCACCATAAATTCAAATGTCTGAGGGAAGAGCAACAACAGAGTGCCATGGAATTCAGAAACTCACTGAGCACTCTAACCCACACGCTGACAGAGCTCAGTGAGAGTGGAAGACGGGAATTTACTGGTGCCATGGACAGGCAGTTTGACTACCAACGAAACCAACTCACTGCCACTCTCCAATGGCGCCTGCAACATCATCACACTGAGGTCCTCAAGGACGTTAATTCTGTTTTTTTCTCCCATGGTTAACACTGTAGACCACTTGCAGACAGAGCTCTCTAATTCCTCAATCCCTCCTAGCTCGTTTGTTCATGGTGATTTGAGTAGATGTCATGTAGGGGCAATGCCCATTAAATTGCAATTTCCCACCTTTGGGAAAAAAGATGACAGTCCTGATCCGCTAATGTATCTAGAAAGATGTCGTGACTTTCTTGCCCTCAATCCCCTGGCTGACGAAGAACTCCTTGCCACATTGAGGAATGTGTTGCATGGGACAGCTCGAGACTGGTGGGATGTGGCACGTCTCACCACTACCTCCTGGGCTGACTTTGAGGCCAGGTTTTCCTCTGCATTTCTGTCTGAGTACTACACCGATGAATTGGCAGACAGATTCAGAAATCGAGTACAAAGAGAGAAAGAGAGTGTCCGTGACTTTGCATACGGTTACCACTCCCTGTGCAGAAGGTGGAAACCTGGCATTGAGGAGGAAGAGGTCATTAAATTGATCTTGAAGAACATCAACCCACTACTAGCCAGTCAACTCCGAGAACGAGTCACCACTGTCGATGGACTGGTTCGCTTGGGACAGCAGTTTGAGAAGGACAGAGAATGCCAACAGCAATATGACCAGAGAAAGAAACAGAGACCCAAACAGCTACCCAAGACAGACCATCAACAACAGCCAGAGTCTCCAGCCAAGACCCCTCTCATGTTCTGTTGGAGATGTAGCCAAAAGGGACATTCTTCAGCTACATGTCCAAGACCGTATTAAGTAAACCCGTCCAGAAACCACAAATCACAACAGGCCAACACACCTAACGCTTTTCACAGGAATGACCATCCTACTCTGGGTGCTTTAACCAGAGCTGATATCCCAAGAGTCACTGCCTACGCCCCCCCCCATCGACATCCCCTTCCTTTCAGTTAATACCGAACCAACTGGTGTTACCCCTGTCCATAGGCCCATGGACAGGAAGAGCCATCTTGGATACCGGGTCATCCTACACACTGCTCAATGAGAAACTGTGGAAGGAGGTTAAAGGTCCACAATACAACTGGAAGCCGTGGACAGAAGGTCCACTCTATCTGGCTGATGGTGAGGCTAGACAACTACTTGGATGGAGTGAGGTAGAGGTCCGCCTGTGTAACCGCTCCTATATGATTCCTTCTGTTATCCTACAAACCAGGAACCTTGCTTTTCCTGTCATGTTGGGAATTGATTTCATGTACTTCAGTGGTGTCCAGATTGATATTGCACACAATTGTTACTGGTTTCCATACAATCCGAGCAAGAAGCATTTCTTCCCATCAGAAGCTACAAAGTTACATGATTGGGGATCAAATGTGGCAGTCTTCTCTGCCATTGCTCTGGTACCACTAACCCTTGCTAATCCTTCTGATGATCTCCTTTTACCGGCTGTGAGAAGAGCTCAGCTGGAACAGCCAGAGGAGTTAAGGCTGTTGGAACAGCTACAGAATAATGCTGATGTATGTAATTCAAAGCTAGGACACACCGGGCTCCTGAAGCACAAAATATTCCTTACACAGGAAATGCCGATCAAGCAGAAGCCATATCGTTTGTCCCCAGCAACGCTAATCATCCAAAAGGGACTCATTAATGATATATTAACACAAGATATAATAGAACGTTCCTCCTCTCCCTGGGCTGCTCCTGTTGTCCTCATCCCAAAAAAGACTGGTGGTCTTGTGATATTGTGTGGACTATAGGAAGACCAACAATGTTTCCCAGACTGATGTCTATCCTCTTCCCACCATCCATGAGATCTTGGAGTCATTGTCTGGCGCTGTTGTGTTCACTACCCTTGACCTCAATAGTGGTTATTGGCAGGTTGAGATGGACCAGGAAAGCAAGGACAAGACTGCTTTTGTCTGTGCTGAGGGCTTCTTTTCCTTTAAGGTGAGACCCTTTGGATTAAAGAATGCCCCTGCCACTTTCCAAAGACTCATGGAGATTGCGTTAGGTGAGCTCAAAGGGAAGATCTGTTTCGTCTACCTGGATGATATAATTATCTACTCCCAGAACAGAGAACAACACTTTCAAGATCTTCAAGCAGTGTTGGACAAGCTAAGAGAAGCTGGTCTGACCTGGAATATGAAGAAGAGCAACTTCTGCCAAACCTCCCTGAAGTTCCTTGGGGATATTGTGTCTTTTGATGGCATTCATGTGGATCCTGAAAAGACAAAGGCTGTACAAGACTTCCCTGGGCCAACCACACTCAAGGCCCTTCAACGGTTCCTTGGTATGGCTGGATGGTACCATCGGTTTGTGTCGAACTTCTCCCAGGTGGCAGAACCCCTCAACGCGTTGAAGCGAAAAGGATCAAAATTCCAATGGACGGCAGAGTGCCAGACCTCCTTTGAAACCCTGAAACGACACCTCGTCACACCTCCCATTTTAGGTCATCCCAACTTTGATTGCCCTTTTGTTGTTTACACTGATGCAAGTGATGTTGGACTTGGTGCTGTCCTAGTCCAACAGACTGGACTTGGCACTGAAGAAGTGCTCGCGTTCGCCAGTCGGACATTGAATGGAGCAGAATGGAACTACTCCACAACCGAGCAAGAGTGCCTTGCAGTTGTCTGGGCTTTGGAAAAGTGGAGGTACTGCCTGGAGGGAAGACACTTCACTGTGGTCACTGACCATTCCTCCCTTGTGTGGGTGGCCCTCATCTTACATGTGCTACGGTCCTGTCAAGCAGTCGGGACTCACCAAAAACTGACTTTCCCATCTCTGATGAGGCCATATGGAAAGCCCAACAGGATGATCCAGAAGTACAGGCGTTGTACCAGACTATCCTGGAAGATGGAGAAAAGATGGTCAATCCTACCACAAAGCTGACCATCATGGAAGACAAAGTCTACCGTGTTGTACAACTACATCACAGAACCCTCTACCAATTGTACATACCTGAAACTCTACGCCTACAACTGCTTCAACATTTTCATGAAGACCCATTAGCTGGTCATTTGGGCAGGTTCAAAACCTACAAGCGGTTGCAAGCGTTACTGTACTGGCCACATCTGAGCATGGATGTGAAATTACACATCCGAAACTGTCAGGTTTGTCAAATGTACAAACCAGAAGGTAGAAAGCCTGCTGGCAAGTTGCAGCAAACGGTGGTTACCCGACCTTGGGAAATGTTAGGAGTGGATTTGATGGATCCATTTCCTAGAAGCTCCGTGTACATGCTTGTTTTTGTTGATTATTATTCAAAGTGGGTGGAACTCTTTTCCCTGTGTCAGGCCACAGCAAGGACAGTCTCTAACATCCTTACGAAAGAGATCTTGACTCGCTGGGGAGTGCCTGATTACATCCTGTCTGATCGAGGTTCCCAATTTGTCTCTGATCTCTTTGAGGAGACCTGCCAAAGATGGAACCTGAGACAGAAGTTGACCACAGCCTATCTCCCACAGACCAATCTCACTGAGAGAGTAAATCAAACCTTGAAGACAATGCTTGCTTCCTATGTAGGGACCCAGCACAAACACTGGGACAAGCACCTTCACGAGTTTCGATTTGCCCTGAATTCGGCTGTGCAAGAGACCACTGGAGTCACACCTGCAGAGCTGAACCTAAGTCGTCCCCTCCGAGGACCCTTGGATATGGTGCTACAGCCCCAGCAGCTTACTCCAGATGCTGCTTGCTATGACCAGGTAGTCCATCTCCATGACTTGAGAGCTCTTGTCTCAAAGAACATGATCCAGGCTCGACTCAAGCAGAAGAGAAATGATGATAAGAACAGACGAGACATGCAGTTCCAGTTCGTGATCGGGTGTGACTTCGCTCTCATCCTTACTTGAAAGCTGAACAATTCTTCACGGCCAAGCTCGCTCCTAAATGGCAAGGACCATATAGGATTGTGGAGCAGATGGGCCCTTTGATATACCGAGTGGTGAAAGAGGACACGGGTGATGATATGCGCGTTGTCCATGTCTCACACCTTAAGGCCTGTTACCCCTCGGCTGAGGAATTGGAGACGATTGAGCGCCGCAAGGTCCTGGATATCTTTGAAGAGGAAAGTGAGGAGACTTTTCTCGGATTCCCAGACCCAGAAGTCTCACACTTTAAGGCCTGTGACCCCTCAGCTGAGGAGCGTGAGCTCCAAAAAGTCAAGAATATTTTTGTAGAGGAAAGTGATGAGGAGACCTTTCTCGGTTTCCCCGACCATGAAGTGCCTTCCTGTGCAATGGTCGGCTTTTTCCAGGGGAGGGGGTGTGTGACGGCCCTGAATTTTTCTGAACCCTCTCAGTGCAGCTCCTTCCGATAGGTTGCTTTCCCTTTAATTCCCAATTAAATAGCCAGCATCAGCTGCGCAAAAAGGGGGTTGTGATGGAGACGTGAAGGAGGATGTGTTCAACCCTCAGTTCCCGACGCTTCTCTATTCCGTTGTTTTGTTGCCGTTAAACGTGTGTTTTGTAGCCTAATAGAGTTTACCCAGGATTGGATCCACTCTTTGCGTCCGTGGACTACACCTCTCCGTTCTTCGTGGCCTTTCTCCGCTGGAGATCTATTGGCGGATTGGATTGTCTGACTGACCGACTGACTACCACCTTTTTGTATACGGTATTTCATTTGTTTTGATGTCATGTATACGGTGATGATTTATGTAGTTTGTTGTAGTTGAGGACTTAGTAAGAGTTGATACGCTTTAAAGTTCTATGGTAAAATAATTGTTATATGGATTGTATGATTAATACTGGGTTTACGCTACACTGAATGTTCTGGGCGGAGATCCCTCAGGAGACCATCCGCCACCTCATCAGCAGCATGCCCAGGTGTTGTAGGGGCACGTGGAGGCCACACACACTACTGAGCCTCATTTTGACTTCTTTTAAGGACATTACATCAAAGTTGGATCAGCCTGTAGTGTGGTTTTCCACTTTAATTTTGAGTGCGACTCCAAATCCAGACCTCCATGGGTTGATCAATTTGATTTCCATTGATAATTTTTGTGTGATTTTGTTGTCAGCACATTCAACTATGTAAAGAAAAAAGTATTTAATAAGAATATTTCAATCATTCAGATCTAGGATGTGTTATTTTAGTGTTCCCTTTATTTTTTGGAGCAGTGTATTTGCAGAATGGCAATTAAACACTGGAGTGATAGATGTGCAGAATATGAATGTGCAAGTAGAGATACTGGGGTGCAAAGGAGCAAAATTAATAAAATAAATAGCAGTATGGGGATGAGGTAGTTGGATGGGCTATTTACAGATGGCCTATGTACAGGTGCAGTGATCTGTGAGTTGCTCTGACAGCTGGTGCTTAAAGTTAGTGAGGGACATATGAGTCTCCAGCTTCAGTGATTTTTTGCAGTTCGTTCCAGTCATTGGCAGCAGAGAACTGGAATGAAAGGTGGCCAAAGAGGAGTTGGCTTTGGGGGTGACCGGGGAAATATACCTGCTGGAGCGCGTGCTATGTGTGGGTGCTGCTATGGTGACCAGTGAGCTAAGATAAGGCGGGGATTTAACTAGCAAAGACTTATAGATGACCCGGAGCCAGTGGGTTTGGCGACGAATGTGAAGCGAGGGACAGCCAACGAGAGCATACTGGTCACAGTGGTGGGTAGTATATGGGGCTTTGGTGACAAAACAGATGGCATTGTGATTGACTGCATCCAATTTGTTGAGTAGAGTGTTTGAGGCTATTTTGTAAATGACCGCCAAAGTCTAGGATCGGTAGGATAGTCAGTTTAGTGAGGGTATGAGTGAAGGATTCTTTATTGCGAAATAGGAAGCCAATTCTATATTTAATTTTGGATTGGAGATGCTTAATGTGAGTCTGGAAGGAGAGTTTACAGTCTAACCAGACACCTAGGTATTTGTAGTTGTCCACATAATCTAAGTCAGAACCGTCCAGACTAGTGATGCTGGAGGGGCGGGCAGGTGTGAGCAGCGATCGGTTGAAGAGCATGCATTTAGTTTTACTTGCATTTAAGATCAGTTGGAGGCCAAGGAAGGAGAGTTGTATGGCATTGAAGCTCATCTGGAGGTTAGTTAACAGTGTCCAAAGAAGTATACAGAATGGTGTCGTCTGCGTAGAGGTGGATTAGAGAATCACCAGCAGCAAGAGCGACATAATTGATGTATACAGAGAAAAGAGTTGGCCTGAGGATGGAACCCTGTGGCACCCTCATAGAGACTTCCAGAGGTCTGGACAACAGGCCCTCCGATTTTACACACTGAATTCTGTCTGAGAAGTAGTTGGTGAACCAGACGAGGCAGTCATTTGAACAACCAAGGCTGTTGAGTCTGCCGATAAGAATGTGGTGATTGACAGAGTCGAAAGCCTTGGCCAGGTCGATGAATACAGTTGCACAATATTGCCTCTTATTGATGGCGGTTATGATATCGTTTAGGACCTTGAGCATGGCTGAGGTGCAACCATGACCAGCTCGGAAACCAGATTGCATAGTGGAGGTACGGTGGGATTCGAAATAGTCAGTGATCTGTTTGTTAACTTAGCTTTTGAAGACCTTAGAAAGGCAGAGTAGGATAGATATAGGTCTGTAGCAGTTTGGGTCTAGAGTGTCTCCCCCTTTGAAGAGGGGGACGACCGCTACAGCTTTCCAATCTTTGGGGATCTCAGACAATACGAAAGAGAGGTTGAACAGGCTAGTAGTAGGGGTTGCATCAATTTCGGCGGATAATTTTAGAAAGAGAGGGTCCAGATTGTCTAACCCGGCTGATTTGTAGCGATCCACATTTTGCAGCTCTTTCAGAACATCAGCTATTTGGAGTTGGGTGAAGGAGAAATGGGGGAGGCTTGGGCAAGTTGCTGTGGGGGGTGCAGGGCTGTTGACCGGGTTAGGGGTAGCCAGGTGGAAAGCATGGCCAGCCGTAGAGAAATTCTTGTTGAAATTCTCAATTATCATGGATTTATCGGTGGTGAGTGTTTCCTAGCCTCGGTGCAGTGGGCAGCTGGGAGGAAGTGGTCTTATTCTGCAAATTTATGTTTGAAAAAGCAGGCCTTTGCTTTCCTAACTGCCTGTGTATATTGGTTCCTAACTTCTGCTAATGCAGTACGCCACAGGATGTTTTTGTGTTGGTCAAGGGCGGTCAGGTCTGGAGTGAACCAAGGGCTATGTCTGTTCCTGATTCTAAATTTTTTGAATGGGGCATGTTTATCTATGGTGAGTAAAGCACTTTTAAGGAATAACCAGACATCCTCTACTGACGGAATAAGGTCAATATCCTTCCAGGATACCCGGGCCAGGTCGATTAGAAAGGCCTGCTCGCTGAAGTGTTTTAGGGAGCGTTTGACAGTGATGAGGGGTGGCCGTTTGACCGCAGACCCATTACGGACGCAGGCAATGAGGCAGTCAGTGATCGCTGAGATCCTAGTTGAAGACAGCAGAGGTGTGTTTGGATGGCAGGTTGGTGATATCTATGAGGGTGCCTGTGTTTACAGATTTGAGGTTGCACCTGGTAGGTTCATTGATAATTTGTGTGAGATTGAGGGCATCAAGTTTAGATTGTAGGATGGTCAGGGTGTTAAGCATGTCCCAGTTTAGGTCACCTAATAGCACGAGCTCTGAAGATAGATGTGGGGCAATCAATTCACATATGATGTCCAGGGCACAGCTGAGGGCAGAAGGTGGTCTATAGCAAGCGGCAACAGCAATGGCAATAATACATCAATCATTTGGTGCAGCACCTATCATGACCCCAAGGTGAACCCCATCAGGTGTAAAGCCATAACATATACAGTGGGGCAAAAAAGTATTTAGTCAGCCCCCAATTGTGCAAGTTCTCCAACTTAAAAAGATGAGAGAGGCCTGTAATTTTCATCATAGGTACACTTAAACGATGACAGACAAAATGAGAAAAGAAATCCAGAAAATCACATTGTAGGATTTTTAATTAATTAATTTACAAATTATGGTGAAAAATAAGTATTTAGTCACCTACAAACAAGCAAGATTTCTGGCTCTCACAGACCTGTATCTTCTTTTTTAAGAGGCTCCTCTTTCCTCAACTCGTTACCTGTATTATGGGGCGGCAGGGTAGCCTAGTGGTTAGAGCGTTGGACTAGTATCCCTGAGCTGACAAGGTACAAATCTGTCGTTCTGCCACTGAACAGGCAGTTAACCCACTGTTCCTAGGCCGTCATTGAAAATAAGAATTTGTTCTTAACTGACTTGCCTAGTAAAATAAAGGTAAAAAAAATAAATAAATAAATAAATGTAATGGCACCTGTTTGAACATGTTATCAGTATAAAATACCTGTCCACAACCTTAAACAGTCACACTCCAAACTCCACTATGGCCAAGACCAAAGAGCTGTCAAAGGACACCAGAAACAAAATTGTAGACCTGCACCAGGCTGGGAAGACTGAATCTGCAATAGGTAAGCAGCTTGGTTTGAAGAAATCAACTGTGGGAGCAATTATTAGGAAATGGAAGACATAGAAGACCACTGATAATCTCCCTTAATCTGGGTCTCTTCGCAAGATCTCGCCCCGTGGGGTCAAAATGATCACAAGAACGGTGAGCAAAAATCCCAGAACCACATGGGGGTGGCCTAGCCAGTCTCCAGATCTCAACCCCATAGAAAATCTTTGGAGGGAGTTGAAAGTCCGTGTTGCCCAGCAACAGCCCCAAAACATCACTGCTCTAGAAGAGATCTGCATGGAGGAATGGGACAAAATACCAGCAACCGTGTGTGAAAACCTTGTGAAGACTTACAGAAAACGTTTGACCTCTGTCATTGTCAACAAAGTGTATATAACAAATTATTGAGATAAACTTTTGTTATTGACCAAATACTTATTTTCCACCATATTTTGCAAATAAATTCATTAAAAATCCTACAATGTGATTTTCTGGATTTTTTTCCTCATTTTGTCTGTCATAGTTGAAGTGTACCTATGATGACAATTACAGGCCTCTCTCATCTTTTTAAGTGGGAGAACTTGCACACTTGGTGGCTGACTAAATACTTTTTGCCCCACTGTACATTTTTTCAGAAGCATACTATGATTGATAATGTCAAAAGTCACAATGAAATCTTACACAACAGCTCCCACAATCTTTTTATTATCAATTTCTCTCAGCCAATCACCTGTCATTTGTGTAAGTGCCGTTCGTGTTGAATGCCATTTACTATAAGCATGCTAAAAGTCTATTGTTAATTTATTTATTGTAAAATAGCATTGTATCTGGTCAAACACTATTTTTTTCCAAAAGTTTACTAAGGGTTGATAACAGGCTGATTGGTCGGCTATTTGAGCCAGTAACGGGTGCTTTACTATTCTTGGGTAGCGGAATGACTTTGCTTCCCTCCAGTTTTTTTTGTTGGCAATATCGTACTCTATCATCCTCAGTAATTTTCCATCCAAGTTGCCAGATCCAGGTGGCTCATCATGGTTGTTAGACAACAATCATTTTTCACATTTTCCTCACTCACATTACAGAATTCAAAATTACAACGCTTGTTTTTCATAATTTGGTCAGTTATACTTGGATGTGTAGGTTCGGCGTTTCTTGCTGGCATGTCAGGTCTAAGTTTGCTTGTCTTGCCAATATATATTTTTTTAAAGTATACTGCACAAAAATATAAACGTAACATGCAACAATTTCTAAGATTTTACTGAGTTACAGTACATATCAGGAAATCAGTCAATTTAAATAAATAAATGAGACCCTAATCTATGTATTTCACATGACTGGGAATACAGATATGCATCTGTGGTCACAGATATCTTAAAAAGGTAGGGGCGTGGACCAGTATCTGGTGTGATCACCATTTGCCTCATGCAACGCGACTCATCTCTTTCTCATAAAGTTGATTAGGCTGTTGATTATGATCTGTGGAATGTTGTCCCACTCCTCTTTAATGGCTGTGCCACCATGGGGCACTCTGTTCACAACAATGACATCAGCAAACCACTAGCCCACACAACAGCTTCTTGATATACCACACCTGTTAGGTGGATGGATTATGTTGGCAAAGGAGAAATGCTTACTAACCGGGATGTAAACAACTTTGTGCACAAAATTTGAGATAATACATTTTTTGGTGCATATGGAACATTTCTAGGATATTTTATTTAAGCTCATTAAACATGGGACTAACACTTTACATGTTGCGTTTATATTTTTGTTCAGTGTAGTTGCCAATATCAGTGTGTTTTGTGATGAAGGAGCCATCTGATTCAATGAATGATGGAGCTGAGTTTGCCCTATTTCCCAAAATTGAATTTAAGGTCCACCAAAGCTTTTTACTATCATTCTTTATATTATTTATTGTTGGTTCATAGTATAGTTTCTACTTATTCTATTTAGTCACATGATTTCTCAATGTTCAGTAGGTTTGCCAATCAGTTATGTAGCCAGACTTATTTGTCATTCCTTTTGCCTCATCCCTCTCAACCATAACATTTTTCCATTCCTCATCACAAGGATTTAACAGTTCTTGCAGTCATTTTCTTAATGAGTGCATGCTTATTAGTAACTGGAGTAAGCAATTTCATAAATATGTAAAGTGCAGTGTCTAGTTGCTCCTCATTACACACCATAGACAAGCAAATCTTCTTTACGTCATCAACATGCTGTTGGAATCACTATAAAACCTCTTGTAGGACCTCTTATTAGGTCCAGCCTTTGGAACTTTGGTTTTCCTAGATATGGCTACCATATTTTGATCATTACATCGGATGGATATGGATACTGCTTTAAAACAGATTTTTGCTGCATTAATAAAGACTTAGGAATCAATACATGTGGATGATTCATTTCTGTGCTGTTTAGAAATACCGTAGTAGGTTAACTGATAACCTGAACCAGGTTGCAGGCACTTGTTACAGTTTGAAGCTTTTACTTGAGTGGGCAGTTTGATGAAAGCTGGTCAATATTTAGGTCACCCAGAAAATGTTCCTCTCTGTTGATATCACAAACATTTTCAAGTAGAGATGCACAATATACCGGTGAACATATCAGAATGGGAAGATATTAGCTAAAAATGCAAACATTGGTATCGGCCCGATGTCTAGTTTAACACCGATGTGAAAAACCGATGTCAAAGCTGACGTACAACCTATATAACGTGACATGACACATGACATAATGACACCATGTAAAATTTTGCACTGCACGTGCAACACAGCATTCCTAACCGTGCCTACAATTGCTGTGTGGTTAGAGCAGTCAACAAGTCAAGCAGTCTTTTGAAAGAGTAAGAAAATGTCAACGAGACAACTCAAAGGCGAAATCCATTTACGGCAACATAGTGGAATTCATTGCCCTTGACAATCAACTATTCTTATTGGCTTTTGCGACTGGTCACGCACCGGTACACTAACGTTACCAAGTGCGCTATTTTTCAGATGTTGCCCTACCAGAGTTACACAGTAATAGCGTCACTGCTATTAGCTTCACGGCATACTATGGAACACCGTTTGGGTCTTTGCTTGTCAACAAAAGATACACGTCAAATAACGCTATTTGACAATAACACTACTTGACGGGTTAAATAAGCTTTTAATTTGAAATGTCAAATAACACAGTTCTATTATTAGAATGTTGTGTGTTCTGAATTTGCATTTGCAAGCCAAGCGCCACCACTACTATCAGTAGCACTGTCAAAGCTGCACAGCACAAAAAAGTCTGCAAATAAGCAAACACCGGACACGAACATTGTGTTTACAATACCGCATTGATAATAAAGCATTATTTGTTTGACCACAACTTCTGGGGTAGCTAGCTAGCTTTAGCTTGGTACCTAGCTAGCACCAATACAACCAGCCTGAAAACAATGACCAGTAAAAACTGCAGTCATTTTCATTGTTCTTAGCAATGATTTAGTAATGACCTGACTGGTTTATGTGTTGGGAAGCTAGCCACAATAAGGATTAGGCACAATAGTGGAATTTGTGGTTTGCCTTCAAAATAAAAGTACCTCTGAAGGTGATGCAGAGGGTTACAAGGTGGAATCATAGCATATTTAGACTAGATTATGTTAAACAAGGATGGAATGTGAAACATTAGTCTACTCGGTGACACCCACAGAACGCAACTGTGTAGAGTTTACACAGATATTAGTGTTGTAGCTCTTATCGCGGGACTGTGACTGTGCGAAATCACCTCCCCAGTCAGCCTATTGTGTGTATTGACATTCATATTGCACTGTTCAGCTTTACCTAAGGATTGGGGATCAATGAAATGGGGTATCAGTCTACTCAATACCCAATATATTTTTTCCCAACGTCCTCCTCAGAGTTATCAGACTCCAAAATATCCACGCAGTATTGTTTTTCCTCTGGAATAGTGTTCAATACACAGAGTAGGTTGACAATAGATGTGGCTCAATTCACAGTTGTTTGAGTCCCGCAATAAGAGCTACGATGCTAAACTCTGTCATTTAGATTAGTATTGTGGAGTTGTGGGTCCATCCTCAGTTTTCTCCTATCACAGACATTAAACTCTGTAACTGTTTTAAAGTAACCATTGGCCTAGGCAGGTTAGGAAGGATGACTGTATATTTGGAGTGACTGGGTGTATTGATACACCATCCAAAGTGTAATTAACAACTTCACAATGCTCAAAGCAATATTCAATGTCTGCTTTTTTTACCCATCTACCAATAGGTGCCCTTCTTTGTGAGGCATTGGAAAACTGAGGCATTGGAAAACTGAGGCATTGGAAAACCTCCCGGGTCTTTGTAGTTGAATCTGTGGTTGAAATTCACTACTCGACTGAGGGACCTTACATATAATTGTATGTGTGGGGTACAGAGATGGGGTAGTCATTTAAAAATCATGTTAAACGCTATTATTGCACACAGTGTCAGTCCATGCAACTTATTATGTGACTTGTTAAGCACATTTAGGCTAGCCACAAAAAGGGGTTGAATACTTATTGACTCAAGACATTATAGCTTTTAAAAAACATTTAAAAAAAAACACTTTGACATTGTGGGGTATTGTGTGTTCATCAGTGGCACTCAATTTAATCCATGTTTAATTCAGGCTGTAACAGAACCAAATGTTGAAAAAGTCAAGCTGTGTGAATACTTAATGAAGACACTGTATATCATATACAATACCAGTCAAAAGTTTGGACACACCTTCTCATTCAAGGGTTTTTCTTTATTTTTTGCTATTTTCTACATTGTAGAATAATAGTGAAAATATCAAAACTATGACACATATGGAATCATGTAGTAAGCACAAAAGTGTTAAACAAATCAAAATATATTTTAGATTCTTCAAAGTAGCCACCCTTTGCCTTGATGACCACTTTGCACATATTTGGCATTCTCTCAACCAGCTTCATAAGGAATTATTTTCCAACAGTCTTGAAGGAGTTAGCACATATGCTGAGCACTTATTGGTTGCTTTTCCTTCATTCTGTGGTCAAACTCGTCCCAAACCATCTCAATTCGGTTGAGGTCGGGTAATTGTTTAGGCCAGATCATCTGATGTAGCACCATCACCATAGGTGTGTTTTGGGTCATTGTCCTGTTGAAAAACAAAAGATATTCCCACTTGCGCAAACCAGATGGGATGGTGTATCGCTGCAGAATGCTGTGGTAGCCATGCTGGTTAAGTGTGCCTTGAATTCTAAATAAATCACTGACAGTGTCACAAGCAAAGCTCCCCCACACCATCTCATCTCCTCCTCCATGCTTCATGGTGGGAACCACACATGCAGAGATCATCCATTAACCTACTCTGCGTCTCACAAAGGCACGGCGGTTGGAAGCAAAGGAAAGATTTCCACTGGTCTAATGTCCATTGCTTGTGCTTCTTGGCTCAAGCAAGTCTCTTCTTCTTATTGGTGTCCTTTAGTAGTGGTTTCTTTGCAGCAATTTGACCATGAAGGCCTGATTCACGTCTCCTCTGAACAGTTGATGTTGAGATGTGTTTGTTACTTATTGTCTGTGTGTGTTACTTGTAAGATGTGTCTGTTGCATTTATTTGGGCTATCAATCTGAGGTGCAGTTAACTCTAATGAACTTATCCTCTGCAGCAGAGTCTTCTGGGTCTTCCTTTGCTGTGGCAGTCCTCATGAGGGCCAATTTCGTCATAGCGCTTGATGGTTTTTGCGACTGCACTTGAAGAAACTTTCAAAGTTCTTGACATTTTTATGGATATACTGACCTTCATGTCTTAAAGTAATGATGGGCTGTCGTTTCTCATTGCTTATTTGACATAATATGGACTTGGGCTTTTACCAAATAGGGATATCTTCTGTGTACCACCCCTACCTTGTCACAACACAACCTATTGGCACAAACGCATTAAGATAGAAAGAAATTCCACAGATGAACTTTTAGCAAGGCACACCTGTTAATTGAAATGCATTCCATGTGACTACCTCATGAAGCTGGTAAAAAGAAAGCCAAGAGTGTGCAAAGCTGTCATCAAGGCAGTGTGGCTACTTTGAAGAATCTCAAATATAAAATATATTTTGATTTGTTTAACTCTTTTTTTTGGTTACTACATTATTCCATATGTGTTATTTCATAGTTGTGATGTCTTCACTATCATTATACAATGTAGATAATAGTAAAAAATAAAAAAAATGAATATGTAAGTATGTCCAAACTTCTGACTGATACTGTATATTAATTAATACTGCCAGGTTTTGGTGTTGTTTTTCAGCTAGACATTTCATTATACTGGGTAGGTTTTCACCAATGAAGCCTGCTATATTGTAATGCCTTTTTCTTTTATGGCTATAAAAACAGACTGAGGGGAAACTCATTTTTATTTCGATTTTTAGTTATTCACCTCTGTTGTAGACTTCACTGAATCTCTCTAATGATCATTTTAGTACAGAAAGTGTGTACCATGCTACTGATTATCATTGTAGACATTTCTGACTTTTGGAGAAAAAAGGAGTTCTCTCCATGTTCGCATCCATAATTCAAGATAGACCGGTGTCTTCGGTGTGCTGAAAGGTGAATTCTCAGACCTAAATGAATAAAAAGTTGGTCCATTGGGGGGGACACCACCTGGATTCCTTAAAATTTAATACATAATTTGAGCCCCTCTCTTTTAAAATGAAATATAGAATAGTAGGCCTGGTGCAATGCCTAATTACATTGTGTTTTTCATATGATGCATTCTTAATGAATCCCTCTCTCCTCTCCGTGCCTGGAAAGATTGCAAGGTAGTAGATGCTCGCTAACTACAAGTCGGGCTCAATCCTTCTCAGGGAGAAGATGCTGATGAAAACAGGGATGGGTTGTGACTGTAACTGGGGTTCTGCAAATATTAAAAGAGATTGTGAATTTGAAACATACCTCTGTGTGAGGCTGGGATGAGTGCTGGAGGTGCTATAGGCTATTGTTCATGGTTCGTCTTACTACTATATTCTGCTTCCCCATTCAAACATATCAGACATTTATTACACAGGAACAAACTTTGTTTTGTTCTCTGGTTTACATATGTTCCGCAGACCTGAACATTTTATGAATCCAACATACATTCTGAGTTAAAACGTCATGGATAAGGGATTTAATATGTGCAGCTAGCGGCACTTTCTTTACTCATGCAAGGTGGCACTCAAAAATAACAGTGTTTGGTATATGAATGTATTGGGATTTACTAAATCTAATCTCTATAGATTGAGCTTGTGCATTGTCACTGCATATAAGATAATTGTGCAATTAAGATATAATATGATATAATTACTGATAGTTCAAGGAAACTCCATTGTCAAGTGCATGTCATGTCACTGGCGTTTAGTTGGATATTTGGTTGAGAAAGCACATATCATTATTATTCAGTCAGTCACTTGAGACACGAAGAACCCAGTAACATAACATTTTTTAAACACATTACCTGTATAACACATTAGGACACTTTCACTTTCCATCATTTGCAGTAAAAGTAATAGCATCACATTAATGGGCAAAAATCACTTCATAATGAGTACTTAATTATGGTAATTGTAGCATGATGTGTTGGGCCCAGACTAGCATTTTAATGTTAAAGCTAACTCTGGTGAAAGTTTGAATTGGTATGACTCATCATTTCACTTAATCCATATTTGTATAAACCCACCATCTATAAAGGGAGTAAATTACCACTCAATCTGAGCTCTGAAAAATCCCATTTAGAATTCAAACTCTGAATACCTGATGCTTGGACTTGTTTAAACCCCTAAAACAACTGCTGGTTAACACACCAGGCCTACAGATATAAGCTATTCAATATATTTACCATCAAGTTGTGTACAGGAAATATGAGCATCTACATCAGATATGATTACCTTCATCCTGGCATTCTGTGACAGTTAACCTTTGCACTAACATTTGTATTTGAAAATCAGGAGCTAATGCATTCTCCCCCGTATCCCCTGTATAACACGCTCACGGCATGTCTGTCATTGGAAGTATACAGTAGCTAGGTCCCTGCTCTCAATGTGAATCCCCATCAATCTGGCTGAATCAGGTTAGGGCGACATCCCTCCTCCTGTGTGCTGACAGAAGGCATCAGCAGAAAAGAGCAGCTCCCCTGTTTCTGATGGCTGTAATAACTAGCACTGATCAGGAGGCTGCTGGAGAGGAACTAGCCTGACCAGCCATGCTGCACAGTTCTTGGGATGTGTCCAAAATAGCACCCTATTCATTTTATAGTGCTCTATGAATATATAGTGAAATGGTGCCATATCTGACACATCCTTTGTCTGTGCTGCTGCTGGCAAATAGAAATAATCACAGTCCTGGAGTAATTAAGGAGACAGGTGAATCGATCTCACTGCAGAGAATGCCATTGTTTTATTGTACTCCCATTGCAGGTGACTGTCTATGCTTAGATGGCTACATGAAGGACCCTGTCCATAAGCATCTCTGTATTCGTAACGAGTGGGGTCCAAATCAAGGGTAAGTGACAATATGGCCTCTAATGGTCCTGCATGCTAAATCAGATAATGATATGGCAGCTCTTAGTTAAAAAGCTTTATTACAGCCCCCCGAGTGGCAGAGCTGTCTAAGGCACTGCAGGCGTCACAACAGATCCGGGTTCAATCCCGGGCTGTATCACAGCCGGTCGCGACTGGGAGACCCATGAGGCGGCGCGCAATTGGCCCAGCGTTGTCCGGGTTAAGGGAGGGTTTGACTGCCCTTGATGTCCTTATCCCATCGCGCTCTATCGACTCCTGTGGGGGGCCAGGTGCATGCACGCTGACATGGTCACCCGTTGTACCGTGTTTCCTCTGACACATTGGTGCGGCTGGCTTCTGGGTTAAGCGACCAGTGTGTCAAGAAGCAGTGCGGTTTGGCAGGTTTGTGTTTCGGAGGACGCATGGCTTTCGACCTTCGCCTCTCTCAAGTCCATACTGGAGCTGCAGCGATGGGACAAGACTATAACTACCAATTGGATAACACAAAATTTCTAAATATAGGAAAATGTAATAAATGCTGTAGCTTTATTACACAGCAGAACTGTGAACACTATAGTTGGGTCTAACATGAAATGTGGAGTACAAGCAGATGGATGTTTTAAAATCCTTCCCCGAATTCTAGAATGCCTCCAACTTTTATCACCCTTATACATCACTTGAAAATATTTTGCCTGCTACTACAGGGCCTTTGCAGTTCTGATGTTAGAAATATGCTTTTTTCACTATACATCTGAATTGTCACACATTTCTCATCCTCCCTTATCTCCCTCCCTCCCCAAGTGATTTTCCTTTCTCCTGTGCAGTCAGTCTTTGACAGGGAAAGCCTACAGGCGCAACTTAAATGTTTAATGACTGGCCCCTCTGGTATAAGGCCTTTATCAGGTTTTAGCTGCTCTTTTGCCAATAGTAACAGCTTACTCAGAGAAGCAGCAGCTCCTTGTCACAATTTCTCTCACACAGTAGCAGATTCAAGTCCCCAAGCTGACTGTGTTTATTAATCTCCATCATTCTTCCCCTCTCCTTTCCCAGCTCTGGTAAATAGACACAAGCCTAAGTCACATCCCATGTCAGGCAACTGAGGCAACTGAGGAACCCACAGCATCTGTCATAGTGCTACTTTTGATCTGCCACATTTTGGGGGATTGGTTGAAATGTTGTTGGGAGATGGTGTGCTGAAAAGAGGCCAAACATTTTATTATATGTTTGAGCTGAAAATAAAAATAAATATTTAATGGACAACTGAGAAAAACAGAAACTATGCTTGTGTATTCAGGGTCGGTGCCAAGCATAAGCAACATAAGCGGTCACTTTGGAACTCAGTCGGGGTCTCAACTTACTATTGAGAGTCAGAATAGCAGATTACACCAGGTGCAATTTTGAAATGTGGTTGTGCATCAGCAGTTTTTCTCTTGTGATGTCAGTCACTGACAGTCATTCAATTAGCCATGTCAGCTAACCATTTTTAGATTGGTAGTTAGTCTAGCCAGGTAATTTTCCAAATGAGTAGAATTGCATAATCTTTTTAATCAAATTGCAACGTTTTCTCTCTGCCCCATGGTGTTTTAGCAGTCCAATGCAACCATTTTTATCTCAATATCAAATCATTTCTGGTAACAATGAAGTTCCTTTCTGTGATTTAAAAAAATTAAAATGGTCAAAAGGAAACAGAAAATGCTTCTAAGCAAAGAGCAATTTCTCAAGCAATAATTTAGCTAGGACAGTGGGGAGCGGAAAAGGGAAAGTTAGGTTTGGAAATCTCTTTCTTATTGGTCTATTGACTAATTTACTGCATGGTAATGTCACCATGGAAGTCCAAAACTCCATCCCACCAAAACAGGCTGAAATTTCAGGTGGTCTTTTCAAACAGCTCTTACACTAAAAGGGTATTATCATCATGTTCACAAATTCACAGTATTATTCCAAGCTCATAGTGTTGAAATGTATATACAACACAGGGAAAAAAATCGAGTTTTTGACTGCACTGGACCTTTAAAACTGCAACATTTTCTCTACTCCCCATGGCAAAATATGTACAATTGCAGGAAACCAAATCTCGCTTAAGGCCCCCAAAAGGCTAGAGCCGGCCCTATTTGTATTGCAGTGTAACGTGCTGTGATATTTAACCTGTATTTACATTAACTAGGTAAGTCAGTTAAGAACAAATTCTTATTTACAATGACGGCCTACCAAAAGGCAAAAGGCCTCCTGCGGGGACAGGGGCTGGGATTAAAAATAAAAATGAATTAAATAGAAATATGGGACAAAACACACATCACGACAAGAGAGACAACACAACACTAAATGAAGAAAGACCTAAGATAATGATTACTCATTGTTACACTCTACTTAAAGTAATAAAACATGTTTCTTCATTTAAATCAGTCATTTCATTCTTGTCTCGGAAATCAGCTCACTGGTTTTGACTGAAAATAAGTCTCATTCTCTCCTATCTCTTATTTGTCACCAGACCCTGGCCTTATACTATTTTCCAGCGTGGTTTTGATCTGGTGATGGGAGAACAACCATCTGATCGCATTTTCAGGTAAGATAACTCACGGTACACATCTATTCATCCAAACACATTTTAACCAATGACCTGCCACTGGCATTACACAAGCATGTGTGCTGATGATTCAACCATATACAGTACTCATCAGCAACCACAGCTAATGAAGTCACTGAAACCCTTAACAAAGAGTTGCAGTCTGTTTTGGAATGGGTGGCCAGTAATAAACTGGTCGTGCACATCTCTAAAACTAAGAGCATTATATTTGGTACAAATTATTCCCTAAATTCTAGACCTCATCTGAATCTGGCAGTGAATAGTGTGGCTGTTGAACAAGTTGAGGAGACTAAATGACTTGGTGTCACCTTAGATTGTAAATGGTCTTGTCCAAAACATATTGATTTAATGGTTGTAAAGATGGGGACAGGTTTGTCAGTAATAAAGAGATGCTTTTCTGACACCTCACTCCACAAAGCAAGTCCTGCAGGCTCTAGTTTTATCTTATCTTGATTTTTGTCCAGTCATATGGTCAAGTTCTGCAAAGAAAGACCTAGTTAAGCTGCAGCTGGCCCAGAACCGAGCTTCACGTCTTGCTCATCATTGTAATCAGTGGGCTTATATTAATACTATACATGCCAGTCTCTCTTGGGTTGAGACTGACTGACTGTGTCACTGACTGCATCACTTCATGTTGTTTTAAGAAACATGAATGTTTTGGAAATTCCTAATTGTTTGCATAGTCAGCTTACACACAGCACTGACACACACACTTACCCCACCAGACATGCCACCAGGGGTCTTTTCACAGTACCCAGGTCCAGAACAAATTCAAGGAAACGTACAGTATTATACAGAGCATGAGTGCATGGAATTCCTTTCCATCTTATATAGTGCAAGTGAACAGCAAACCTGGTTTCAAAAAACAAATATAGCCACACCTCACGGCACAATGCCTCTCCCCCATGTGACCTATTTGTTGTGTGTATGTTCTGACATGTACAGTATGTGTAACTGATAGATATGCACGCACGCACGCACGCAAGCACGCAAGCACACACACACACACACACACACACACACACACACACACACACACACACACACACACACACACACACACACACACACACTACATGTTAATGTTTTTAAATGAATTAAGTGCATTTAGTCTGTAATGTATTTTTCATTATGTGTCGGACTCCAGAAAGACTAGCTTTTGCCAATGGCGTCGGCTAATGGGGATCTAAATACGTCTAATAAAAAATAAGTAACCCTTTTTAAAACAGCATGAAATTGAGTTGACCCGTTGGAAAGCAGTCACTTTTTTTTACAATATGAAAAGTTTTTTCATTTGATTATGGCTGATACTACTACTTTTGCACAACACGGGAGATTATCATTTTTCAAGATGGTATAGAAAGAAGTGAAAGCTTACCGAGTAGATTTTACACTATAAGAAAAAAAAGTTTGGGTTCCTATTCTGTCTAACAACATTTCAGGACATACTTTCTACTTTTTTAAATATTATATGTTTCATTAGAAAACACCAAAGTTCCAATCTTGTCTTAGTCGAAGCTGAGTTATCTTGGTCTTTTAACGGCATGAAGGAATTGTATCACTCTGTACATGATAAATAAGTAATGTTCACAAAAAAGCAGTATTTCATTTTGTACCATTTGAGCTCTACATGGGGTATGTTTACAAAGAGAATAATCTTAAATCATGGGATTTGTTAATTCTTTAAAAACCATTCCCTGATCAGGTAATACTATTGATTTTGTTTTACGTGTAAGGCATAAAACTGATTTTAATAGTTTAACTACATGCACACACAGCTCTGAAATGAGAGTTTCAGTTTAGTTCTCTAGTTCTAATTTGTCTGATTACTTTTGTACGTACATTTGATCCTTGCATGAAATGTGTTATACATTTGAAATGTTATATTTATCTTGTTCTGTTGTCGTATGCCCAGTGGAATTAATGAGAATGTGCTATTTAAAAAAAAAAACATGCAACCTCACGAAACCACAGAAAAAAGTTTGAATTTGTTGTAACAGCAATGCTGAGGCCTGTTTCGTACAATATCACACAATGTTCTTGGTCGATAGAAAGTCAACATTTGCATTCTATGATATAAACCATCACAGTTGTTTTCTAATTTATTTTACAATTGAGTACAGAGAAAGACTGGGGACGTGGGAGGGAAAACCCTTATCAATGATATGCCTCCTGTTTTGTATATATACAATATCTAGATGCCTCCTCAAAAGCCAAGGACACAACAACAATACTGATTATGCTGCTTGACACTGCTCTCAACAACGAACAGTTTTACATCCCAAATGGCACCCTATTCCTTATATAGTGCACTGCTTTTGACCATGGCCCATAGGGCTCTGGTCAAAAGGAGTGCACTATTTCGGGAATAGGGTGCCATTTGGGACACGGATAATATTTTCACAGGGATGGTTTAGTTATTCTCATGGTTGTAAGCGCTGTCTTTGTTAGTCATTGAGAGCAGCCATCATACAAACATCTCTATGAGGCTCTTTGATACATTTGATTCCCCTTTGGAATGTTAATGCTCAGGGGCCTGTCTCAATATTCTGTTCAGCATCGGGTTTAAAGTAACTTTGTGCTCAAGCGTTTTACACCAACATCCATTGGAATTCAAATGTCTCAGGCTCCTCTTTGAACCCCACTCACACTCTTATGTTCAAATGGTGCACACATAATTAACGTTTTTAGGGGCTGCCGTTTGCCAAGTCACCCATTCATGTATTACAATTCAACAAAACAGTATTGCACTCATGAATATAATACAAAATTAAAATGAAAAATATTTGTTGTTTACTGAGCTTGGGGGATCATGTGAATCAAGAGCAGCATGTTAATTCAAAATAAGATCCTATACACACTAGTCAGTCAACAATCTCAAACAACATGGGGGATCTATAATCGTGTGAAGAGTCTAGCATCTAGATAAGTAACTTTTTAGAGTTGTCACAGTGCCAGGGCAGGGCTTGGCCAGAATCTAGATCAAGTACAGGAAGAAAAGAAACTGGTTGGGTTTGTATCACAGGTCAAGTCTTTCTATCACTGTATACAACTGCACTGAATGGGTGGAGGGGGTTCACCCCCAAAGGTTGTTTTCTCTTGTGATTCATTCCTGTGCTCACGAACTCCAGTGAAGAGTGTTCCTTGCTACTGTTCCACAAGCTTCTGTTGTTTAAGGGATTTCTCGTTGATAGCCTGCAGTTTCATATGGGCATCATCCCATACTGTACCACAAAGAAAATGCATATTTCCTCTGGATAAGGAGAGAGTCTTATGGGGCTAGCAATGACTTCCAGGGAAATAATAGGATAATACTACTGTTGTAATAGACTTGCCTGTCTGCCCATAATCACTTGGAAGAATCCAGTGCATGATATTAAATGGTAGGACTGAGAGAGGTTGATTCATATAATACTACAGTTGGAAGCAGAGGAGGTAATTGGAGGGACATAATTAAAGCTCTCTCTTACAGTGGGTTTAATCATTCCCTTCCTAAAGTGACTAGTAATGCATGCAGTGATCTGGTGGCCTTTTCCTATGCTAAGTTAGCATTTTGTTTTAGATTCCAATTGCACAATGTGAAATGCAAAATATGTTAAGTCTGCAAAAAATGTCCATTAACCATTTTAATCAACAAGTCCATTTTTTTTGTGCTACGATGATGCATGCATAATATATAAGAAATGATACAACTGCATTTGGTGTCAAATAGAAGAACACCTTCTTTATGTACATCTTTATGCAGGTGTGACTCATAAACAGTTTGACTTTGAGATTCATGTTGAAGCCTGTTTACTATCCAGTTGATGCTGGATAGTAAACAATGCCGAAGTAAGTTCAAGGGTAGATCAATAATCCCCCTAGAATACAGTACTTGGTCCAGACTGTTGTAATAGATGATGTGCCAGAAAAAACATCACATGCTACTCCTCAGCCCAATCAACCTTTAGTTTAAATGAGTGTATAATGTTTTTGAAGATAACTGAGGATACACTTGTGATTATCCAGAGAGATATAAATTCTGAAAGCATCCAAAGTCTCCAAGGCTACTATGGGCAGCAGGCAATCTTTAGATTTATTGTATTTCCCTGTAGTAAAGCAAGCACAGATGTTCCCCACACTGATCTTCTGAGCTACAGTACCGCTCAACAAGGCACCAGAAGACCTGTACATTTGCATATTTCAGACAAACAGGCATTAGCAAAGTGGTATGAGCCCCAGGTTTTTTTTAAATACTAAATGAAATGGACAAAGTGGGAAATGTTCTTTCAAAATATACTTTGCGGCACTTTTCCCACTTTGTTTCCAATGTCAAAATCCTTGTATTCTTTCTCTTTAGGTTCACATACACATTGGGGGAAGGGATGTGGTTACCATTGAGTAAAAGCTTTGTCATTCCACCTGCTGAGCTGGCAATCAACCCATCAGCCAAGTGCAAGACTGATATGACTGTCATGGAAGATGCTGTGGATGTGAGGTGAGAGATTCAACTATTCCATATGTGTTCCATGAGATACTGTACTTTTTATAAGGAGTGATGATATTAGCTATGAAGAAAATAATATCTTGAGGCTACATACCAGTATTTTCATTCCATTCTAATCATCATTGAGTATCCTCTGTATTGAAAGCATTTTGATTCCCATTTTGATAAATGGTTCATGACACCTCCAAAGGAAATGTACTCCTTGCACATAGATATTTTTTGAAGTGCAGAAAAAACATACCCCAAATAATATTTTTTACAAACTTCAACAAATGCAGCTTTCAAGCTATTTAGCCAACCTGATTGCATTCATTAAGTGTGGGTAGTTTCATTAGACAAATGGCATTCGGAGAAAAGTACTTTTGTTAAAATGTGGGAAACACAAAATATAGTCACTGAGTATGCAAGGCATTTTTATTGCAATTTCACCTGGCTGCTCTTGATGAATCAGTTGAAAAGATTTCGCTTCACACATCCACCATTTGCTGAGTTCAAAGTTATCCTTGTATCAGAGTTTTGAAATCCTTCTAGTAGATGGTCTTAACTGAGTCCTTGGCCTGCCTTAGTTGCTCTTGGTAAACATTTGCTTCTATCGTTTTTTAATGATACGTATTTTATTAGGATTCTTCACTTGAAAATGTCACATATTCTTGTAACATAGGCTCACACCATCAGATATAAAAAACGAGATTATACAGCTGCATGATGTTTGGGCCTCTAGTTTTTAGCAATTCAGTCTGGCACAGGTATGGCATACTGTATATTAGCGTTTTAGGGATTAATCAGATGAAACGTCCACCTTCTCATTTTAGTCAGCTTGTAACTGTTTTAAACCTGATGCTGTTGAATTATTTCATATATTTTTCAGTTTAAATATGCATCTGTTGAAGGTTCATTCTCAGGCGATCAACTGGGAATGATTTGGTGTAGGAAAGCTCTGATATCAGGGGGAACAGTCAAGATTTGCAAGCTCCTGATTTCATCAATGACATATTATTCACAAACAACAAAATTTCAAAATCAGTAACGATTGATAAAATCACATCAGTACATCCAAGCAGACCTTTTATTGAGTGATCATGGAACTGGGCTTTAGATTAGTTGGAGGATGAATTTTTAGCTTTAATACCATTAGCAAAAGGGCAGATTATCCTTTGATTAATTTGTCTTTTGCAGAAGTTGATTAATCTTTAGACATTTGAATTATTCTCTGTGAAGCACTGAAATAGTTAGGAGTCTCTTTTTTCTTTTTCTCCAGCTGAGATCAGAATAGTTAATGATGTAGCCTATAGCAGCTCCACATTTGTGCAACAGGCCAAATATAAGTAACTGCCTACAACAAAAACACATTACTGCTCATGTCAAACAAACAATGAATATAATTGTGATACTGTGTATCCATTAAGTCTTGCAGTAGACTACCACAGTTCTCTTTCCCCTAGTGCACCTTCTGTGTGTACATCTACCTTTTTACTGGCATAATGTGTACGATTCTCCCATATTATATCACTTTATACCCTACTTGTTTCCTGTATTGTTTTTATTATATTTATCATTTGGCATCTTTTTTTGAAAACTGAGTAAATAACTCCATGTCTTGTGATTGATGATGTGATGAATGCTCGAGTTGGGTGCCCCCAGGGTGGTAGCACACACCGCAGCTACCTACCACCTCTAGATGCTTCTGATTTACTCAGCTTTGGAGCTGTGTGATCCCTCTGAGGCCTTGTTTGATAATCATTTATCGCCACGTCTTGCTCACTGGCAGGAACACAAAGAAGAAAAGCCTCTGGGCCTTGTTCCCAGATGCGTTGGAACTTAAGCATTATGATGATCGTACCAGATTAATTGTTATTTATGTGCCAATTTTTTAAGTGTTTCCCAAACGAGCACGTAGAGTGAACCTATAAGAGCGACAGCTAAAAGCGTTGTTGAGGGTGTGTTCGGTTTTTAACATGATCCCGTTGGGGGAGTTGTCCAGTTTCCTGGTGCTGAAATCAATGCCAGTTGTCATAAGCAAAGATGACTAATAACCCACATTTAATTTGAAACGTAGCTTAGGCCTATACAAGTTGCAAACATTTTTTTAATGAATGAAAACAAATTGTAATAATCCACAAACAAACCATTTTTGTCTTGTAATGATCATTGATTTGAAGATTTGAACCCTGTTTGTCCTTCCTCCACAGTGCGTTAGCACACTGCACCACAATATAATAATAATAATTGATTCAACTTTTCTAGAGTTATTCATTACATAAAGAAATCTCAAAGCACTGTAAAGCAACAACAAAAAAACAAGCAATTTAAAACAGCAACATAATTAATCCTAATGTGTAGATCGACGGTCAAGAGACTAAAGATTGAGAAAGTTCATGGCTTGATTGAGGTCAGCGGAGGAAGGAGGAGGTCAAGGGGAGAGCCGGGAGCAGACAGGCAGCACATTGTCATCACGGTGTTCTGTTAGAGCTACTATTCACTACTACCAAAATGCAGCACCCACTTGGTTTATGCTACGGCAGTCACAAGGTGCCAGAAAGCACACCACACTTCAATAGTACTTCAGGACTATCCTTATAACTTTCATCTCTCTACACGTGCTTCTCTTCATCCTCAACCTCCGGACAATAAGCATAATCAACTCAAAACATTGCATGCTTGCCAGTTAATATTAGCTAGCTAGCTAGCTAGCCAAAAACCAACATCCAACTTCAGTCTTGAAACTGTGCTGCATTCAAACTATTCAGACAATATTAAGCTAAATCAATAGTTCAATATAGAAAAATGCTATACATTTTGTATTATTATGTGTTATTACAAAGAATGTACAGGAGCTCTCTGTCTAGGAGACCTCACACTGGCATGGCCCGTCTCAGATAATTGTATTTTATTCTACAAATACATACAGCAACAAGCCCTCACCTGCACACATTTTGGTTTTTCATTAAAAAGTCATTTTCGGAGGCAGCGGTAATCCCCAAGGACCTGGAGGGAACTCCCCACAGGCTGTTAGAAGCTGCACCTCAGCACTCAGTGAAAAGTTGCAGCGGGTTGATCGGCTGATTGAGGGAGACACAAGGTCGAGCAATCTGAGTATCTCCTCTCGTGGGAGCCTGCATTTTTAACGATAGCCCCATTATTGTGAGATTCGGCAACGGCCTCAGGTTGATGCGAATATGCACATTACAACATTAACAGTGCCCCTTCACTTTTTCCACATTTTGTTACGTACAGTAATAGCCTTATTATGAAATGTATTTAAAAAACAATTCCTCATCAATCTACATAATACCTCATCATTTTTGCAAATGTATATAAAGAAAACTGAAATATCACAATTACATAAGTATTCAGACCCTTTACTAAGTTCTTTGTTGAAGCCTTACAGCCTTACAGCCTTGAGTTTTCCAATTGGTAGGACGCAACAAGCTTGGCACACCTGTATTTGGGGAGTTATTCCCATTTTTCTCTGCAGATCCTTTCAAACTATGTCAGGTTGGATGGGGAGCATCACTGCACAGGTATTTTCAAGTCTCTCCAGAGATGTTTGATCAGGATCAAGTCCGAGCTCTAGCTGGGCCACTCAAAGAAATTCAAAGACTTATCCCGAAGCCACTCCGTTGTCTTGGCTGTGTGCTTAGGGTCGTTGCCCTGTTGAAAGGTGAACCTTCGTCTGAGGTCCTGAGTGCTCTGGAGCAGGTTTTCATCAAGGATCTCTCTGTACTTTGCTCCATTCATCTTTCCCTCTGTCCTGACTAGTGTCCCAGTCCCTGCCGCTGAAAAACATCCCCACTTCATGATGCTGCCACCACCATGCTTCATCGTAGGGATGGTATTGGCCAGGTGATGAGCGGTGCCTTGGTTTCATCAGACCAGAGAATCTTGTTTCTCTGGGTGCCTTTTGTCCTTTGGGTGCCTTTTGGCAACCCCCCAAGCAGGCTGTCATGTGCCTTTCATTGAGGAGTGGCTTTCATCTGGCTATTCTACCATAAAGACCTGATTGGTGGAGTGCTGCAGAGATGATTGTCCTTCTGGAAGGTTCTCCCATCTCCACAGAGGAACTCTCGAGCTCTGTCAGAGTGACCATCGGATTCTTGGTCACCTCCCTGACCAAGGCCTCAATGGACAATTCCTTTGACCTCTTGGCTTTGTTTTTGCTCTGACATGCACTGTCAACTGTGGGACCTTATATAGACAGGTGTGTGTGTGCCTTTCCAAATCATGTCCATTCAATTTACCACAGGTGAACACTACAATTCTACAATAAAGTTGTAGAAACATCTCAAGGATGATTCATGGAAACAGGATGCACCTGAGCTCAATTTCGAGTCTATAGCAAAGGGTCTGAATACTTATGTAAATACGGTATTTTTGGTCTTTATTTTTTTTTTAATTTGCAAACATTTCTAAAAACCTGTTTCGCTTTGTCATTATGGGGTATTGTGTGTAGATTGATAAGGAAAAACATTTAATCCATTTTAGAATAAGACTGTAACGCAACAAAATGTGGAAAAAGTGACATTTTACAAATTGATATTTTAAATGTCACATTACCCAAATGAAACAGATATTATTGTATCATCATTCACACCAAACACTTATACGTTGTTTTAGAATGATCTATTGTGATGTAAAACTGCTCTACGGGTGGTCGGGATCACTCATAGATGTGCAAAGGTTTTTAAGAGACACTTTACTAATAAAGGCTCTGGAAACACCTCAGCTACTAAAGATACATTTTAAGATGGTTCTAATGATTATCTTAACACTACGAAGGCACTGGGAAATAAAGCCAAGATCTAAAAGTGTCTGAGCCCTATTTTCCTGACTTCGTAAAAAAAGATGTAGCAAGATCTTTCATCGTTATAGAGCTTGTATCTTTACTTTTCTTAAACACAGTTTTTCATTAATGTTGTGTTTCAAAGGGTCGGTATTGGACTTTCTCTCCTCATTTAATTAACCATTTAGATAGTTTGATTTAGTTACTCACTTCTACTCCTTGTTATCTTGCTATCCTATATAGCAGTGGTTCCCAAACTTTTTATAGTCCCATACCCCTTCAAACAGTCAACCTCCAGCTGTGTACCCCCTCTAGCACCAAGGTCAGCGCACTCTCAAATGTTGTTTTTTTGCCATCATTGTAAGACTGCCACACACACACTATACGATACATTTATTAAACATAAGAATGAGTGTGAGTTTTTGTCACAACCTGGCTCGCGGGAAGTGACAAAGAGCTCTTATAGGACCAGGGCACAAATAATAATATAATAATAATCAATAATTTTGCTCTTTATTTAGCCATCTTATTTAGCCATCTTGTTCATCTAAATTTGTGAATAACTCACCACAGGTTGAGAAGGGAAGGGAAGGGTGTGCCTGAATGTATGCACATAGCTCTGCAATGTTGGGCTGTATTGGAGAGAGTCTCAGTCTTAAATCATTTCCCACACATAGTCTGTGCCTGTATTTTGTTTTCATGCTAGTGAGGGCCGAGGATCCACTCTCACATAGGCACGTGGTTGCAAAGGACATCAGTGTCTTAACAGCAGGATTTGCCAAGTTAAGAAACTCTCAGCTCAACCCTATCCAGAAATCTGGCAGTGGCATCTGGTTAAATTCAATTTTCACAGAACCGCTTGTTGCAATTTCGATGAGGCTCTCTTGTTCAGATATCGGTAAGTGGACTGGAGGAAGGGCATGAAAGGGATAACAAATCCAGTTGTTTGTGTCGTCTGTTTCGGGAAAGTACCTGCGTAATTGCGCACCCAGCTCACTCGGGTGCTTCGCTATATCACATTTGACATTATCCATAAGCTTGAAGTTCATTTGCACACAAAAAAATCATACAATGATGGAAAGACCTGTGTGCTGTCCTTAATGCAGACAGAAAAGAGCTCCAAATTCTAAATCATAGCCTCAATTTTGTTCTACACATCGAATATAGTTGTGAAGAGTCCCTGTAATCCTAGATTCCGATCATTCAGGCGAGGAAAAAAATCTCCCAGATGGGCCAGTCGTGTGAGAAACTAGTCATCATGCAAGCGGTAAGACAAGTGAAAATTATGGTAAGTAAGCTCTTCTCTCAATTAAAAAAAAAACATGTCAATACTTGATAACATACCCCTTGATAACAATAACTTCTGTATGTTGTAAAAGTGTTACATGGTTGCTGCCCATATCATTGAATAATGCAGAAAATACACAAGAGTTCAGGGGTCTTGCTTTAACAAAGTTAACCATTTTCATTTACCACTCCAGTATGTCTCCCTGTCATGGCTTTTGCGCCATCAATACAGATAACAACATATCTTGACCACCAAAGTCCATTTGATGTCACAAAGCTGTAAAGTACTTTAAAAATATCTTATCATATTGTCCTGGTTTCCAGTGGTTTGCAGAAGAGGATTTCTTACTTAATTGACACCCCATAAACACAATGGACATATACCAGGAGCTTTGCCAGGCCCACCACGTCTGTTGACTCATCCAGCTGTAACGAATATAAATCACTGGCTTGTATGCGAAGCAGTAATTGTTTCATAACATCTCCTGCCATGTCACTGATGTGTTGTGAAACAGTGTTGTTTGATGAAGGCATTGTCTATAGTTTTTTGGGCCTTTTCCCCCAGCATTGTCCCAGCCATATCCACAGCAGAATGAAGAATTAAGTCCTCCACAATATTATGTGGTTTGCCTGTTCTGAATGTTAAATATCTGAACAGGCTACCTGTATTTGACATTGTGTTGTTATTTCACTGAACACTATTGGGTTACATTTTATTTTTGAAGGTGAAATGAGGCTACTCAGGCGAGAAAATCTATGTATAGCCCCGTTGGAAAATATAAATGTACTGTTTGAAAATGTGAAGAATAAACTATTTAAAAAATGTGAATCACATTTTTTTTGGGGTGTACCCCTGATGGCATTGCGGTATGCGTTCCCCGGTTTGGTAATACCTGCTAATTAGCAACAGAAATAAGAGGACATTTTACTGAAGAATGTGTATATGTTTTATGATTGTATTTCACTTTTCATGTATTTTAATGTGTACCATGGTTCCTCCTTTAAAAGTTGCGTCATTCTGTGGCACACATTGATGGCTACTGCAGCATTCTGTGGCACGTTGTGTAGTTTAACGTGTATATTGTATTTTGTTGTGTATTGTTATCTGTAGCGATTTTAACATGTAAATCATGGTGGGGCAAACCAATTTTTTTTAGATGCATGCCAGCAAAGTCGCTACACAACAAAACACTAAACAATACATTGATTGCACTAAAATGGTGACCAACGGTGCCCACAAACTGTTAGGGCCTACATAAAGCTGTCCTGACTGCGGAGCTTCCTTTCAGTACCATGGAGTGAATCCTTACCACCGCTACACCTGGCTATCAGCGGGGCCTCGTCTGGCAGCGAAAGAGTTCATTCAGCCTCATTTACCTCCTTTTAAAAAATAATATCTGATATGGCTGACTTGCTTAATAAACAAATATGGTTTCTACTGACTCCTTGTGGATTTGTGTAAGTCGATAAGAATTTTCCTTCAATAATAACGAATGCTGTCATGAATTTTAACTTTTGAACTATGCGCAAACAGTAAATTCATAATGTTTGTTCTTATATCATTAACACTTAGCTCTAAGTACTGTATAAGTAAGTGCAAGCAAACGATCTGCGGCGAGGTAGGCCTATTCGTTCAGCTTTGAAAATGGACAGACAGAAATTCAGATAAATTCAGCAAGATGTCGATGCCTTATCGTTACTCTTCTTTAAGTTACCACACAGAGAGAGAGAGAGACGCAGTTAGCCTACCAATTGAAGTATTTTAGGCCTATGTGGTCTAAAAAGGATGGAAAATGGAATCACAAGCATCCCACTTTTATAGACAAAATTCCAATGCACAGACAACGCATTTCGCAGACAAAACAACCCTTGCAATATCAACTGGAATTACATAGGTCTATTACTGAACTTTATGGGAAGAGACTTTCACTGGCAAACATGGTTATGGACCCAACAACATTATATAGTATCCCCTCCTCATGAAGAAAAGCACATGAGCTAATTGTAATACAAGTAAGTAAACAAAACAATGAAATGCATCACATAAGCAATATAACAATTGAGATGTACAAACTATGGCATTAGGGAACAATTAGTGGATAAGAGGCTAGCCGTTAATTCAATAAAGACATTAATGAGTGAGCTAAGACTTATGTAGTGGGACGTTCTTACAATATTCTTCCTGTACACCAAGTCAGAACCCTAGGATAAATAACGGGGGCATAAAAGCAGACAATGAAAGCTCAATATTTGATGATGACATTTCTCTAAAACAGGCTACGTGTGCACCACCAAGTCAGAACAGTAAGCTTTGTTCTGAGGGGGAGAGGAACCACATTCTAAGGTTGAGACACATGGGATATTAACAGATTACTACACAACATAAACTTAGTATTACTTTCTTAGCCACAGTATGCATATCACCCTGGCATATTACATAATTTATGCAGTAGCATACAAGACATATACTATATTTACAAACGTATGTGGATAGACCAACATTGGCAGTAGAATGGCCTTACTGAAGAACTCAGTGACTTTCAACGTGGCACAGTGATAGGATGCCACCTTTCCAACAAGTCAGTTCATCAGATTTCTGCCCTGCTAGACCTTCCCCGGTCAACTGTAAGTGCTGTTATTGTGATGTGGAAGCATTTTGGAGCAACAACGGCTCAGCCGCAAAGTGATAGGCCACACAAGCTCACAGAGCGGGACTACCGAGTGCTGAAGCACGTAGCGCGTACATATCGTCTGTCATCGGTTGCTAAAGACCTCTTCATCGGGCTCTTCATGAAATAGGTTTCCATGGGCATGCAGCTGCACACAAGCTTAAGATCACCATGTGCAATTCCAAGCGTCGGCTGGAGTGGTGTAAAGCTTGCCACCCTTGGAATCTGGAGGAATGGAAAATCGTTCTTTGGAATGATGAATCACGCTTCACCATCTGGCAATCCGACGGATTAATCTGTTCAGCAGATGCCAGGAGAACATTACCTGCCCGAATGCATAGTGCCAAATGTAAAGTTTGGTGGAGGAGGAATAATGGTGTGGGGGTGTTTTTCATGGTTCGGGCTAGACCCCTTAGCTCCAGTGAAGGGAAATCTTAACACAACAGCATGCAATAACCTTCTGTGCTTCCAAATGTGTGGCAACAGTTTGGGGAAGGCCCTTTCCTGTTTCAGAATGACAATGCCCCCATCGAACACCTTTGGGATGAATAGTGGCCGACCTCAGTAATGCCCTTGTAGCTGAATGGAAGCAAGTCCCCGCCACAATGTTCTAAATTCTAGTGAAATCCTTCCCAGAAGAGTGGAGGCTGTTATCAAGCAGCAAAGAGGGGAACAACTCCATATGGCGCGGGTTGCGCGGCGGTCCTTCTTGTGGGCAACCTTTGTCATCAAAATCTGACATTCTCTGGATTTATGATGCTTCCAAGACAACTGGGAACTCGAATAAAAAAAACGAGGTCAATTCCTGATGTCAGAGAACTTCAGTCGGAGCTCTAGAAAGAGACCCGAGTTCCCGACTTGTAATTCCCAGTTGGATTACCGTTCAAAACTTATTTTTTCTGTCGAAGCTTGTTTTTTTTCAGTTTCCAGTTGTCTTGAAAGCACTGAAGTCTGCGATTTTCCAATTCCGAGTTTCCAGTTGTTTTGAACGCAGCAGAAGTCATACTGGATTGACAGCATGGCCAATTCTACATTTTCTGGCCCATGGTGTTGCGGGTGAATGTTTATACTTTTATGCTTGTACAAGAGACCCTTTCAGACAGATGTTTTAAATCCTTAAACCCAGACCTGGACCACACACACTCTCCACCAAATAGCAGGCAGGGGAAGCAAAATAGTGATTGCTTTGCGACGCTTGCAGTTAGCCACTGATTCCTTCCAAACCGCTCATTGTTGAATTTGTGATTTTCCTACTTGTTGTGTAATGTTTACGTCCAACGTTTTATCTATAATTTCTCCTTACAGTGAAATGCTTTCCTACAAGCCCTTAACCAACAATGCAGTTTTAAGAAAATACCCCCCAAAAAGTAAGAGCTAAGAAAAACAAATAATTAAAGAGCAGCAGTAAACAACAATAGCGGGGCTATATACAGGGGGTACCGGTACAGTAGAGTTAATGTGTGGGGGCACTGGTGTCGAGGTAATTGAGGTAATTGTAGGTAGAGTTATTAAAGTGACTATGCATAGATGATGACAGAGAGTAGCAGCAGCATAAAATAGGGGGGGGTTAATGCAAATAGTCTGGGTAGCCATTTGATTAGCTGTTCAGGAGTCTTTTGGCTTGGGGGTAGAAGCTGTTTAGAAGCCTCTTGGACCTAGACTTGGCGCTCCGGTACCGCTTGTCGTGCAGTAGCAGAGAGAACAGTCTACGACTAAGGTGACTGGAGTCGTTGACAATTTTTAGGGCCTTCCTTTGACATCGCCTTGTATCGAGGTCCTGGATGGCAGGAAGCTTGACCCCAGTGATGTACTGGGCCATACGCACTACAGTACCTTCTGTAGTGCCATGTGGTCGGAGGCCGAGCAGTTGCCATACCAGGAAGTGATGTAACCCGTCAGGATGCTCTCGATGGTGCTGCTGTGGAACCTTTTGAGGATCTGAGGACCCATGCCAAATCTTTTGTCTTGGAGTGCTTGGACCATGTTAGTTTGTTGTTGATGTGGACGCTAAGGAACTTGAAGCTCTCAACCTGCCCCACTACAGCCCCGTCGATGAGAATGGGGGTGTACTCAGTCCTCCTTTTTCTGTAGTCCACAATCATCTCCTTTGTCTTGATCACGTTGAGGTAGACGTTGTTGTCCCTGCACCACATGGTCAGGTCTCTGATCTCCTCCCTATAGACTGTCTCATCGTTGTCAGTGATCAGGCCTACCACTGTGGTGTCATCAGCAAACTTAATGATGGCGTTGGAGTCATGCCGGGCCGTACAGTCATGACTGAACAGGGAGTACAGGAGGGGACTGAGCACACACCCCTGAGGGGCCCCTGTGTTGAGGATCAGCCTGGTGGATGTGTTGTTACCTACCCTTACCACCTGAGAGAGGTCTGTCAGAAAGTTCAGGATCCAGTTTGAGAGGGAGGTGTTTAGTCCCAGGGTCCTTAGCTTAGTGATGAGCTTTAAGGGCACTATGGTGTGGAATCAATTAATAACATTCTCACATATGTGTTCCTTTTGTCCAGGTGTGAAAGGGCAGTGTGGAGTGCAATAGAGATGGCATAATCTGTGGATCTGTTGGTGCGGTATGCAAATTGGAGTGGGTCTAGGGTTTCTGGGATAATGGTGTTTATTTGAGCCATTACCAGTCTTTTAAAGCATTTCATGGCTACAGATGTGAGTGCTATGGGTCGGTAGTCATTTAGGCATGTTACCTTAGTATTCTTGGGCACAGGGACTATGGTGGTCTGCTTGAAACATGTTGGTATTACAGACTCAGACAGGGAGAGGTAGAAAATGTCAGTGAAGACACAGTTGGTCAGCGCATCAAAATAAAAGTTAAACCATGTAGAGCTAGCTATTCATGGATATGTAGAGTGATCTGCAGACTTGGAATCAAAATCCTCACATCATACAGTGTGTCATTCCATTTAAACTGTGACTCACCCATAAAGTATAATGGAAGGCAAATTACAGGGTAAAGAGAAGCAATTAGGCAGCCTGTATTTTTCCAACGGCTAATGGCCTGAATGAATGCCTCTTCATTGTGCCTTTTTTGAATTATTAGCAGATATGACTTTCCTTTTGCTTAAAGGCCCAATGCAACCTTGTTTATATCAATATCAAATACTTTCTGGGTAACAGTTAAGTAGCTTACTGATTTCCATTAAAATGGGCAAAAATCATTTTTAACACAAAATATTTTTCAAGTAAGAATTTTATTCGGACTGTCTGTTAGTGGTCTGAGAGGGGAGGGGGAAACTGAAAATGATCTGTTATTAGCAGAGCAGTTTGGATGTTGATGTCACCATGGAAAGCTGAAACTCCCACCCATGCAAACCTGCTGATTAGAAGGTTGTGTGTAGATTGTAACTGTCAGGAAATAACTTTGATCAAATGTTTTCACACTTTGACACTTTAAGTTTCATCATCTGTTGTACGATATGAATCAAAACAAAGGAAAATTAGATTTTTGACTGCACTGTGCCTTTAAATGTTCTTGTTAATCATATCTATAATTGAAAGTTAGGGTAAATGGTCTCATCTTTCTATGAAGAAAGTGTTCAAGTTAAAATGATGTCTATTGAATATCACAAATGTAAAGTCTGGATTCAATCAAACAAGCAGCCTGGGAATTGTGGAACTGTGGGAGAGATCACATACAGTTATTTTGTGTACTTAATACAAAATAATGAATTCATCATAAAGGTAGCCTAAGTTCAATATAACAATTAAACCCTCCATAATTCTTTCAAATACATCATTATCTTTGTGACCTGTTGAGTTTGTTCTCCATAAATGTATGAAGACAATACCCACAGTCAATTATAAAATAAAATTGGCTAGTTTGATAAAATCAGTGACTCTGAAAGTTAATGAAATATCAAATATGTTTGTTTCAGGCAATCTCCGAGCAAGCATTCTGGGAGTGGGTGAGGGAGCAAAGAAATACTATTTGCAAAACAAGAGAGGCCATTCTTTCTTTCCCTTAGGCAAGGTTCATGGCAGGGTTATTATAAAAGTACTCCGTTTATCATAGATATTCCACGTCAGTAGCATAGTAATTTAGCATCTTGAAAAGAAGAATGTAATGTCCAAGCTTTGTTCTTCATCAACACCTTTTTATTCATATGTCAATGTGATGATCTCTAATATTTGACCTTGCATGTCTTTGAAATATTTCACATAAGAAACAAAACAGATGGCTTGGAGAAAGATTATAGCAATAACGGACATCCCGTAAATAACATTCTTTTTATGAAACATGTCTCAGGCCTTTTGTAAAGCAGGGTTGCTTTGAATCTCAGGTTGTGGCGGCCCTGCCTCTGACTGAATGAATTTCATCATAAAATGAACAAATTAAAAGATGCATTTGGATACGGAGGGCAAGCCAAGGTCAAAGAAACAATCCCGCAGGCTCTGTTCATTCATTGCTAGGCACACACTCTTAATCTGGTGATGTAACAAGTTTCTGCAAAATTGAAAGAGTGCAAGATCTTTTCTCTCATCTCTGTGAAGGACTACAATGAACCCATTTTCAATCAACAGACAATAAGCCATTTGATTGCTAGGGAACGTAATGATTTAGTGCTGTGCTGAGGGGGATGATTATAATGTTTATGTTTGTGTTTTATTTTGCCAGAGAAGAGCTGATGATCTCCTCATCGTTTGACAGTTTGGAGGTTTTACTGGACTCGTTTGGCCCGGTGCGTGACTGCTCAAAGGACAACGGTGGTTGTAGCCGAAACTTCCGCTGCATCTCTGACCGCAAGCTTGATTCCAGTGGATGTGTGGTGAGTGAGTCACTGTACTGCCTGGGGATGGCCCTCCTCTCAGAACCGTCTTTCTTTATTTCTGCTTAGCGGCCATGAAATGAACCATGCACGTTTTAATACATTCCTACTTCCTATTAAAAAGGTGTGCTCCAATTGTGTATCACTCTTCTTTGCAGCACATTATTTGTCACCTGATCCGAAAAGCTCAGGCTGTCAACGAACGGTCTTTCAAGCGAGTTAATTTCTGTTCAAGTACTGCAATACACTCAAAACATTAGTTTAAGGTGTACTTGGGTAGGTACTGTTTGTGATCCAGCATTTCTGTTCAGATTACTTTCTCAGATGACTCCCTCTAACATTTGATTGAAAGAGAAACTTTTCGAAAGTATAAAATATTACTCAAATGCTAATCATTTCTTGATTTACATTTTCCCAATATTCTGCCAATATATATATATTTTTATTTTACCCTTTTTCTCCCCAATTTCGTGGTAATCAATTGGTAGTTACAGTCTTGTCTCATCACTGCAACTCCCGTACGGACCCGGGAGAGGCGAAGGTCGAGAGCCGTGCGTCCTCCGAAACACAACCCAACCAAGCCGCACTGCTTCTTGACACAATGCCCACTTAAACCGGAAGCCAGCCGCACCAATGTGTCGGAGAAAACACCGTACAGCTGGCAACCGTGTCAGCGTGCACTGCTCCTGGCCCACCACAGGAGTCGCTGAACGGGAATAGTTTGCAGATTATGGGGAAATTATCAGACCAAAGGTTCACCTGACACAAGACTGAATCCAAACATTACAATGTTCAGCTTATGTGCATTTTACATTTACTGTACATTTCACAGCATTTTTTTTTGATAGCAAAATCTGAAAATATTCTGGGTACATTCAGTTCCATGTTTAGAATATTCCTGGTAAATATGGGGTAGTTGCAACATAAGACTAAGAAATTGCAACTGTTTGAGTGAGAGGACTAATTGGTGTATCCAAGTGACCACATGCCTCGCCGAGTTCCTCAGTAGTTTCAATGAACTTTTATGACTCAAAGAAGAGTCTTCAACGATACGGTAGGTTTTTGAGCTCTCCGAGCTGTGCCGTGGAGGAACGGGAGCAAGCACACTTGTTATTTTGTTTGGAACACAACCCTGCAATCACACAATTACTGCTGTTTTTTTACACAATCTAAAAACAGTCCATTATAAATTGCAATCTAGGTCAGGTGGACATCATTTGGGCATCTATTGCCAACATGACTAGCAGAGTTATAATACGATATTGCAGTGTTAGGCATTCACAATGCAATTCAGGGAAACAGATCATAATTTTGGTGCGCATAGAAAGGAGTCGTTCAGGTGCGTGTGCCATGGTGAATTCTCTTTTCAATAGACAAACAGGCTCATTCTGTTCAGAACAACCCAGGGTTTGATGCCATGTCATCTTGTAACTGTACATCAAACATAATGATCATAAACGTTGACACTGTATATGACATGGGTTTTATGAAATGAGTGCACATCGTGAAGTGCACAATTGGCTTACTTGTATGACATCAAATTGTTATTTATTATAATCCTCAATGTCTCATCTTTCAAAATATGAGATGGCATTTCCCTCACTCGTTTGCAAAAGTTGCCCAATTATGGGGAGGTATCAGGGCAATTTCTTGTCGCGCGAGGTGCTCAATTTCAGAATAGCTGTCAGTCAAAATCCATACAGTGCTGTGAAGCTCAGAGACAGATCTCTGACGTAGTATGTTGCTGTATAGCTACTACGTTCCAATTTAGGCGCTTATCAGTGCCCAAATCTGCCATTTTCAACCCGTATATGGGTATGAGTATAAAGGGCATGATATACCAGAGCTAAGGCACATTTTCTATGCATTTCAGTTCCAAATGTCTGCACTGTATTGATAATATCATACTTGCATTACTTTTCAAAACGTAGCTGTCAAAATCCATTGGTTATAAGAATGGTCAGACTTGTCTCAAACCATTTGTTTGACATAGCTACCAAGACCAATCCCATTCTCAAGCAGTGGGCTGTACGAAATGTCTAAACCAGTTTTGACCAAGATGTTTTTGCAGGAAACTATATTTCACGCTTGAATGTTAATTATATATGAGCAGACACAATTATTTTAATCAACAACAAACATTCATAATTGTATCTGTCACAGTTACAATTGCAATTTGAGCACAGAGCCCATACTTGGATATCAATGTAAGTGTTCCTTCATAGCCTGGGGTCCCTAGCATAATCTGAAAATACATCCATTTCCTGCACCATTGCAATTAAGATTCCTGGTTGTTAGGCCTGACTTGGCTTGCTGTTAATTCAGAAAGACATGCATATAAAATCACCTCATTTGTATCTTTTGGTCTTGTTAATGCCACAAGCCTGCTGCACAACAAAATTGTATTTCCTTGCCAAGCAGTTAGATTACGCAAACAATTTATTGCCTGTTTGAGAGCATTTCCCTTCGGCTCTAATGGTGCTGGTGGTCAGACCTTGGTGAATGTAGCTGTCACAGAGTTCACAACTAACAGCCTGTGTACACTGACATTGCACTCTATACGGTAGAGATGTACAAGACTTTTGACCTATCGGTGGTTTCCAGTATCTAAAAGTCACGACTAAATATATAGATTTCTGACAAAATATTGAATAGGTTTGACTTTTAAACACAGCGGAGAGTATTGCAATATATCAGAGGTCAAATATCAGATCAATGTCTTATGCGATGGAAATAATTATTATATAGAATTGAATGATGTCAGGAGCTCTATTGAGCTCTGAATTAGACAGCAGTTCTCAACAAGCATGAGCTTTATGAAATAGCGACTGTAGACCTTTGCCCCAGTTTACGCAACTGCAAAATACATTCAATCATCAAATAAGCATCTTATTTTCATTTTTATTTGTTTTCTAAGTACTGAAACAAAAGCCCTTGTCCTTTTAGCAACCAATAATAATAGATATCCATCATGTTGGTATTTATTTCTAAACATTTACTAGTTTACCTCATGCTGTTTTGGCAGAACTGTTTCAATTATTGTGATATAGATTCTTGTCTGTCTCACCCAGACCAACCAGAAGCTCTGGATTTATGGTTTATGGTAATTTAAGGTTTAATATGGACATACCATTCATAAACACATTTACAAGCTTTAAATCATGGGCAACATGCACTGAAATCCGCAATAAGGAATGAATCTTTGCCTTTTTTTAATGTCCTACTTGTTCTTACTAAGCGTCCGCTCTTGTTACAGCAAGATATCCAGGATGCTGCCATCTGTTGCATAGATATCTTGGTGTTTTGTAATTACCTTGTGATGAGTTATATAAATTATACTTTTGTCCGTCTAATCATACTGGTAACTGTCTGGGACTCAGACCCCGATTCCACTTATAAATTAACACCTTGTCTGAGTCCATGCTGCCAGACTCGCCGTGTTTAATATCTCTCCTAGCATGAGCCGATGCCTCCTGACCCCCTCTGTCTGGCTGATGTATGGCACTCCTGGGGAGCGAGGGTGCAGTCGTTTGGAAGTAAAGTCTAATAATCACCAAATGATTATGTGATTAATTAGCTCTTGTCTCCTCCTGCTAGAACAGGGGAAACGTGAGACTGTCTGTCCAGCCACCAGAACAAATTGGGCCCTGTCCAAACAAAGCTTGTCAGCCTGTGGTGTGAGATGTGTACCGACAGAGGAGACCTTAGTATTTACATGATTCAGACATTAGGACTGCTATCACACTCTTACAGACTCCCTGCACTAAGTATATCCCGGGTGGAAAAGTTCCCCAATGTCTCAATTTAACTCTGTAATTGTTATATGGACACTCCATGGGGATATTCCATGGGTGAAGACAGTTTCTCACGTGGCTTCAGGACTACTGGCCTGCACTTCTACTGAACTTCATCAATGTTGTCAAATGTTCATTTTAAAAATGAGGTGTGCAGTTTGGGAGTCATATGTACTTCCCCCCCAGAGAAACATATAGATATACCTCACATTTAACAGAATGCTCAATTGTGACACGCACCTTAACATGCTCAACGTGCTTCACATGTGTTGCTCGTTGATGCACTTTGTCACTTTGACGTAGCAGATGTATATCGACGCAGTCCACATTCAGCTGAATTTGTTCTGTCTTGGATCACATTTTGGGCACTAAGCGGTTCTGAGCTGAGTCGATACTTGGCTGAGGTATTCTATGAGCATACTCCTAAAGAGGAGCGGGTGGTCAGCAGCCTGCCACTACTGATGTTTTCCTCTAAGGATCACTGGGTGGATTTAAGGTACTCCATCCTCTTTGGAAAAATCTAATGTACCGCCACAGCTGTGGACAGATGCCACAGCATGTTAATGCACCACTGTAATCCCTAAAGCTACCTCTGAAATATGACCTTTTCACACTTGCTAGGACCATGGAAGATAGTAAAAGTTAGTTAGAAGTTAGTAAAAAATATTTAGAATCAAACCCCCCCCCCAAGAAATTGGTTCCGATTTTGGTTCTGACATTGTGAAAAAGGTAAGAACTGGTAACTACTGTAGGGGTGTCAATATGTTTGATTTAGAGGAGAGCGTTATAGAATCTTTGTTGTTGTTTGTACTTGTTACAAAGTTTACAACAATTCAAATTATATTCCCAAGGGGCTATTATATCATTGCACTCTGGATACTTTTGTAACTCTTAAGACTACCTGATATGCCTTGATAACCTCAATGATGGCATTTGAAACCAAATCTATCTTCCTTGCCAGTGTAGAAAACTCTGCTGGCTGGATAAGTCTTCAATCTCTATTGTCCACTTTCTCCAATCTGTCTATTTGGCGAATTTGGAAATGGCATAGCTTATCCAACTTGCTATGTACAGTAGCAATACCACATGGCTGATTCCCATAAGCTGGAAGTAAGCAGGAGGAATGTATCTCCATTAGAAAATAAGATTAAAAGGAAAAGTGGTTCAAGGGGTTTTCCAGTTTAGCCTAAATACAAAAGCTTCACAAGCCTGTACAGTGCCATCATATACAGTACTGTCTCGTTTCCTCATAGGAATATTTCAGTATTTTGGCAATGAAGCCGAAGGTTTTCTTCCAGAATGGTCCTGTATTTGGCTCCATCCATCTTCCCCTTCCCATCAATTTTAACCATCTTCCCTGTCCCTGCTGAAGAAAAGCAGGCCCGAACCATGATGATGCCACCACCATGTTTGACAGTGGGGATGGTGTGTACACGGTGATGAGCTGTGTTGCTTTTACACCAAACATAACGTTTTGCATTGTTGACAAAAAGTTCAATTTTGGTTTCATCTGACCAGAGCACCTTCTTCCACATGTTTGGTGTGTCTCCCAGGTGGCTTGTGGCAAACTTTAAACAACACTTTTTATGGATATCTTTAAGAAATGGCTTTCTTCTTGCCACTTCCATAAAGGCCAGATTTGTGCAATATACGACTGATTGTTGTCCTATGGACAGAGTCTCCCACCTCAGCTGTAGATCTCTGCAGTTCATCCAGAGTGATCATGGGCCTCTTGGCTGCATCTCTGATCAGTCTTCTCCTTGTATGAGCTGAAAGTTTAGAGGGACGGCCAGGTCTTGGTAGATTTGCAGTGGTCTGATACTCCTTCCATTTCAATATTATCGCTCGCACAGTGCTCCTTGGGATGTTTAAAGCTTGGGAAATCTTTTTGTATCCAAATCCGGCTTTAAACTTCTTCACAACAGTATCTCGGACCTGCTAGGTGTGTTCCTTGTTCTTCATGATGCTCTCTGCGCTTTTAACGGACCTCTGAGACTATCACAGTGCAGGTGCATTTATACGGAGACTTGATTACACACAGGTGGATTGTATTTATCATCATTAGTCATTTAGGTCAACATTGGATCATTCAGAGATCCTCACTGAACTTCTGGAGAGAGTTTGCTGCACTGAAAGTAAAGGGGCTGAATAATTTTGCACGCCCAATTTTTCAGTTTTTGATTTGTTAAAAAAGTTTGAAATATCCAATAAATGTCGTTCCACTTCATGATTGTGTCCCACTTGTTGTTGATTCTTCACAAAACAATACAGTTTTATATCTTTATGTTTGAAGCCTGAAATGTGGCAAAAGGTCGCAAAGTTCAAGGGGGCCGAATACTTTCGCAAGGCACTGTACCTCTTACTTCCTTCATACTGGATGCAGAGACATAAAATGGTATCCACGAGTTCATTTGACTCTGGAGAAGTAGAAAAAGGGCTTCATTGCCCTTTAAACTGCCGGTAAAGGATATTGTTTATTTTGTGGTGAAACATGAGTTTGTTATTTGACCAAGCAACACAAAAAAAGAGAGAGAAAATAAAAATCTAAAATGAAAGAATAATTTTTGTTGACATTATCTAATGTTTCTACCATGGAGGGATGGATCTTTAGACTTTTGCCATTTGTCACATTATCTGAATGACTTTACATCATATGATTCACTCAATCATGCATTGTCAATTTCTAAAATGTTCTTAAAGTGGTACACTTAATATTTGCATTGTTATCAATAGATAACTTACTGTATGAAAAATCATTAAAGCATGTCTTTGATGATCACCATTCTTTGGACATTGGGGAAATGAGTTATTGAGTTCTCCTAATTCTGCATGTCATTGAACGGAGGCCTATTCCAACACTCAATAAGGAGAGACATGTAGGGTTCACAAGCAAGAACTATCAATACATTATTTCCTCTCTGACATCCCTTTGACACACGACACACTTCCCCATTGCCATCGATTGCAAAGAGGCACAGTGATTTAAGGAGTCTCTGCTACAGATGAGTTAGGAGATTCACTGTACCATGATCTTTACATTACAGGTGATAAATCAGTTGTCATAGTGCTCATAGCCATGCAACAAATCAATAACAATGAGTCCAGGGAGAGGCGAGGTACTCCTGTTACTACATGTGCCTCACTGGCCATTGATACTTTATCAACTACCATGTCCATTAGCCCAATGGTTAAACAATTGTGTAAGAGGGCCAACCAGACCACTTTGTATAACAACATAAGTCTTGGGCTTCAAAAAGCAATATACTGTACTGTACCTGTCCTCTACACTGTTGTCAGTGGAGAGATGGGTCATCATGATCTAGGAAGGGATTTAACCCTCGCGCAGGTTGCATGTCTGAGAGCTGACATGCAGTGTTACCATGAATCAGATCCTCGTGAACACTGAAACATTGCCTTTTTAAGCCTAATTGTTGACAAACTGCGGTCGGATTGAATCCCAGCCTTAGTGTATGTATGAAATGGGGAAATGGGGGGGGGGGGGACATAAACCACATTTACAGGTGCACACAATCTGAAATCTTACATAAATATGATGTAGGACAATTGTGGATTTTCAGTGCAGCTGTCTGACTCAACTGATGAAGTTACAATTCATATTTAATTTTTTTCCGCTCGTCCCTATGGTGAAAAAATATATTTATTTCATGGCTGTTAATTTCCTCTCATGCTAGGTTATCATGCAGTATGTATGATCCATCCACATAGAGCTTCGCTTCAAACATAGCCTACTGCAACAGTCTAGAAACTCTTTACGTCTGAATATATTGGTCATAATCAAATAATTTCTGACTTGGCGTTAGGTCCAAACTTTTTCTCATACGATCCTGTCAAAACAAAAGCAACAGGTTAAATTCCCCACAGGGTTACTCTTTCAACCGGTCTAACACAGACTAGTGTTAGGATGTCATGATGCCAGGGTCGATGGGCACTGGAGACTTTGAAGAGGAAATAAATAAATATATTGTCACTTATGCTTCCTTATTGCTTGAAGGCAAACATAGCTTTTCCCTCTTTTCTCCAGGCAGGGATACCTTGTTAAGTATCATCCCATCAAAGTCCCCTTTGAAGGAATGGCTTACAGAGAACATCATGTGAATTTGGCTTCACAGGCCTCTGATAAAAAATGCTTTGGGAGGCACAGGGGAGTCTTTGTAACTATGGATGCAGGTGTGGAGTTGTAGAAGTTCTGCAGGCCTCTGTGAATTTATTATACCTTTGTGCCTCATATATCTTGGTTAGCAGCACACCCTTTGTGGTGTGAAAGAGTTTACGGAATGTTATTTGGGAAAATGTAATCAAAGCCTTTACCTTGATTTTTCTAAAAGTTTTGCAAAAATGTTGCTTTCCCAATTTTCTATAATTCGTACACACACATGGGATCTGGATGTGTCTGATCTCTACTTATTTCTGTGTGAACTAAAATCAGATCACATCTCATATTATTTTGATTAATCTGTAGCCCTATTGTTTTTGACAATCTGGACATCCTTTATCCTTTATTCCCACTACTTGTAGTGCCCTCCGGGACTGAGCCCTATGAAGGATGGCACAGGCTGCTACGACCACCACATTGGCATCGATTGCTCTGATGGCTTCAACGGAGGCTGTGAACAACTGTGCCTCCAACAGCTCGCCCCCCTGGAGGATGACCCCACCCTCTACAACATACAGATGTTCTGCGGGTGAGAGAACACTACTGAACTTGGATTTGTCCCAAATGACACCCTATTCTCTTTATGGTACAGAACTTTTGACCAGGTCCCATACTGTGCCATCCCTATGTGCCCATGGCCTTGTCTCTGTGGCACTGAGCTGACATTGCATGACACTAAACAGTCATATCCTAAAGTGTATAAAAGGATTGAATTGTACATGGTAGAACATTTAAACAATGCCATGAAATTACTAGTATGTCCTTCTTTTTCACCTCAGTAGATTCCTGGTGATTGTCAGGCATTGTCATGACATAGATTTAGTAGGACAAGAAAGTGCAGCAGTAAGTATTTTAAATGTCAGCTGTGTAGTGCGTTAGTCACTCAGAGTGAGTAGTCTCTTCCCCTTGGAGAGGTTGTCTCTTAAAAGAGAAGGATATTTTGACCTCTATTTTAGTGTGTGTCAAGTCTTCTCCTGACTACTAAAGTCTTTCTGATTGTCAGTGGCAAACGTGTCATTTACTATCATATGAAACATGAAAGTATGACAGAGAAAGTGAACCAGTTTATACAGTATGTCATGTGCATTAGGACTGCATTAAGACATATCTAACCCTCTTTAGTAACACTTTCCTGTGGAAAGAACAATGTCATCATGAAGAAAGCTTCTTTCAGTTTAATCCCTGGCCGTTTTTTGTACTGCCTTTTGATACATTTTACAGAGCTCGCTAGACACTGGGATGTCGAAATGTCATCAATATGAAAGAGTCTTGAGAAAACTCACACTGTTTGAATTATTTCCTTGTTGAAAAATGAAATGGGGGGTTTGTGTTCAATGAATTGATTTAATAGCACAATAGAACAAACATAGAATTGATCAGCACACTAGAATCGTGAGGCCTATTTTGTGTGTCCCCTTGAACTCTGTCATAAAGATGTGCACTTGTAAAATAAATAAATAATCCTCATAGCTAGCTAAAGTGATGTTTACATAATGTTAAAAAGGAATTTCATGCACTCTTCAATCAGTCACAAAGTAACTTACTCAATCAAATCCAGTAGAAGTCAAAACCAACCTAGTTTTTATCCCAGTATTGACTTGAATTCAAACATAATTTGTTCTAAACCCTGAATATGACCATATGTATTAGAAGCTACATGTTTAATCTAGATTAAACAATCTATTTTAATATAATGTAAGAACACATTAATAAACGCTCAGCTCACAATGCTACCATAGTTTTTTCTGGTTGCCGTTGTAGCTGTATTGAGGATTACAAGAGAGGTCAAGATGGTCGTTCCTGCCAGCCCTTGTCTGAAGCCTGTACTGAGGGACTGGACTGTGGGGAAACAGCTGACGTCCCAGCCAACCAAACCGTTTTCGGGGACCTCTTCTATGGCTACAACAACCATACCAAAGAAATCATCTCTGGTCAGATCCTCAAAGCTACCTTCAGGTAATGTATGAGTTGTGTCATGGGTTTTTATCTCATGTATAAAATAGATTAATAATAAACGATGTGGAAGGTGTGTTCCATGACACGCTAGCCGAGTAGAACTTAACTTCCATGGAGTTGCATTCTTTTCCAGGGAACTTTTGAGCCACGAGTTGATTATCCCTTCTATACAATGACTATAATTTAACACATTTCTGCTAGAAATAGCAAGTTTACTAGATAGCGACTTTAGTTGCAAAGGTAACCAAACAAACAGACTTGCTAGCTTAGCTAACCAAACCATCAGTCCTAGCTTGCTATTATGAAAATCGAATTTAACGATGCCAATAATGTTTCCAATTCGACTTTTGCTTTCAAAAGCAGCTCAAACATAGAACATGTCAGAATGTATTACTATTTATGGATTTTATTTTATATGTAGAGATGTATAGTAGACTAAAGCAAGGTGAGCAATTAATGAACTCAGAAGATTAAATATGTATGGCATATTTCAAATGTACTCTTCCCTCCACAATGAAAATTATCATAACGATACCACATTACATGTCAATATAAATACAGTGTATCCTGTGAATGAGGATCTAAAGATATGAATGCAGTATCTAACAAAATGCACAGCAGTCCCTGTTTTGATGTTTGGGAATTAGTTCCGTGGCAGAATGCTTTGAAGGCTGCTTAATTACCATCGTCCACTCACGATGCTTCCTTTCCGCTGGAGCCAGGAAGTCAGAAGGTCACGGAAATAATCTTCGGACCTGAAATTTAATTTGGGTGCACATGGATCCCGCAGCCGGAGGCAGTTCATCCACTTACAATATGTCACATGAGTGCTAGTGGAAGGTGAACGAGGGAAAGTTAATATCATCAAGTAGCTAAATCTCAAATGCTCTGATCTCCTCATTTTGAAAGCACTGGGAGAGACAGCCAGGGTTTCAGACAGACTTTGAAAAGCACCAAATGCTCCTGTGCAGATTGCAGGCAGACACAGCACTGGAGAAAGCCTCAACGCAAACCCTAATTATACAAGATGGTCAAAAGTGATTTAGAAGTGACCAGCAGCCAGTTTGGTGTAATGAACCTTAATTGGAGCAGATAAAACTTTGAATGTGCAATGAACAAAGAGTCTGCACTGGTGTGTTAATTAAGCCTCATAAGAATGCCATATTGATGTGACAATTAATTTGAAAGTAAAGGAAATAGTCAACGTTGATACATAGGAGGAATAGTGCTGGGATGTAAATATTACTGCTGATGTAGCAGTGCAGGGAATTTCAAATTGAATCTAGAAAAATATGAATGAACATTCTCTCAATTAGAAACAAATGCTAATGTTACAGATTTGGATTATTTCAAAGGAGAAAATGGCCAAACCAACTTCAAAATGTATATTGCCTTGAAGTATTGTCTTTACATTGTATAGGTAAATCAAATGTAACACTATAAATAACATTTTGACCAATTTACTGACACCCCATGGAAAGGAATAGGTTATTGTGGGACTCATGGATGGTTTCCAAAGAGAGTCACCATGAGAGACGTTATCAAAGTCTTTCCTGGAAAAAAAGTAGAGAAAAAACGGTATTATTCTGTTTCATACTCACACCAGCCTGGTGCTTGGAGCTTCATTGACGCTTCTTCAAAGCCCGAACCCACGGTTCTGGAGGGTCACAAACATCTGTTTCACTCTTTGACAGTAAACTTATGAAAGGCAAGAATATGACATTTGAACACTGTCTAATCATTCATGAATTGTGTAAAAAGTCATGGAACTTCAACTATGACTATTTTCAAATTTCTGAAAAGCACAGAAACCACATACAGTACATAGCTGCTGGATAGAAATGGAAGCTTGGTTCTTCAAACTCCCAAGCTCAACTCTTCCGCACTCTACTGTACGCGGAGTGTTTCACAAACTAGACAAAATATGCACATTCCCTCTGAGTCAAGTTTGACTGTTGATCTTTTATTTATTTGAAAAAGAGGCATCCTACCCCTACCTTTTTATTTAGTCTGGCTGGAACAACAAAAGGAAGAAAATTAAAGGACACATCTAGCAGAGTGAGCAGGTACCCACTGGCTCTTCACAGCCGGTGTTGCTGGAATAAGATGAGGCTAGCCTGTACCCAGTCAGCAGGAGCAGAGCGTGCTGGATGGCCAGGCTCCAGGCTGTGCCACAGAGCTGCGTCTGATTCTATCCACACAGGGCTGTGGGCTCTGCTTTCATGCTCACCAGCCTCTGAAACACTTTTCATGTTTTTAAAAAAGGTAGATGTCGTTGTCAGAATCACTCATGCTACCCGGCTGAATTTCAGAGTTGGCTTGGTAATTATTATTTCAAAAGTTTCAGAGTTTTCTGTGGAGGATTGGAGGTAAATAAGAGGTGTCACACAATCTTAGCTGGAGCTTTTATGTGGCTGAGACCGGCATAGACACAGAGTTTTCTATCAAAGGCACATATAAGGGAATATTCCATTACATTTTGTTCTTCTCTTGAGCATAGAGAGGGAGATGGGATGGGATCTCAGCTGAGATGTCTAGAGACTTTGCAGTGATGCGATGTCCCACTGCTAGATCTCCGTGTCTCTGAGGGAGGCAATGAAGTCCATTAGAATAATGTGAGTTAAAAAGGCAACCTCTTCTCATTATTTCTCCCCTTTGGCTCCTCATTCTTTGCTGTCCCTGTTTCTCTCTCTCTCTCACTCCTCCACACAACATGCTTAGAGCAGGTTTTAATTAATATTTTACCGCCCTTTGTTCTCATCAGGGCCTGCTTGGGATCATGATTAAGACCACATTCCCAAACTACTTGGTGGGGTGTCTCCTCTCACCCCCTCGGAGGAGGAACACCTTAATCTACTCGCTTAATTAAAATATAAAATGTCTGTCTGAGCTAGATTGATTATATTGAACACTGGAGGCCATTGCCTCTATTATTGGACCCTGTAAAGATTCCACCCCAGGGTCATTCCATCACTTGTCGTCAGATATGAGCGCCCCCCCCCCCAAAAAAAAAGTTTCAATGTCAATCAAAGGTATGAGGTATGTCATCGTTGAAATTATAAAGTTGGCTGAAATCCTGAAACCCCAAAATATTATTTTTACTTTAATTTGCCTGATCTTAAAAGACACTGAAATAGTTTTTTGACATCCATGCTCATCTCATCCCACAACTGATTATAATTTGATTAATTCTACTTTTAATTGTTGTTTGTTAGAGACCAAAGTCTAAAGAAACTCACAATTATATTTGACATTTTAGACATTTTAGCAGACATTCTTATCCAAAGCGACTTACAGTAGTGAGTGCACACATTTTCATACTTTTTTTTGTGCTTTTACATTTTGAGGTCACAGGAAAAGTAATTTGTGATAAAGTTTGGCGGTTAACTATGCTAATATGGACTTGGCTTTAAGCCAGTTTAACAATTGCATATTTCATACCGGTATACCTCCTTTTTGACAATACTAATTAACGACAATGGCACATTAAAACCATTCCACCTTCAAGGCCCAAGGTGCATTATCCGTACCTTTTCTCTAGTTCCTTTGCTCAAGCGATACGCATTGTTATACTATGCCTAAAGCAGCATATTGGATTTGTGTGAGTCTAATTTCCATGCTTTTAATTACTGTTAACAATGTGTTTCTCTTCCTTACCCCCTGTCCATGGAATGTCCATACAAATGAAATGGCATACATTATTGCAGTGTCCTCATCCACATTGTGTCTCAGAGTAGAAAATTGGTTGTAAGTGCTGAGAATAGAGACATTTTACTCCTACTCTTATGGGTAAAAATAAAAGCTATGCATGAAGCCTCTTTAGTCATAAGAGTCCCACCTAGTCAACAGATAATTAGGAGACCTCATGCATTAGCTGACCTAACCAGTTAAGAGTTACCAGCAGGTGTCTTGATAATACAAAAATGCTGCGAGTCAGTGGTTCCTGCGCCACATGCAGTTGGAGTTGTTAAAATATTATTTTGATACAGTACCAGTCAAAGGTTTGGACACCCCTACTCATTCAAGGGTTTTGCTTTATTTTGACTATTTTCTACATTGTAGAATAATAGAGAAGACATCAAAACTATGAAATAACACAAATGGAATCATGTACAGTAGTAACCAAAAAAGTGTTTAACAAATCAAAATATATTTCATATATTCAAATAGTTACCCTTTGCCTTGATGACAGTTTTGCACACTTTTGGCATTCTCTATACCAGCTTCACCTGGAATGTTGTTTTTTTTAAGTCTTGAAGGAGTTCCCACATATGCTGAGCACTTGTTGGCTGATTTTCCTTCACTCTGCAATCAGACTCATTCCAAACCATCTCAATTTGGTTGAGGGCAGGGGAATGTGGAGGCCATGTAATCTGATTCAGCACTCCATCAATTTCCTTCTTGGTAAAATAGCCCTTACACAGCCTGGAGGTGTGTTTGGTCATTGTCCTGTTGAAAAACAAATTATAGCCCCACTAAGCCCAGACCAGATGGGATGGCGTATCGATGCAGAATGCTGTGGTAGCCATACTGGTTAAGTGTGCCTTGAATTCTAAATAACTCACAGACAGTGTCACTAGCAAAGCACACCCACACCATAACACCTCCTCCTCCATGCTTTATGGTGGGAACCACACATGTAGAGATAATCCGTTCACCCACTCCACGCCTCACAAAGACATGGCGGTTGGAATCAAAAATCAACAATTTTGACTCCAGACCAAAGGACAAATTTCCACCGGCCTAATGTCCATTGCTCGTGTTTCTTGGCCCAAGCAAGTTTCTTCTTATTATTTGTGTCCTTTAGTAGTGATTCCTTTGCAGCAATTTGACCATGAAGGCATGATTCACACAGTCTCCTCTGAACAGTTGATTTTGAGATGTGTCTGTTACTTGAACTCTGTGAAGCATTTATTTGGGCTACAATTTCTGAGGCTGGTAACTCTAATGAACTTATCCCCTACAACAGAGATAACTCTGGGTCTTCCATTCCTTTGGCGGTCCTCATGATAGCAAGTTGCATCATAGCGCTTGATGGTTTTTGCGACTGCACTTGAATAAACTTTAAAAGTTCTTGAAATTTTCCGGATTGACTGACCTTCATTAGTAATGATGGACTGTCATTTCTCTTTGCTTATTTGAGCTCTTCTTGCCATAATATGGACTTGGTCTTTTACCAAATAGGTCGATCCTCTGTATACCCCCCTACCTTGTCACAACACAACTGATTGGCTCAAATGCATTAAGAAGTAAAGAAATTCCACGAATTAACTTTTAAGAAGGCACACCTGTTAATTGAAATTAATTCCATGTGACTACCTCATTCAGTTGGTTGAGAGAATGCCATGAGTGTGCAAAGATGTCATCAAGGCAAAGTGTGGCTATTTGAAGAATCTCAAATATAAATATATTTTGATTAGTTTAACACTTTTTTGGTTACTACATGATTCCATATCTGTTATTTCATAGTTTTGATTTCTTCACTATTATTCTACAATGTAATAAATAGCAAAAATAAAGAAAAACCCTTGAATGAGTAGGTATGTCCAAACTTTTGACTGGTAGTGTATGCATAGGCACTTTAATAACTCTAAATACATGTACATATTACTACATGTACAATAACTCTGTACCGGCACCCCCTGTATATAGCCTCGCTATTGTTATTTTGCTGCTGCTCTTTAACTATTTGTTGTGATTACCAGCGGAGATAAATGTTTATGAATTGATTTTTACTCCTGTCTCAGAGTTTGTCTGGGCAGTGTCTTAACATTATCCTAAAACCTACTCTGAGCTGGGTGTTTTTTGTTGTCTTGAAACAGCTTTACATGCTTTGTGGATATGGGCACAGGTTTAATTTTCACACAATGCCTTTCCCAAAGGGGAAGATTTTAGCTAAATATATTCACATCTACAGTCCGTAGAAGCTCAAGTATATTTGTCACTGGCACTGCTATGGATTGTAGATGTTGACAGGACTATTACAGTTATGAAAACCTTTTCTAATTTGTTACTTCAAGGGATAAATTATTATTTTAGAGGTGGTTGTAAGAATATATTAAGTAATGGGATGCTGGGAGTATTATTGCTTCAAGACAGACATTTGTGTTTGGAATGTGGAAATAACAAAATGGTCCTTTCAATAGAATCAGTCATTTTTCCTTCATAGATGAATAATAAGAGGGGTTTGTAACTGCATCCCACACCTTTCCTGTTTCAACCCAATAATGCTGTTTATTCTTGGTTTCTAAATTAGATGTGGCTGTTAACCTTCAAGTCAGAAGAATCGACTTAATAATCGCTCAGCCATTGCTCAGCTATTTGTGTGTTTTTTGGGTGGGTGTTTTCTTTTTATAAAGTTGTCCCTACAAGTTATTTCACTATTGAATGGATTGGCTTTCATTATTTGTCTGGTCTAAAATCCTTGTAACGGGTATCCTCATGCAGTACATGTGGTTATTCATGATTCAGGCTTTCTAGGAGAAACCAAGATTTTTAGATTAAGGATCACCTTTCAAACTCAAATCTTCAACAGTGTCTCTTACCATGAATGCAGAAAAGTCAGCATAAAGCAATAAGGCTTTCACATAACTTTCAGGTTCCTCGCTGATCCTTTTATAGGACAAATGAAAGATGTAGCGACAATACAGTTTATTCATATTCAATTCAAAGTCATTTGCCCTTTAAGATCCACTCTTTTTCAAACTTTCGAATGGACACTTTGGAGTGGAGATTACCACCATTGTAATGAATGAATTTGGTGAGCAGAGACAGGGATGAGTATACCAGGATGAGCAGTATTAAACATGAACACATTAGCATATCAGGTTTGGAACTGGAGAATCACAGAATAAAAGGATATTTAACATAATGAAAAATGACATGTTCGATGTCTCTGATTCTTCCATGCATGCTCATATATTTCCTACGGATTTTCTCTTAACGATCTGCTAGAATAAAAATTAATGAAGGCTATGGGCTGAAACGTGTTGGTTTTATTATCTCCACTTTTCTCCAAGAGTTGCTGACCTTCCTCTTCACTTCAGAAGATACTGCTTTGCAATGTGCTCATGATTGACACTGGCTCTTCTCTGCTTTATTCTCTCTGTAGGCCCTCATAAGCTCTTGGTAGCTGTGGCTGCGTCACAAATAGCACCGTGTTCCATGTAGTGCAGTACTTTTGCCCCGGGTCCATAGAGAGCTGTTCAAATGTAGTGCACTGTATAACGGATAGGGTGAAATTTGGGACGCAGGTACAGTCTCTTCTTTGCCTTATTCCCTGTCTCCCTCGTAAGGCCTAGTTGGATGGGTGAGTAATTGTGGGGCTCTAAATAGGCTGTTGTCTCATCCTTAATCCAGGCAGAAGAACTTTGCCCGAGGCATCGAGCAGCAGCTCCCAGATGGCATGGTGGTGGCATCAGTGCCAACCGACGTGCAGTGCCACGAAGAGCTGTCAGACCCAGTCCCTGATCCAGACTATCTCACAGGTAGGGATAAGTTTACAGAATCTATGTATGATAAGAGTATGTACATTTAGCAGCATATGTTTTAATCAATAACCATATGTTGTTTTTTTGATGTTGAGCATATTGAAACTATGCAAACAGATATGGAAGGTACAGTACATGTACTGAAGTACAGCATGACTTGCTGCATGAGGGTAAATTGTTTTCAATAAAAAATGTTTTCCACCAAAAAAGAATAGTGCTTTTGAACCACTGCAATTTGGAATGTTTAGATTTTCTCTTCGCAACCGTATTGTCATATAACCTTGATTGTATTTTAATAAAACATGCACGACATCCACATCAGCCTTCATCAACCTTTTCAAAATGTGTGTGATTGCATCAAGCACACTACACAATCCACATTCACACAGTATGCCATGTTACCAAGCAGATAATCATGTAAATAATGAACTGGAAGGAAATGGGGGAAGGTATTAACAAAATAATTTTTCATGAGGAAAAGGGGTGATTAGATTGGATTGTGCTACTGCTTTCAGATCAGAATTCTGTCTAGTGCTTCTCCACACTACATGATGCCAGCTGTGCCGTTTGGACAGAATACAGAGGTTCTATCTAAAATGCCCTCATTAACAGAGGAAAAGATCCCTCCCTGCTCCAACCAAATGACTCAGGCTTCAATGTAATGCATCTTTCATCCTTCCATTTGCTGCTGATATTGCGCTGTGCAACATTTTACTGACCAATTAAATATTTTACTGCCCAATTCAACATTACTGCACAGGGAGCTTAACAGAATATTTAACATTTGGGTTACTCAACTTGAGAGAAATCCCATTCCATCCAATTTCCTGGAAATGGAAAGACACTGATCTTCGTTTTATCTGTAAATGTAAAAATAAAAAAGGATGTACGCCCAACCAATGGTTAGATATGTGCTGTGAAAACTGTGAAGCTGTGACCATACAGTATGCTGCAGTACTGTCATTCAGTCGTCAGTACAATATAATGGTTGTCTTAAAGCACCATCGAATTTGCAGTGGGACAATTAAATATTTAGCATATTATAAACAAACTGTCACAGTGGAAATTATGAAATGAGCACATACACTACATGACTAAAAGTATGTGGATATCTTAATTCAAAATCATGGGCATTAATATGCAATTGATCCCCCCTCTGCTCCTATAACAGCCTCCACTCTTCTGGGAAAGCTTTCCACTAGTTGGAACATTGCTGCCTGGACTTGGTTCCATTCAGCTACAAGAGCATTACGGAGGTCGGCCACTGATCTTGGGCGATAAGACCTGGCTCGCAGTCGGCGTTCCAATTCACCCCAAAGGTGTTGGGGTTGAGGTCAGGGCTCTGTGCAGGCCAGTCAAGTTCTTCTACATCGATCTCGACAAACTATTTCTGTGTGGACCTTGCTTTGTCTACGGAGGCATTGTCATACTGAAACAGGAATGGGCCTTCCCCAAGCGTTCTCCTGGCATGCGCCAAACCCAGATTTGTCCGTCGGACTGCCAGATGGTGAAGCGTGATTCGTCACTCCAGAGAATGCATTTCCACTGCTCCAGAGCCCAATTGCGGCGAGCTTTACACCACTCCAGCTGACACTTTGAATTGTGCATGGTGATCTTAGGCTTGTGTGCGGCTGCTCGGCCATGGAAACCCATTTCATGAAGCTCCCGACGAACCATTCGTGTCTTCCAGAGGCAGTTTGGAACTCATTAGTCACAGTGTTGCAACCGAGGACATACGATTTTTACACGCTTCAGCACTCAGCTGTCCTGTTCTGTGAGCTTGTGTGGCCTACCACTTTGCAGTTGAGACATTGTACCTAGACATTTCCACTTCACAATAACAGCACTTACAGTTTACCGGGGCAGCTCTGGCAGGACAGAAATTTCACAAACTAACTTGTTAGAAAGGTGGCATTCTATGACGGAGCCACATTGAAAGTCACTGAATTCTTCAGTAAGGCCATTCTACTGCCAATGTTTGTCTTTGGAGGTTGCATGGCGGTGTGCTCAATTTTATACACCTGCCAGCAACGAGTGTGGCTGAATTTGCAGAATCCACTCATTTTAAGGGGTGTTCACATACTTTTGTATATATACTGTAACCATCCAGCACTATTATAGTACCTTCGGTACTATACAATTATTACGGTAACTATGGTACCTATGTTTGGATGCAACTGGCCCGATGCGTCCAGTGGTGTGAAAAACAAAATCCATAGTAATTGCGTTCTTTTGTGGGAGATGCCATCTCCTTTTATTTTTGGGAATCCACAGTAATGTTAAGGATTTAGAATGTTTTATATGACCTCTCAAAGAAGATGGCTTAGACACTACAGTGCACCTCACTCTAAACCACATTTCCAAGGTTATTTCCAAAGTAATGGACAGTCAATAAGGACAGATTGGCATCTGTTAAGATTTGAAGTTTATTGGAAACTTCAGAGGATATTAGAAAAGTATAATCTTAATGGATCTTCTGCTGTCATCACATCCCAGGGCCTTGTCCCTCTGTGAAGCACAACTTTTTTTTCTCCAACGGTTGCTGTGGGCTGGAGGGGAGCCACAGCGCAGTATCCCATTACCACTGCACCATGCCCCAGTATGGTTGTGATCCAAATGGCACTCTATTCCCCAATTAATGCACTACTTTTGACCAGGGCCCATAAGGCTCTGATCAAAAGTAGTGCACTATGTAGGGAATAGGGTGTCATTTAGGATGCACACTATAATGCTGTAATAGTCCTGCAGCTACAGTTCTATTAGAGTTTATCTTACACAGTAGGATACATTTTTATGCATACATGGGGATGGGATTACTGGGGCCCTTTCAGGTACAGTGATTCCTGGGTTTTGCTCTCTGTTCTAAAATGTGGCATAGTGAAATGCAGAATAGTCAAGAGAAAATGACAGTTTTGACCTCACTAGTCTCAAAGAATCAACAAGAAACATCCCAGTGAGAAAAACTGGTTAAAATGATGTATTGTTGACCGGTTTTGCATACTGGGAATAGATACTGTAAATGTCAACGTCTGAGTGATTCATTGCAGATGTCATTTAGATTTCACAATGGAGGGAATTGCTTATCCGATGCTGGATGAAATCCTACACAGTAGTATTGATCTTTCAAGTTACCTGAAATGTCGATCCTTAGAAGGGCTATTCTCCTTTATCAGCATTTAACTGAACATACACTGCCCTGAATGTGTAAATCGGTATATGCATCCTTTCACTTTGATCGTATTATAGCAGAAACACTGAATCTACTGCACCTGGCATTTAATTGCTAACTTAGCTAATAGTCCATGAGACAGGAGTGAGGCAATGATGATGTGCCTGGCGGTGCTCTTGAGCGGTTGTCACCCTCCCTTGCTGATTTAGGCAGGTTGGTGCCATGGTCAGTGTATTTGTCACCATGTCAGCACTCCTTGCACTACCTCTCCAACCCTCCTAGGGCAATGCATTCATCTTCCTATTCATCTCTGGGTTGGAAGTCATTTATCATAGGCCAGTGGGTTCCATCAATTATTCCAATGGAGAAGAGAGGGAGGTGAGGCTTTGAAAGGCAAATACATCTTGATTTAATTGGAAAGCAGAAAGCAGGTATGCTTTCACTGCCACTAAGCAGATGTCCCATAAGATGAAGAAAGGGAGAAAGGGAGCAGTCCTTCTGGGTTTTCACTGATTGTCTTCAGGGGACTCTCTCACAAAGGCATTGGCTGTCATGTTCTCACAGCTCAGATTGACTAAAATGTGTGTGAGCATCTGAATGAGTATAGTAAAAGTGTCAATTCAGAGAGGTAGAACGGGAAACACCACAGGTGAAGTAGTACACAGTGTCAGTCATCTGTGCTCTAGCACTAGATTAGATGCCTGTGATCATCAAAGGAGTGGGTACTGTTGCCAGTTAGGAAAAACGGCCGGTACTGTTGCCAGTTAGGAAAAATGACTGACACAGGAGTTTTGACACGCTGGGTTTGTATCTCCTTTGTGTTATTACTTGCATACAAGGCCGACAATCTCCTGAAGACAAGTCTTGAAGCAAAAGTGACAGGTTCAGATTTGTAATAACCCAATAAATCCAATCAACAATCTCTCAGCATCGATGTTGACATTTCCGGTTACATTGCAGGCAGGTCGTCACAATCTAATTTAGGGCTCTATTCAATCGACATTGCGGAAGTTCAGCTTTACAGCGTGTTTTTAAATTTAAAGACAATGTTCCCGTTTTTAGTGCAGACTGTCTTCACGGTAAATGCTGCATATGTCGTCTCAATCGGAAATGACCTTTACATTTACATTGCGGAATCTGTAATGCTTCTACTTTACAGATTGAGACCTCCTGGCCAAAAAAATAGGTTTATATACACTGTTCTAAACTCTCCCAAAAGCAGCTTTAATGCATGCAGATTCAACCAGCATCTGAAAAATAGCTTTCATATACCAATAGCAATCTGAGTTAATAATATCAGAGGCGGGTTTGCTGCTGGCTTACCTATTTTCTTTGTTTTGGTGTATGTTTGTGCATGTGTGTGTGACTGAGTGTGTGCGTTCATGTCTGGAAGTCAATTTCTGTCTTGCCCTGGAAATAAACGTGAAATCGTACAAGGTTTATCAATCTCAGACAGATAGGATCATCTTGATGCAATAACAGGGTTGATTACAGATAATAGATGCAACATTACACAAGAGCAGCAAACTTTGTCCGCTTGGGTCACATTCTGTATTTCTGATAATCCAGTTACTAGAATCCATTACAGTTCTGAGTAACTTCTTTGAATTATTCTCTCATTACTTTACTTCTCCTATATCTTAGAGAGATAAAGTGCACATAAAGTGTAGTTATCAATCCCAGGTCCACCAAATAAAGCGCACATGATTCATTAATACAATGGTATGATTATTAATCTGGAATGGCATTCAACCAAATGAATTACTCAGCCTCCACGAGTCTAAAATCAAAGGACTTAATTGGATTGAAAATGTATTAATCAAAATGAAGCAATACAAATATAAATTGTAGCTGTTAAGTTCATATATTTGTTGTTACATGCTCATGACTGAATAGAAGTTATATTATTTCTATATTGTCTGTGCTAGTTATCCCTCAGGGGTGTACCGTCCTCACTGAGTGTCCAGAAAATGGTTTCCTTTAAATGTGTCAGCATTGAGACGCCACATAATCTATATTTTTATTCGCTCTTGAAGTAATGGGTAGCAGGAAAGAAGGTCATGCCTTCTGGGGTTTCTGTTAGTGTTCAATGCATTTTTTGTCTCACCTCCCCATACAACCGCTACTGTAACTGTTTATAGAATATGATTCTGTGTCTGTCTATAGCTATAGTGTAAGGCAGTCTACTGGATAATGCTTTATTTGAAACCCTTGCATTTCAGCCTTTAAAAGGTTATTTCAAGGCATCCCCCCGTCTGTTATTTGGGCTTTGGCCTGTTTTTTTTTGTTATCTGGTAATTCCTCGGCTGGGCCATGGTTTGACCTGCAGTGTTACTTATTATACTTCTGTCGCAGTTCCCTACTGGAAGGGTCAGGAACCATGAGTAGCTACTGTCAACTCTGCTCACTTACCATTCAATACATGTGCATTGTCTCAGATTTTTGTGTCCGATGTTTTGTTGAGTATTTTCAGTGGTTCTGGGCCTTTGCATCAGTCCTTTTTCTTTTATTGGCCAATATCTCATCTCTATAGTTTAAAAGCTTCAAGAATTCACAAAGACATAACGGTTAATGTGAGCACTACAGTCAGGTTTGATAGATTTATTTGCAATTTCCTTGCCTCTTGTCTTCCTAGCTGTTTTCAGATGTTGAACAAAAGTTTAATTGAGGTGTGCTTTGGAGTACATGACTTTGGAGAAGTAAAGAACAAACAAACTTGCTGTTAGCTTTAAGCTCAACAATCTCCAGTGTTCAATATTAAACTTTTGCTGATGCTTCAATTGAAATAGGACCTATAATCCTGGTGTGGCTGATCATAGATACGTTAGCCTGACAAATGAAGAGCGTGACAGTAAGTGTTGTTTTAGTTGATAGACTTAGCCATTTGTATGAAACCTGGAAGCCAGTTAGAAACAAGTACAATGTAAATGTATTTTAGCGAATGTCGAATAGATAAGACAAAGTTATATGTTTAAAAAAAGCAAGTGTTTATCAGCAACAAAGGTGATGTTAAAATAAACTCTAAACCTTCTACTAACTTCCACTATAGTCTGTTTTCAATGTACCGACCTAATTGTGTCACACTTAGGAGAGCCTTGTTTAACATTCTAAAAACATCTTCCTCTCTCTCCTCGTGTGCTATCAATTGGTTGCACGGTTAATTGTTTACTTGCCAAGGCAATTTGAATTTACAGACTGGCATATAAAGTTACCTCGTTTTACTACACAAGCTGAGCTTGTTCCGTAGCTACAAAGATAATTGCTATGTTAATACGCAATCAAACTCAGGCTTGCTCATGCATTCACATGCAAAAAAAAAACAGAATTCCCGGAAATAGCCAATTTGCGTCTTTCATGTTCAGTAAATGTACAGTGCCTTCAGAAAGTATTCACACCCCTTGACTTTTTCCACATTTTGTTGTGTTACAGCCTGCATTTAAAATGTATTTAATTGAGATTTTGTGTCACTGGCCTAAACACAATACCTGATCATTTTTAACAAATTAATTAACAATATAAAGATGAAATGTCTTGAGTCAGTAAGTATTCCACCCCTTTGTGATGGCAAGCCTAAATAAGTAAAACATGTCTTTGTCATGTCTTGTTATGTCTGTTCCTGTCCTTTCTCTTCACTCTGTCTCTCTCTGCTGGTCTTTTTAGGTTACCTTCTCTGTCTCTCATTCTTCAGCTGTTCTACATCTCCCCTAACTAGCTCATTTACTCTTTCCCACCTGTTCTCTCTTCCCCCTCTGATTAGGTCTCTATTTCTCTCTCTGTTCCTGCTACTTTCCGTGTCTGATTCTTGTTTGTGTTTTTGATGCCAGAAGCAAGCTGTCGTCTCGTTTGCTTCCACCTTGTCCTATCCTGTCGGAGTCTGCCTGGCAGGTGCATCCTGCATTATACTACGTTCTTTTGTTCCATTGACTACGTTGGAAGAGGATTTATGCCATTCCTGTTTTTCATTAAAGAACTCTGTTTTCTGTTAAAACCGCTTTTGGGTCTTCACTCAAGTACATAACAGAAGAATCAGACCAAGAATGGACCCAGCGGCTCCGGACCCTTTTCACTCCGCCGTCAAGATCCAGGGAGCGATGCTAGGCAGACACGAGGAGGAATTGTCTGCTGCTCGACATGCCGTTGAGACCCTGGCCGTCCAAGTCTCCGACCTCACAAGACAGGTTCACCAACTCCACCTCGATCCACCGCCCACTTCCAGGGTTTCCGAGTCTCCGGAGCCCAGGATCAACAACCCGCCGTGTTACTCTGGGGAGCCCACTGAGTGCCGCTCATTCCTCACTCAATGTGATGTGGTGTTCTCTCTCCAGCCCAACACTTACTCCAGGAGCGCAGCCCGCATCGCCTACGTCATTTCTCTCCTTACCGGACGGGCGCGTGAGTGGGGCACGGCAATCTGGGAGGCGAGGGCTGAGTGTATTAACCAGTATCAGGACTTTAAGGAGGAGATGATACGGGTTTTTGACCGTTCTGTTTTTGGGGAGGAGGCTTCCAGGGCCCTGTCTTCCCTATGTCAGGGGAATCGGTCCATAACGGATTATTCTATTGAGTTTCGCACTCTCGCTGCCTCTAGTGACTGGAACGAGCCGGCTTTGCTCGCTCGTTTTCTGGAGGGTCTCCTCGTCGAGGTTAAGGATGAGATCCTCTCCCGGGAGGTTCCTTCCAGTCTGGACTCCTTAATAGCTCTCGCTATTCGCATAGAGCGACGGTTTGATCTTCGTCGCCGAGCTCGTGGAAGGGAGCTCGCGTTCTCCGTCGCCAATCGCCTCTGTCTCTACTGCGGCTCCGCTGGTCATTTTGTCACCTCATGTCCAGTAAAAGCCAGAGCTCATCAGTAAGAGGAGGGCTACTGGTGAGCGCAACTACTCAGGCCTCTCCTTCTGGATCACGCACTACCTTTCCGGTCCATCTCCGCTGGCCCGGTTCATCTGCTTCCTGCAGTGCCTTGATAGACTCTGGGGCGGAGGGCTGTTTTATGGACGAGACCTGGGCTCGGGAACATGACATTCCTCTCAGACAGTTAGGGGAGCCCACGGCCTTGTTCGCTTTAGATGGTAGTTCTCTCCCCAAGATTCAGCGTGAGACGCTGCCTTTAACCCTCACTGTCTCTGGTAATCATAGCGAAACCATTTCTTTTTAAATTTTTCGTTCACCTTTTACACCTGTTGTTTTGGGTCATCCCTGGCTAGTGCGCCATAACCCTTCTATTAATTGGTCTAGTAATACTATCCTATCCTGGAATGTTTCTTGTCATGTGACCTGTTTAATGTCTGCTATCCCTCCTGTTTCCTCTGTCTCTTCTTCACAGGAGGAGCCTGGCGATTTGACAGGGGTGCCGGAGGAGTATCACGATCTGCGCACGGTGTTCAGTCGTTCCAAGGCCACTTCTCTCCCTCCACACCGGTCGTATGACTGTAGTATTGATCTCCTTCCGGGAACTACTCCCCCCAGGGTAGATTATACTCTCTGTCGGCTCCCGAACGTAAGGCTCTCGAGGATTATTTGTCGGTTTCGCTCGACGCCGGTACCATAGTCTCCTCCTCCTCTCCCGCCGGAGCGGGGTTTTTTTTTGTTCAGAAGAAGGACGGGTCCCTGCGCCCATGCGTGGATTATCGAGGGCTGAATGACATAACAGTTAAGAATCGTTATCCGCTTCCTCTTATGTCTTCAGCCTTCGAGATCCTGCAGGGAGCCAGGTTTTTCACCAAATTGGACCTTCGTAACGCCTACCATCTCGTGCGCATCAGGGAGGGGGACGAGTGGAAGACGGCGTTTAACACTCCGTTAGGGCACTTTGAATACCGGGTTCTTCCTTTCGGCCTCGTTAACGCTCCAGCTGTCTTTCAGGCACTAGTTAACGACGTCCTGAGAGACATGCTGAACATTTTTGTTTTCGTTTACATGGACGATATCCTGATTTTTTCTCCGTCTCTCTCGATTCATGTTCAGCACGTGCGACGCGTCCTCCAGCGCCTTTTGGAGAACTGTCTTTATGTGAAGGCTGAGAAGTGCATTTTTCATGCCGCCTCTGTCCCTTTTCTCGGTTCCGTTATTTCCGCTGAGGGCATTAAGATGGATCCCGCTAAGGTCCAGGCTGTCATTGATTGGCCCGTTCCTAAGTCACGCGTCGAGCTGCAGCGCTTTCTGGGCTTCGCTAATTTCTATCGTCGTTTCATCCGTAATTTCGGTCAGGTGGCAGCTCCCCTCACAGCCCTTACTTCTGTTAAGACGTGCTTTAAGTGGTCCGTTTCCGCCCAGGGAGCTTTTGATCTTCTTAAGAATCGTTTTACATCCGCACCTATTCTTGTTACACCTGACATCTCTAGCCAGTTTGTTGTTGAGGTTGACGCGTCAGAGGTGGGCGTGGGAGCCATTCTTTCTCAGCGCTCTCTCTCTGACGGCAAGGTCCATCCTTGCGCGTTTTTCTCTCATCGCTTATCGCCGTCAGAACGTAACTATGATGTTGGTAATCGCGAACTGCTCGCCATCCGCTTAGCCCTAGGCGAATGGCGACAGTGGTTGGAGGGGGCGACCGTTCCTTTTGTCGTTTGGACTGACCATAGGAACCTTGAGTACATCCGTTCAGCCAAACGACTTAATGCGCGTCAGGCTCGTTGGGCTCTGTTTTTCGCTCGTTTCGAGTTTGTTATTTCTTATCGTCCGGGCTCAAAAAACACCAAGCCTGATGCTTTATCTCGTCTCTTCAGTTCTTCTGAGGTCTCCTCCGACCCCGAGGGGATTCTCCCTGACGGGCGTGTTGTCGGGTTGACTGTCTGGGGAATTGAGAGGCAGGTAAAGCAAGCACTCGCTCACACTCCGTCGCCGCGAGCTTGTCCTAGGAACCTTCTGTTCGTTCCCGTTCCTACTCGTCCGGCCGTTCTTCAGTGGGCCCACTCTGCCAAGTTAGCCGGCCACCCCGGCGTTCGGGGTACGCTCGCTTCCATTCGCCAGCGTTTCTGGTGGCCCACTCGGGAACGTGACGCGCGTCGATTTGTCGCCGCTTGTTCGGTCTGCGCGCAGACTAAATCTGGGAACTCTCCTCCTGCCGGCCGTCTCAGACCGCTTCCCATTCCCTCTCGACCGTGGTCTCACATCGCTTTAGATTTTATCACCGGACTGCCTTCATCAGCGGGGAAGACAGTTATTCTTACGGTTGTCGATAGATTCTCTAAGGCGGCTCATTTCATTCCTCTCGCTAAGCTCCCTTCTGCTAAGGAGACGGCTCAGATCATTATCGAGAATGTTTTCCGAATTCATGGCCTTCCGTCTGACGTCGTTTCCGACAGAGGCCCGCAGTTCACGTCTCAATTTTGGAGGGAGTTTTGCCGTTTGATTGGGGCTTCCGTCAGTCTCTCGTCCGGCTTTCATCCCCAGTCTAACGGTCAAGCCGAACGGGCCAATCAGACTGTTGGTCGCATTTTACGCAGTCTTTCTTTTCGTAACCCTGCGTCTTGGTCAGAACAGCTCCCCTGGGCAGAGTACGCCCACAACTCGCTTCCCTCGTCTGCTACCGGTCTATCTCCTTTTCAGAGTAGCCTCGGGTACCAGCCTCCGCTGTTCTCATCTCAGCTCGCCGAGTCCTGCGTCCCCTCCGCTCAGGCTTTTGTCCAGCGTTGCGAGCGCACCTGGAAGGGGGTCAGGTCGGCACTTTGCCGTAATAGGGCGCAGACTGTGAGGGCCGCTAATAAGCGTAGGACCAAGAGTCCTAGATATTGTTGCGGTCAGAGAGTATGGCTCTCCACTCAGAACCTTCCCCTTAAGACAGCTTCTCGCAAGTTGGCTCCGCGGTTCATTGGTCCGTTCCGTATTTCTCAGGTCATTAATCCTGTCGCAGTGCGACTTCTTCTCCCGCGCTATCTTCGTCGCGTTCACCCGGTCTTCCATGTCTCCTGTGTTAAGCCCGTTCTTCGCGCCCCGCTCGTCCCTCCCCCCGTCCTTGTCGAGGGCGCACCCATCTACAGGGTTCGTAAGATTTTGGACATGCGCCCTCGGGGCCGTGGTCATCAGTACCTAGTGGATTGGGAGGGGTACGGTCCTGAGGAGAGGAGTTGGGTTCCCTCTCGGGACGTGCTGGACCGTTCGCTGATCGATGATTTCCTCCGTTGCCGCCAGGTTTCCTCCTCGAGTGCGCCAGGAGGTGCTCGGTGAGTGGGGGGTACTGTCATGTCTTGTTATGTCTGTTCCTGTCCTTTCTCTTCACTCTGTCTCTCTCTGCTGGTCTTTTTAGGTTACCTTCTCTGTCTCTCATTCTTCAGCTGTTCTACATCTCCCCTAACTAGCTCATTTACTCTTTCCCACCTGTTCTCTCTTCCCCCTCTGATTAGGTCTCTATTTCTCTCTCTGTTCCTGCTACTTTCAGTGTCTGATTCTTGTTTGTGTTTTTGATGCCAGAAGCAAGCTGTCGTCTCGTTTGCTTCCACCTTGTCCTATCCTGTCGGAGTCTGCCTGGCAGGTGCATCCTGCATTATACTACGTTCTTTTGTTCCATTGACTACGTTGGAAGAGGATTTATGCCATTCCTGTTTTTCATTAAAGAACTCTGTTTTCTGTTAAAACCGCTTTTGGGTCTTCACTCAAGTACATAACAGTCTTAAGTCGCTCTGGATAAGAGCGTCTGCTAAATGACTTAAATGTAATGTAAATGTTAACAAGTCACATAATAAGTTGCATGAACTCATTGTGTGCAATAATAGTGTTTTATCCTTAAGAGTCTAATGACACATCCGTGTAACATAATAAAAAAATCCCCATCAAAATATGTCAGTTTAAGCTAGAGATATCAGGTTTCAATCCACCGCATTTACCTATGTCGGCCTTCCGCATTTGCGGTGGATGGTAGCCGAGCTGCTGCGGTGTTCATCAGACCATGACACATTCTGAAAATCGCTCCAAACGAACACAATGGTGTTCTTAATTTTGCTCGACGACCCCCACAAGTGTCACAGAACTCGTCTGAAGGTAACCCGTACGAATGAATTGAGGTAGTTTTGTGCCTACAAAAATAAGGGGTTATGTTTTTTTAAATATATATATTTAGATGTAGACAGACATTTCAAAACCTTATTCCTTATTATTTATATTTTGACTGTCTTTTTGTATAGTATTACAGGCCAAATTCAATATTTTATCCAATCATTTTATACCTAAAGGGGTCGTAAAATAGCTAAAGGATCCATGGTATGACCATCTTAAAACAATTCCATATGTTTGCTTACTAGAATACATTACTGAATACGACTCTCCATATTTTCAAGCATAGTGGTGGCTGAAACATGTTATGGGTATGCTTTTATTTTTATATTATATATTTTCTTTTAATTTACTAGGCAGGTCAGTAAAGAACAAATTATTTTTTTCAACGACAGCCTAGGAACAGTGCGTTAACTGCCATGTTCAGGGACAAAACGACAGATTTTTACCTTGCCAGCTCTGGGATTCGATCTTGCAACCTTTCGGTTACTAGTCCAACGCTCTAACCACTAGCCTACCTCCCGTATTCGTTAAGAACTAGGGAGTTTCTTAGGATAAAAAATAAATGGAATGGAGCTAAGCACAGGCAAAATCCTTGAAGAAAACCTGGTTCAGTCTGCTTTCCACCAGACACTGGAGGATGAATTCACCTTTCAGCAGGTCAATGACCTAAAACATATGGCCAAATCTACACTGAAGTTGCTTACCAAGAAGACAGTGAATGTTCCTGAGTGGCCAAGTTACAGTTTTGATTTAAATCTGCTTGAAAATGGTTATCTAGCAATGATCAACAACCAATCTGACAGAGCTTGAAGAATTTCATGAAGAATAATGGGAAAATATTGTACAATCTAGGTGTGCAAAATGCTTAGAGACTTATCCAGAAAAACTCACAGCTGTAATTGCTGCCAAATACCATGTATTGACTCAGGTGTGAATACTTATGTAAATGAGGTATTGTGTGTAGATGTGTGAGAAAAACATTTATTTAATCTATTTTGCATTCAGGCTGTAACACAACAAAATGTGGATTAAGTGAAGGGGTATGAATACTTTCTGAAGACACTGTATACTTTATGGAGTATTCGAGTATCCAACTTTGCATAAGAATGATGTGATGTTCTCCAGAATGGAAGTAAAATCATTGGTACTATTAATATGTCATATTTCAGTTGTAATGTACTAGCAGTAGGTGTCTACTGTAGTTACACATATACATTTCCTTGACAACAGTGTGTTGAGAACTGACTACCATTAATGTGTTGACTGTTTTTATCGAATAATTACCTACTATGTTTAATTGATACTTGATTAAATTAATCATGTAACAATTAACTCATTAGGAATTTGGGGCACCATGGGAAACAATATTTAACAAGTTACTATCTCCCGACTTAAACTCTAGAAATATATTAATATCTGATACATCAATAACAGTCAATGATGAATTATTACCTCACCAGTCACATTCTGAACGTCGCACAATTCTTGGATATCTGCACGAACCATAACCTAAGTGATTAATCAGCAATACACAAATGGGCTTAATTATGTATTTACAAACTAAATCCTCATACAGAATACGTAAACACACAGTATAAGGTTATTGATTACATACATAATACAATGAAAACAGGTCCCTAGTGGACAAAGAAAAGCATAACCATTCGTTTACACAATGGAAAGGGAGGGGTATGTAAGGAGAGGGAGAGACAAAGAGAGTTACCTTGTCGTACATACATTTGGAAGCTACACTCACGGGAATAGGAATACTTTGGACATGAACAACCGCTCATTCGGGAAAAGAACTGCACTGTATATATTTACTCATGGATGTCTTTTTCGTCTCTCTGTTGAACTCGATGGTTCTATGGGAAGTGGTTTGATGTAAGTCTCTGGTTGTCCCTCAGAGGTCACAATGTCCTTATTAGTTGTAGGCTTCTTTTGTTCTGGAGTGTTTGTTAGAATAGGTACTTCAGATGAACCGCACAGTGGTCAGAGGGATCTCGTCTTCCCTCTCGTCTTTGGTCAAATGTCCTAGACTACTTTGCATGCACAGCTGCAGACGGTGCATGTTTTGGTCTGGTTTACAAAGTTTCTAACCATTTCAACGTGTGCACCACGGCCTCACGTTCTCTGGTCTCAATGGTTGATTATTCAGGGTACAGGTAGGACCACTTTACACGCCGGCAGCAACCCGGCATGTTTTAGTCTAATGTAAATTTTGTTAGCAAGTCCTTTTAAGCACTCTGGTCTTAGAGGGCGTTGGGTCATGTTGACGCAAACTCTGAGCTCACTTGGGAGTGGCTATTGACTGGGCACAAGTTTACATGAAACACAATTCTCATTTAGAAGGCTAAAATCACGTTTCTATCTTTTGAAAAATTGTTTCATGTTTAATCATGTAATTCTTTACAACATTTAGATGTAAATCTGATATATAAAGTGTGAAAGCTCTTAAAGTTACAACGTTTCCGTTATAACGTCTTTCTGATCATTTTTATGACAAAATAGACATGAATTTTCCATATTCCATCTCTCATCATTCCCAACATTCGGATGTTGAAATATTTTGTTCCAGTGTCCATTGTTTGATGTTGAAGTTTTTGGCGGCAAAGTCTCTCTGTGTAACAAAGGATTTTCAGCCTTCCAATCCTGCAGAGCCAAAGGGAGAGTTTCTGCTAGGTATTTAAGTCATAAAACAGGGTCTGTCTATCCTCAAAGATTTGTGTAGCTGATGGGTCCTTTTGATCCTCACCAAGTCATGACAATTGTTTTATTTACTGTGCACTCTGCCTGTGAGTAGTAGACAATTTCTGGCATACCTGAAAAAACCAAGCTCCATTCATCTTACATGTTGGATGCAGCCCACAATTGTAATCACATTTGGGGTTTAATTTATTATTTGACACTGATTAATTGCTTGAGCCATTCCCTGCGGTTAATTAACCAACAACATTAGATGTGATAATTAATACAGTGTGGACCCCAGCATGGGAGCGGGGATCTTAAGGGTGGCCCCTTAAAAAGACATCACGGTGCGCACCTGTTCCTCTGGGATCTACAGGCCTCCTCTGAGGAGACATCTACAGAGATCTATGTATGCCTAGACAGTACACAGGTAAATAACTTCTCAGAAGTCTATATTGACTGACATTACAGTCTAGTTGAGTTGCTTGTTCATTTCTAGCATCAGGATTATAGTAAATTTTACATTTTGGGGGGGGGGGGTGTTTGGTGTGAACTGAACTGGTGGTTTGTGATTTGACCGTTGATGCAAGCAGAATGGCAGTGATTCAAACTGTGACACAGAGTCCCTTCTCCCCAAGTCCCTCTCAATTAAAGCCGCAGCATATGGCCTACTGATCGCTAAAGAACAGAGGTATCGCTGAGATATTTTATAAGACATTGACAGTTCCTAGTCCTACAGTACCTTTGACAATGCTAAAATGGAAAGGGTGTCACCTTGGAATAAAAGAAACCCTCTCAGGTTCCATTCCAAATGACACCCTATTTCTTATTTAATGCCCTCCTTTTGACCAGGGCTAGTAGTTGTCCACTATATAGGGAATATGGTGCCATTTTGGATGCAAAATCTGCCTCGTTAATTAGTCTGAGGCTGATTTATGAATGGCCTCAATCTGTTGGATTCTTTAGATGTGAGACGTTCCTACTGTTGCAGTCTTAATGTTTCATCCTTTTAGTGGGGCTTCAAGGCCTCCTGCCTGGTTTGTTAATTTGGTCCGTCTTCAATCAAAACTTTACAGAAGAGCAGCGAGGTAGTGTTCAGAATATGTTCAGTAGCACCGTTCTAACAAATAAACTTCTGTGTTGTTAACTTAATGCTAAACTTAACTTTCCGAATATCCAACCTTCACTTGAGTAACACATATATTAACATGATTGTCTTTTTTCAATATGATTTGAATTGATTACTGTCCATTATGCAAACTATCTTTCTTGTTTCAAGTAGCAGACAAAATATGCTCCACATACCTTTTAAAGAGTGAATATTAGAAATCTTAGAAATGTTTTCAATATAACCTACAGTAGGTGTAATATGGATGCTGTAGTGTAGTGTATACTTTGTAATGAACATGGTTATGGAACAGAGGACACCACCTATAAAATACTGATTAACTGACCACATAAGACTAACATTATGAAAACTGTTGAGAGGCAGTGGAAATTATTGGAGAAGATCTGGTCAAGGAGAGGTGAGTGGTAAGGCCTAGTGATTTAGTCCAACAACGTATATGATACCATAATCTTTGCCATTGTAACGTGGATGCTAGGAGTCGAGAACCAAGTGCAAGTGGTGAGTTTAATAATAAACGGAACAATACAAGTAACACGAGTAACGTACAGACACGAAACACAGTCAATACTGCCTGGGTAATAGAACTAAGGGAGTGACAGATATAGGGGAGGTAATCAGTGAAGTGATGGAGTCCAGGTGTGCATAATGATGATTCCCAGGACCGGTGGTTAGTAAACCGGCGACGTCGAACGCCGGATTGGAGGAGCGGGCGTAGACGTGACAGCCGTTGGATTATCAAGGCATTACGTACAGCCATTCCCATACATCTTTTCAAAAGCTAACATTTTGCTCCTCCTGTAGGCTTGAGATTTTTTATCAGTTTCCTCAGGAAGAAGAGTGGGCTCCGCTGCTATATTACAGTTAGGATGCGTCCCAAATGGCAACCTGTTCCCTATACCTAAATAGTACCCTGAGGTCTCTGGTCAAAAGTGGTGCACTCCACTATATAGAAAATAGGGTGCCATTTGGGACCCACTTAGATTAGTAGAGGAGTGCCAGGTAATTCTCAGTGTTCCACCTCTTTCCTCAGTCATTCCTTCTTCGACTTATCCAAGAGTGAAATGGAACATGGGGTCCCATAGTTAATGGGGTTCTATGAGCCATAAGATTACTTCCATCTGTGGTTGTCGCTATGAATCTTCCTGAGAGAAGATTCTAGATTTTTAAGATTTGGCAGTGGTGGCACAGAGATATACAAGGCCCTCAGGATATTAGATCATAGATCCATGGTGGTCACACATAGGGTTTGATATTCAGATCTCCTCTGCCTCCTAGTCCTTGATTTGTGTCTATCTTTTTCTCTCTTCAATCTATGTTCATTTTAGTGTATGTTAATGACTCCACCCGAGGCTCGCCACATCGTGGCAAAATGACTAGCGACGACTAGAGACTGAACTTGTGTTTGTGATGTGAAGTTCAGTCATATTACTCATTCTGTCAGACAATGAGAGCAGAGCACCCAAGGGGTAAAGGGAGACAAGGCCTTTGAAAAGAAGGAATATGGGCTGTATATGTTTTGGCTTGTTATTCATTTTATAAGGGGACATGAACAGTGCAGCGCTGTGCCTACTACCAGGAATTGTATTGTTTGGGGAGCGTTTTCCCATAAGAAGGGATAAATGAATGTTGTTCAAGGTGAGGACAATGTGTGAACATCACATTTAGAGCCTTATTCATCAAGTTCATACAATATGTCAAGCCCCTGCCAAACAAGGAACTGTTACCGGAGCAAATTTCACTTGGCTCACAAGCTAAATTACAAATACGTTGCATTACTCCTTATTTACACTGAAAGGGAATGATCCTCTACACAGTATTTGTGTTCTTTCCAGGGAACACAAACCCCATTACCCATTCAATACCAATAGGACAGCACGGCTCTCATTTCACTATTACTAAAAACAAAAAGTCTCTTTCAGTGTCTCTCAGAAGCATGATATATTGTGACATGAGTCCATACGGTCCTCATACAGTCTTGAATTGGAAAGTTCTGGCAATAATCCCACATTACCAATACCATATTACAGCTCTCATTGAATAGTACTTTCAGAAGAACAAAACGACTCTGTCAGTGTCTGTCCTCCGGTGGGTGTCTGAACTAGTAGTTGCCTACTACTAATATTGTGACACGGTCCCAGAATGTCCTCATACAGTTGTGAATCGGAAGGTCCATCATTTTTTGCGTCTCTTTTACGTTTCACAGATGTTTTGACTGACAATGTAGCATCTCTTAAAGCTCCCAGGATATACTGTGTCTTCAGACATCTTCCAGATGTGTAGAACATGAAGGGAAAGTTAAAATTGATGTATGGGTGTGATTCCTTGCACAGCTCAGAATTGCTGACAGTTGCCATAGGAGATGAGATGATTTAGCACCATGCCAACGCTACATATGGTGATGTGTGAGGGATGTTAACTCTGTACCGTAACCAGAGGTAGAATAGAAATGCTTAATTTCATCTAAAGAAAAGATTTGGATGATGAATGTCGACACGTCCCAATGTATTTTCATTTACATATAGCTACATTTGTTATGCTTTGCCTGCCATTGATGATTTGTTGTTAACCCTAACAAGCTGACCAAGTCAATCATTACCCTAAGAAGCAAGGCATCTGTACGTACATTTTTGAGGGACTAACCAGTGAAGGTTTTCGTCAAACCCCTTCGTAATGACATTGTAGGCGGGCAGAATGTGATACATTTTCTTTATGCTGCGCTCTGGTGGTATTGTAATTATGTCAAAGTGCTTGAGACCATGACATGCTTTTGTGTGAATCAGTGTTTTTCTAACCCATCAGAGTGTATTAAAGATCTGTCACCGAAGCCCACTGTTTGTCTGTAGCTTAAGACAGAGTCACTAATTGTGAATGTGCTGTGCAAGTTATCATCTGTACTTAACATGTGTTTCTTTCTTTGTTAATCTACCACTTTCATACTTTGCATCAAAGCCCTGTTAACTGGAAAGGAAAATGATAGGTGATGTGATATGTTGTGCCTCTTACAGGAATGGTGAACTACAGTGAGGTCTCTGGGTACCCACTCATCCAGCATTGGAGGCTGAGGTCTGTCCTGTACCATGTCAAACTGAACCAGTGGGTTCTCTCTCAAGGTAACTATAACACATAATTAAAGCAAATCAAATCAAAATTGTATTGGTCACATACACATGGTTAGCAGATTTTAATGCGAGTGTAGCGAAATGCTTGTGCTTCTAGTTCCGACCATGCAGTAATATCTAACAAGTTATCTAACAATTGCACAACAAATACCTTATACACACACAAGTGTAAAGGATTGAATAAGAATATGTACATATAAATATATGAATGAGCGATGGCCGAATGGCATAGGCAAGATGCATTAGATGGTATAGAGTACAGTATATACATATGCGATGAGTAATGTAGGGTATGTAAACATTATATAAAGTGGCATTGTTTAAAGTGACAAGTGATACATTTATTACATCCAATTCTTAATTATTAAAGTGGCTAGAGATTTGAGTCAGTATTTTGGTAGCAGCCACTCAATGTTAGTGATGGCTGTTTAACAGTCTGATGGCCTTGAGATAGAAACTGTTTTTCAGTCTCTCGGTCCCAGCTTTGATGCACCTGTACTGACCTCACCTTCTGGATGATAGAACAAGCAGTGGCTCGTGTGGTTGTTGTCCTTGATGATCTTTTTGGCCTTCTTGTGACCACGGGTGGTGTAGGTATCTTGGAGGGCAGGTAGTTTGCCCCCGGTCATGCGTTGTGCAGACCTCACTACCCTCTGGAGAGCCTTGCAATTGAGAGTGGAGCAGTTGCCGTACCAGGCAGTGATACAGCCCGACAGGATGCTCTCAATTGTGCATCTGTAAAAGTTTGTCAGGGTTTTTGGTGACAAGCCACATTTCTTCAGCCTCCTGAGGTTGAAGAGGCGCTGTTGCGCCTTCTTCACCACGCTGTCTGTGTGGGTGGACTACCTCAGTTTGTCCGTACGCCGAGGAACTTAAAACCTTCCACCTTCTCCACTACTGTCCCGTCGATGTGGGTAGGGGGGTGCTCCCTCTGCTGTTTCCTGAAGTCCACAATCATCTCCTTTGTTTTGTTGACATTGAGTGTGAGGTTGTTTTCCTGACACCATACTCCGAGGGCCCTCACCTCCTCCCTGTAGGCCGTCTCGTCGTTGTTGGTAATCTAGCCTACCACTGTAGTGTCGTCTGCAAACTTGATGATTGAGTTGGAGGCGTGCATGGCCACGCAGTCATGGGTGAACAGGGAGTACAGGAGAGGGCTCAGAACGCACCCTTGTGGGGCCCCAGTGTTGAGGATCAGCGGGGTGGAGATGTTGTTACCTACCCTCACCACCTGGGGGCGGCCTGTCAAGAAGTCTAGTACCCAGTTGCACAGGGCGAGGTCGAGACCCAGGGTCTCGAGCTTGATGACAAGTTTGGAGGGTACTATGGTGTTAAATGCTGAGCTGTAGCCGTTGAAATGGTTCAATTAATTAATTAATGGTTATAATCAGGGTTCTAGTCAAGAATTATATTAACGCAGGGTTCTATTCATCTTGTATGCAGTGAGTTACATGCACACTTGAACAGTGGACGTCAAGAAAAAATTTGGCACATGCCTAAGAGGCAAAAAGGGAAATTTTGGTAATGGAAACTAGGCCTGAAGCCTAAAGATGGCATTCCACATTTGCATCACGGAGCCGTGGTTTAGAACCACTTCCCTGTATGGTCTGATAAGCTGTCATCATCCACATAACTTTGTATCTCAGCAAATATATTTTGACAGGCCCTGCCATGAAAATGGCATGAAATAAGATGATTGTGGATAGGTTTTTAGTGAAGCACTACTTCTTAGAAGGACTCTCTCTACTCCACTGTTGACAGTACTTTGCTGTAGAGCTTCTTGAAGTTCTTGATTCTCTTCTTTTTGTCATTTTTATTTATTTATTTTTCGGAGTGGTTGCGGATCCGACTTTTCTGGACCTTTCCTTCTGACAACTAAAGGTCCCAAAGCCTCTGTGCATGTGCAGGACCCTCCACGTGTGCAACAGGTTGCCTAGTGGTTAGAGCATTTGGCCAGTAACCGAAAGGTTGCTAGTTTAAATCCCCAAGGTGAAAAATCTGTTGATGTGCCCTTTAGCAAGGCACTTGACCCATGCTGTGACCCCACTCTCCAAATGTTATGTGTGAAATAGGACAAATATAAGCATGCACCACGCATTATTCGCCCTCCACTCCACTCAGAGAGAACATGGCTACTCTGGTGAATGTTTAATAACATTTGATCAAAACTGAGTCAATTTCTGCAAGATCATATAATGATAGTATTCTACATAACAGAACCGAATATACATCATAGTATAACTTTACTGTAAGACAAAAAACACTACCGCGTTTCCTATGTCCTTTTTGTATTATTGTGCAAATGGTCGCATTTTCGGCCAAAACAGAGCACTCCACTAGGCAAAATATATGCTTTGATTTAAACTAAACACACGTAGCCTATGCAACAGTTTGTAAACAACATCTCTAAAGTGTGTTCACTGTACATCATTCAAAACAACACTGTTGATCAACATCCATTTGATCTCAATCAGTCTCATGGGAACATGCATTTAGATCATCTTGAGTTATAGGACACAGTTTGGTTGGTATGCAGATACCGCGTGGGCATTCCACCTGTAAAATGCATGATTGTCAGTGAGAAATGTGAAGGGGGGTTCACTAAGAGTAGAGCAGATAATGTGCTCAAAGTAGAGAATCCCAGAGATGTGCAGAAGCCCCAGGACCCCCAGCCACTGGGAAGTGGGGTCCAGAAAGGTCCGCTCCACAGCCTCTAACTATTTAGATTTGTACCATATTGTGTTGCTTCGGTATCTGAACGGCCTACATCAACATGCAAAAAAGTTTTTATATGAATGTGTCATGAGTTTTCAGACTGCCAGAAAGTTATTGCAGAATTGTTTATTTGGGCTTGAATGATTTTTGGATTTGTTTGTTTTCTTTTTGGATGCCATGACTTGCATGATTTGTTTTGTTTAACGTGTCTATCATTTATTTATCCGTAAGCATTTTGTGTTTACTTCGCCACACGTGTGGAGTATAGCATAAATATTACATATATAGATGTACCATTACTAATGCATTTCAGATAGGAGTTCTCTGCCTTTAAACATGGCCACAGCCTTCAGAATTCCATTTCCTCAGTGTCATTAATTGTAGGAGTTCAGCAGCTTTTTTATTATTACAGATTTTTACACCTGATACCAAAGCACAACCTTCTATAAGGACTGTTTTGCTTCATAATGTAAGACTAGCGTGTTGTGAGTGATAGGATGTTAATGCTAGGGCTCTCGAATGATAATGGAACAGTTGAAGAGCTATGCATGTTTTTTAGTGTTTTCCCAAAGATATAAAAACACCAGCAAGAGTAAATGCTTTACAATGACTCCCCTCTGAGGATTTCATGAAGGCTCAATTTAAGACTTAAAGAAAGCCTCAAGTTTACATATGGCACTTTAATCATAGTCTGTGCACTGTCACAACAAACATAGGGAGTCATAGCTTATCATTTCACAAACTTGAGCTTTCATTAGGATGTTTACCTAAAACTACAGACAAGTACAAACTGTACATATTTTCTCATTTAAATTGAAATTTAGCATAAGTGTATCGTATGCTTATGGCTTGTATTCTATAATACCGGCATGTGCTTCTTACTTACATTTGACCTTAAAACAAACAAACAATTATCTTCATAGACATACTGATTTACTCTGAATATGGAATGTAAAAATAAATACTATCATACATGTAAATATTTGTGCTTTTTCCTGTGTCAGGTTTATGTCCGTTTCTATCACGTTTCTGGGAAGAGCCAGATGCAGACAGTGTCGAAGTAACAAAAAGTGTATTACTAGAACAGGGGGCAGGCAAAACGACAGGTCAAGGGCAGAGGTCAGTAAATCCAGATCATAGTCCAGAAGGTGCAGAACGGCAGGCAGTATCAGGGTCAGGGCAGGCAGTGATCAATAATCCAGTGTGGTGCGACAAGGTACAGAACGGCAGGCAGGCTCAGGGATAGGCAGAATGGTCAAAACCGGGAAAACTAGAAAACAGGACCTAGAAACAGAGAGGAGTAAGGGGGAAAATGCTAGTAGGCTTGACGAACAAAAACGAACAGGCAACAGACAAACAGAGAACACAGGTATAAATACACTTGGGATAATGGGGAAGATGGGCTACACTTGGAGGGGGTGGAGACGAGCACAAAGGCAGGTGCAACAGATCAGGGTGTGATAGTTTCATTGCTTTTCAACATTAATTTATCTTTTTTTACACAAGGCTTGAGCTGTGTTGATATGGATTTGTCAGTAGCCTATCCATTTCTAACTCCCTCTTTGTGTTTCCTAACAGCTTTCAGCTCTGCCATCCACTCCCTGGATGGTGCCACCCTCCGCCATGATTTTGTCTCCATCCTCAGGGAGTTTGGTAATCACTTTGTACAAGAGGCTGTGTATGGCTTCGAGGAGGCCTGCACTATCTGGTACCCCAACAAGCAGGTCCAGAGACAGCTGTGGCTGGAGTACCAGGACATCAGCAAAGGTAAGACCTCTAATTGATTGGAGATACTGTACTGTAAAATCTAATGAACTGCTGGAGGGAAGCCATTGATGGTTCATGTTCCAACATGCTCTAGAAAGTGAGAGTGGGTGAGATAGAACAAAGCTAGGCCTTTTGTCTTCTTAACAGTGCAAACGCACAAATCAAATTAAATTGTATTTGTCACATGTGCCGAATACAGGTCTAGACTTAATCATGAAATGCTAACTTACAAGCACTTAACCAACAATGCAGTTTTAAGAAAATAAGAGTTAAGAAAATATTTACTAGATAAACTAAAGTTAAAAAAGTAATACAATAAAATAACAATAACAGGGCTATACACAAGGGGTACTGAAAAATAGTCAATGTGTGGGGGTACAGGTTAGTCAAAGTAATTGAGGTAATATGTACATGTAGGTAGGGGTAAAGTGACTATGCATAGATAATAAACAGTGAGTAACAGCAGTGTAAAAGCAAAAGGGGAGTTTGGTAATGCAATGCAAATAGTCCGGATAGCCATTTCATTAATTGTTCATTAGTCTTATGGCTTGGCGGTAGAAGCTATTAAGGAGCCTTTTGGACCTAGACTTGGTGCTCCGGTACCACTTGCCATGCGGTAGCAGAGAGAACAATCTATGACTGTTGACATATGTTTGGGCCTTCATCTGACACCGCCTAGTATAGAGGTCCTGGATGGCAGGAAGCTTGGCCCCAGTGATGTACTGGACTGTACGCACTACCCTCTGTAGCGCCTTACTGTCGGATGGAGAGCAGTTGCCATACCAGGCGGTGATGCAACCAGTCAGGAAGCTTTCGATGGTGCAGCTGTAGAACTTTTTGGTCTGGGGATCCATGCCAAATCTTTTCAGTCTCCTGAGGGGGATTAGGTGTTGTTGTGCCTTCTTCCCAACTGTCTTGGTGTGATTGGACCATGATAGTTTGTTGGTGATGGGGACACCAAGGAACTTGAAGCGCTCGACCCGCTCCACTACAGCCCAGTCGATGTGAATGGGGACGTGTTCGGCCCTCCTTTTCCTGTAGTCCACAGTCATCTTCTTTGTCTTGATCACGATGAGGAAGAGTTTGTTATCCTGGCACCACACGGCCAGTTCTCTGACCTCCTCCTTATAGCCTGTCTCATCGTTGTTGTTGATCGGGCCTACCATGTCGTCAGCAAACTTAACAATGGTGTTTGGAGTCGTGCTTAACTACGCAGTCGTGGGTGAACTAGGAGTACAGGAAGGGACTAAGCAGACACCCCTGAGGGGCCCCTGTAATCTGTGGATCTGTTTGGGCGATATTGCAGTGGGTCGAGGGTTTCCGGGATGATGGTGTTGATGTAACCAATGAGCAGCATTTCAAAGCACTTCATAGCTACAGATGGGAGTGCTATGGGGCGGTAGTCATTTAGGCAGTCTACCTTGGCGTTCTTGGGCACAGAGACTATGGTGCTCTGCTTGAAACATGTAGGTATTACAGACTCGGTCAGAGAGAGGTTGAAAATGTCAGTGAAACATTTTCACATCGGCTACGGAGAGCGTGATCACACAGTTGTCCAGAACAGCTGGTGCTCTCATACATGCTTCAGTGTTGCTTGCCTCGAAGTGAGCATAAAAGGCATTTTGCCCGTCTGGTAGGCTCGTGTCACTGGGCAGCTCGCAGTCACTGGGTTTCCCTTTGTAGTGCTTACTAGTTTGCAAACCCTGCCACATCCGACGAGCGTCAGAGTCGGTGTAGTAGGATTAAATCTTAGTCCTGTATTGACGCTTTGCCCATTTGATTGTTCATCTGAGGGCATAGAGGGATTTCTTATCAGCATCTGGATTACTGTTCCTCTCCTTCAAAGCAGCAGCTCTAGCCTTTAGCCCGGTGTGGATATTTTGCCTGTAATCCATGGCTTCTGGTTGGGATATGTACGTACGGTCACTGTGGGGACGACATCATCAATGCACTTATTGATGAAGCCGGTGACTGAGGTGGTATACTCCTCAGTGCCATCGAATGAATCCCGGAACATATTCCAGTCTGTGGTAGCAAAACAGTCCTGTAGCTTAGGATCCGCATCACCTGACCACTTCTGTATTGAGCGAGTCACTGGTACTTCCTGCTTTAGTTTTTGCTTGTAAGCAGCAATCAGGCGGATAGAATTATGTCATATTTGCCAAATGGAGTGCGAGGGAGAGCTTTGTATATGCGTCTCCGTGTGTGGAGTAAAGGTGGTCTAGAGTTTTTTTCCCCTCTGGTTGCACATGTGACATACTGGTAGAAATGAGGTCTAACGGATTTAGGTTTGCCTGCATTAAAGTCCCCGGACAATATGAGCACTGCTTCTGGATGAGTGTTTTCTACTTTGCTTATGGCCTTATACAACTCGTTGAGTGCAGTCTTAGTGCCAGCATCGATTTGTGGGGGTAAATAGACTGAAAAATTGATGAAAACTCTCTTGTTAGATAGTGTGGTCTACAGCTTATCATGGGGTACTCTACCTCAAGTGAGCAAAACCTCGAGACTTCGTTAATATTAGAGATTGCGCACCGGATGTTATTGACAAATAGACACAGACCAACCCCCCTCGCCTTACCGGCGGTAGCTGCTCTGTCTTGCTGATGCATGGAGAAAACATCTAACTGTATATTATCCATGTCGTCATTCAGCCACGACTCAATGAAAAACAAGATATTACAGTTTTTAATGTTCCGTTGGTAGGATAGTCTCGGACAGAGCTCATCCAGGTTATTCTCCAGCGATTGCATGTTGGCCAATATGACGGATGTTAAAGGCCAGTTACCTACTCACCGACAAATTCACACAAGGCACCTGGATCTGCGGCCCCAACATAATTTAGATGAAATGTAGTAATTTGGAGAAACTGTATTTTATGTACAAGTTATACGCTTTCGCTTTTAAAATAATGGAATGTCCCTCTCAAAGGAGGGTTTGACGGATGGATAGAATGTACGGATGCATTGAGCCCCAGCAATTTGTTAGTGTAGTTTTTCATAACCCATGTTTCTGTAGAAAAAATATAGGCTGTCAGTTTTAACCACATGAAAGAGTGATTTCAGGTGGAATTCCTACTCCGTCAGCAATCCATATTTTTACCTGTAGTTGTTTCCCCACCCAGACAAAGCCAGATAATGAATGACCCCTCTTTCCCCTGTGTTTCAGTCCAATAACTTCACCACCATTGTTTCCTTTGGTTGAATCGACCACTTTGCCTTCTTCCCAAGGACATTGCCTCACAATTTACAAAATGTTACCACTTCTGACAGAAGGCTTTAAATGACTGAGTTTTCCATCCGCATGAAAACTCCATTATTCTTCATTTTCTCACTCTATGACATTGCTACAGATATTATTACACGATTACATACAAAAGGCAATGTTTTTTTTTAAACGCTATTTTGTGAATTCGCTTTACACAGGGCAATGTTGGTTCTTCTAGAGCAGGGAATGAAACATTTTGAGAGTGGAACTATGGTACTATATGAACATTTTGATTCCTGGGACATAGGCCTAACTTCTAAAGAGAGATTTCTTAAAAATCATAATTATTTTTGCAAAGTTACAGAATGTCCATAAAAGTCCTGCACTTTTGATGAGAGTAATGAGCTCACTGGAGACTATGGTGATCCATGCTCTAGCCTTTGCTCCAAATATCAGAGCGCCTCTGGATTTGGCCTGAGTCTGCTAATAATTGTTGGATGTTTTGGGAGTTCTGTCAGCAGACATACGACTTATTTATATGTGGCAATGTATAAGAAGTTATGGCCAAGTAATGACACACTTGGAGTGAAATCTTTTGATAAAACATGAATTAAAAACTGGTCCATGGTGTTCGTATTAGTTTTAAGCTTAATTTAATTTAAAAAACGAATTCAACATGTAAAAGAACTTAAAAGAAAAAAACACTCTATAGTCTGTTTGAGTAAATAATGTATTGAAATGATCATTTTTGAATTCACTTCCTGTAGGTGTGAATGCTTGAAAATCCAAAACACAGGCACATTATCATTAGATCATAAATAATAAGCCAACCGTAGTTCATTAGTTTTGAACAGTATGCATTTTTCAAACAGTGAAGGATATCATATTCAATCCTCATGATTAATGATATAATTTTAGATGGATATAATATAATGAACAGAATGAACAGCATCTTAAAAGCACACGTAATGGTGTATGTTATCCTATCTATCAAACAACTAGCTTGCCAGAGAATAGCCGGTGGATACGACTTGATTTTTAAAGAAATAACAAACACAGGACGGGACTTTATTTATTTTATTTTTTCAATTTCAACTTCAATGTGGTAAGGCCGTCCCAAGGTTTCCAGATAGCACCGAACAAGCTGCTCCCCATCTCTACACATGCAGTCGCGCTGAAAGGAAGCAACCTGCTGTCACCACCGGCATATTGAACTCGTAACTGGCTACCAGGAGAAGAAAAGAGTAGCAAAAATTGACATCTGTATTTATATGAGAAACAGTTGACGTTGAATTAATACATGAGAGATAAGCACTGTCTACTGTATGAGAAATAACCTAGAACCTCAACTTATGAGAAACTAAACATATAAAAAACACAGTACCACATACTGTAGTATTGTACATTTTTACACATTTTAGCATTGTCCTGAGGTCTTGGAGACAGTGAAGTAGCACACCTGAAAGCACCTGAACATCAACAACAGTACGTCTGAATAATGACCTCCATTAAACCCAAGGTCCATCTGTTTTAAAAGGCTACTGACCTCTGTCATTTTGAATTAGATCACTTGCTGTCTGGCTCAAAGCTGTGCTTTCACCCAAAGACTAGTGTCAGGGTCATTATGTAAAGTCAAGCCAAGGCTCTGATTAACACAGACAACAAACAGGAAAAACAGTCCTTATTTATTCCATATATAAAGCAACTCAGCTATTAAAACAATGCTGTATTATTCTACTCAGACAGTGTGAGGATCAGAGGTTGAGGAATAGTGAAATGTATGGAGTTGAAAGACTACGGAGTTGACACAGTACGGAGTTGACTGATTAGGGAGGTGACTGTCACTGCACCACCTGCACTGCTCTCCATGCTCAACCCTCCGCATGTTTCTTCCTGAGGGGTGACAGAATATCTACCACTTATCCAGGATGTTTTCTCTCTCTTCTCCTGCTCTCCTGGTCCCCCATGCTGCACATGCTCTGGCTGACAGGCAGGTCAGAGGGTAACAGCTAAGCATGGCCCAGGTGTCTCTGCAGGCTCTGCAGCCCGAGGTAAGAGCAGGAAGGAGGGTAGCGATGAGAAGGGGATGCTATGGGTGCTCCGCATAGTACTGCATGTACGGTGGAAAGAGAACTTTGGCCTCAGACCGCCCTACCTCTTCTGGCCTCTCTCTGTCAGGTGCAGTGCGTGGTTGGTATGAGGTGGTGTGCAGGCATCTTGCAGAGCAGACAGGGTGATGAATGTGCGCTTCATGCTCAGTGGTGAGACAATTAGAGAGAGCGTGAAGCAGATGTCTTCGACTTCGAGCTTGATGTCTTCAGAAGGTTTGTAGCAGATTGAAGACAGGGCTAATCTCACTTGTCAAATATAAATAACTTGCACATTGCGAGAACTTTGAAGAGGGTAAACAAAGTATGGCGCTTGCTCTTACAGTCTTTGACGATTAACTTAATGTATGTACTTTTTGAAGGAAATTCTGCACTGTGTACAGTTGAATATGATAAGCAAGTGATGGCTTGAAAAAGTGCCAAAGGCTGCATAAAACGAGCCATGAATAGCCTCTTCCCTCTGAGTAGTAAATGTGATAAGCACACACACACACACACACACACACACACACACACACACACACACACACACACACACACACACACACACACACACACACACACACACACACACACACACACACACACACACACACACACACACAGTTTAATGTCAAGCGTAGGCTATGTGAGGCACAATTTCCTTGCTCAGCAGAAAAACAATCTAAGGCTGTAATATCTCCATAAGAGCAGGGACCTAAAAGATATGAATACCATTTTGAGTCAGCCAGTTTGAATCATAACCCCAAGAGGCCCTTCCAATCCCCCCTGCTGCACTCTCATCGAAACCCAGACACAAAACAAGATCCCATCCATTATGTATTGTAATTGCCAAAACCCAGTCTGTTTTAATCCTAGTTAACATGATCCGTTTCGTCAGCCTTTACCCTCGGCTTAAGAGAAGTTAAACCCCACATCCCACCTTAAGTTGAAGTGTTCAAGGTCATCCCCTTGACGATTCATTTAAAATGTTGATTCCAACAGGCAACCCCCAATTTTCCTGTTGTTTTTGTTAGTCCTACAGAGCAGAAGAGTGGGGTTGTGAGGTTTTAGATAGGACATCAGTTTAGGATTTCTGCCCTGGCTGTCTTGAGGTAATTCAGAGTAATGTGTGTCTCTGCTTGTCCTTCGGCTGAAGGGCACTACCTCTCAACACCCTCTGGACTTTGAGTTAACATAGATGAGCAAATAGGAGATTTGTCCTTCACGCTGCCTTTTGGTGGCCTTTAGACTTAAGAATTTATGACTACTTTTTTCTCTCTTTTGCTGTATCACACTTTTTGCTGCTGGATAATTCATCAGATCAAATCATTGAAGTTTGCCATTTCAATGTTATACAGCTCAATCAAAATGGAAGCATTTGACTGGTTGTTGAATACATTCATTATAAGTCTCGGAACTAAATCATGTTGAATAAAGTGTGTAGGCTAAGTGCTTTTGCCTAATAATATGAGATAACTGTAGAACGCAATGTTGTTGCACTTAATTAATAATTGATTAAATGTCAAAGCCTGTGTCTGGCTGTAGGGAATGCTAGCTAGAGTTTCTTTCATTTTTGAAAGATAGCATGTGTTTTAAAGAGCTTTACTCAACTTACACTGTATTGCTATGTGATATAAATGTCATTCCCACTGAGCTTTCAGAGGTTTGTTGGAGAGAAGTATCTACTGGAATGTCTTAGTGGTAAATTCACGTTCACAACACCTTCAGAATTGTAAATCCATTGCTTTGTAATCTTCCCACACTGCTTGAGTCCCTTTTAATTATGATCAAGGCACATCACTTATTATTGTCTTTTTGCTATGAGGAGCTATGGGACACCGTTGTGCATATTAATCAGACTAAGGGGGCATCCCAAATGGTACCCTATTCCCTACATAGTGCCCTACTTTTGGCCAGTGTGCAACCAAAATTAGGGCACTATGTAGGGGATATGGTACCATTTGGGATGCTGCCTTAGACTAGGTTTTATCGTTAATGAACAATCATATGACAGACCAATCCAAATCCCTTAAGCGTTAAACAAAGAAGCCGGGATTACTAAGTAATTTGCACAGAAAAATAGCAACTATAATAAGAAACTTTATATCCAAGTGCATGTCATTGTGCATTTAGTAACAGTTGTAAGGAACAAATCCCCTTGAAGACATTATATTGCCTGGACATATCATATAGTGATGTAGGCATAACCAAAAAGCTAAATTGTCACCAGCACTTGCAACTGGTATATATTTCAAACAGTATACATTTGATACTGTATTTTTGCATGCAAATGCATACATGTGTTGAGCACTGTAAATAGGATTTCAGCATAGGCTTAGAGTAATAGCAGCCAAAGTTATTGTCTGACGTCGCTGTGTTGCACCTATTGGTAGTCATTATATCATACAACCATCAACAGGCAATTGCTGGTTATAGTTGATTTCTTCCTAGTCATAGTTAAATGTTTTAGAATGTAATTTCACAGCATTTCCAATCCAGCATTTGCATAATGTAATAGATTTTTGCTGCTTTGGTAATCAATGCTTGCTCTTTCATATTGTGAATGGTGATCTTACACTTAACTCTTAATTAGAAGTCGTATCTCATGGAAGGACTTCATGTAATATAAGTAAAATAATATATAGTACAGTATTCTGCAGCACATGAAATCCATGAACGAGGAGATGCAAAAATGTAGATACATCTTTAGAGGGAATATTAGAAATGTCTTGGACATGCCTTGTTTACTGATAATGGTGTATGTGTGTGTATGTACAACTGTGTGTATGCGTGTGTATGTGTGTGTGTGTATGCCTGCTTGCTTCCGTGCATGTGTGTTTTGATGTGGAGAGCAGCTAGTTTCAGTGAACTGGTCTGGTGCCCCAGCAGATGAAGAGTGATGAGAGCACTGCTAGAAGCTTTTCATCAAGGCCACTAGCACTTTGAGCAACGTGTTATCAACACAATCCAGGGCTCTGATTGGCTGACACTGATATATGAGCTGTGGGTTTAGCTGCTCATCGTGTATGGATTTATTTCTCCTTTCGGTATCTTGAGGCAAAAAGATAGAGGGGGATATAAATACATGATTTCACATATATTACAATTTTGCATTAAAGCACAGTCATGCATCAAATATATGAGCCATTTAATAGTGAATCTTATCTCATTAGCTGGGAGATTCCTTTGAAAATACGCTTTAATATAAAAGTTTATGGATTCATTTTAATTGTGCCAGTGAGTCCAACACACTTTTGTGCTTCTTCAACAAAGTCATAGGGAATAATATTCTACTTCTTTCGTATTGCATTATTGACCATAATTGACATAAAAGACAGTATAAGCTTCCTGTCCTAGGGGTATAAGTGTGTCTGCTTCCTCAAACAGACCCTGGGTCGATCCAAAATGCTACAAACTGCAAAGCTTCAAACATAGCCCCTCTATGAGAAGTGACGTGGATTTTCACATAGCTCAAGCATGCCGAAGTGATTCCTATGCGTCTCTGTGTGTGAAGGAGCAACAGTATCAGGCACCCACTGTTAATCCTGTTTTGTCAGAAAAACCATGGAGTTTGTCAGGTCAGGCCATACATATGAAATAGTAGAAGCCAGTCATATAACATATTCAAACATGTTCAAAATACTGAAATAAATATAAAAATATCCTGTAAATTCTTTGTACATTTACTCAAGAAGGCCTGTTGTTTAAATGAAGCAACTGGAATGGCTGATTGCAGGGTGTCGTCATTATTTGCTGAGGATAAAACTGCTGCAGATTCAGAATGTGTCCAATTTTCCTATTGTCTTATAACATATTTCCACCACACTGAAAATCTTCAGTAATTTGATCATAATGAACATAGCTGATTTGCATGTCAAAATGAATGAGGGCATTGTACCTCCTGTCTGAATTGGGCTACCTAATGAATGTTCTAATCGAAGGAGAGGGCAGGAAAAACACTAGCTCCTCTTTCAGGGTGAAATGCTTACCAAAAAATATATGACAAGATAAATCGAGACACATTTTTCCTGCCTGAGTTTTCCTTCCCCTTGTTTGGCGATGTTGTGCAGCATAATTGCCCTCTACAGGCCTATTTGACCACTGCATGCTCTGCCATTGAGAGGAGGAGGGAAACTGCTTCACACTGCCTATTCCAGGGATATATGGCGTGAGATGGCATTGCGTAGTCTCTTTTTTATCCTTTTATTCAATTCTAAATTGATGAAGAGATATTAGCTGTGTTTGTTTATAGAGATGTGGCTTTATCTTTGTGATTCCGTCTCTGTCAAATGATCCCTAAGAACGAGGAGAAACTTTAGCAGCAGATTTAAGGAGTAGCAGCTCTCGTCCTCTCCTCTCACGGTGTCCAATCTTCACAACAGAAGCTCTTGAGAGTAGAGGTCGACCGATTATGATTTTTCAACACCGATACCTATTATTGGAGGACCAAAAAAGCCGATACCAATCACAACAATACTGAATGAACACTTATTTTAACTTATTATATCAATAAAATCAATTTAGCCTCAAATAAATAATGAAACATGTTCTATTTGGTTTAAATGATGCAAAAACAAAGTGTTGGAGAAGAAAGTAAAAGTGCAATATGTGCCATGTAAGAAAGCTGACGTTTAAGTTCCTTGCTCAGAACATGAGAACATATGAAAGCTGGTGGTTCCTTTTAACATGAGTCTTCAATATTCCCAGGTAAAAAGTTTTAGGTTGAAGTTATTATAGGAATTATAGGACTATTTCTCTATACCATCTGTATTTCATTAACCTTTGACTTTTGGATGTTCTTATAGGCACTTTAGTATTGCCAGTGTAACAGTATAGCTTCCATCCCTCTCCTCGCTCCTACCTGGCCTCGAAGCCCATGTTGAGCAAGGGGAATAACTACTCCCAAGTCTCAGAGCGAGTGGCGTTTGAAACGCTATTAGCGCGCACCCCGCTAGCTAGCTAGCCATTTCACATCAGTTACACCAGCCTAATCTCGGGAGTTAATAGGCTTGAACACCTGCTGGCAAACGCAGTAAAGTTCTGATTGTTATGAAAACTTTAAATCGGCCTTAATTAATCGGCCATTCCGATTAATCGGTCGACCTCTACTTGAGAGTCAAAATCCAGTCTGGATATGGGCCATCATCATGCCTTCCATTAATGTACATTATTGATCAATAGATGGGGGACTTTCTATAAACTAGTGTACCAATTTTTTGGCCAATTTTTGTTTGTGTCATTACATTAAGATATAAGGGGGGTTATCATAGTTATATTCAATGAAAGTAACAGGTTCAACACCTTATCAATGTTGGTGATTTTGGACAACTCTTGAAGGAGTTGTCCAAAATCGTGTGACATAAAACGTTACTTTTCTGTCCTTGAATGTATGGCGGTGTAAGTTGCCGTTATATCATATATTAGCATTAATCAGTTAAATTCGACATTGAACTAGAACCCTGTAAAAATCCTGGATCTATGTAGCTGTTGGACTTTTTTTGTATAGAGATCTCAGAAATGCAGCGTAACTACTTATCATTTTGTGTCTCCTTATGTTACATGGTGAAAACAGTTTTCATGGCACACAAATCCAAAATAATAGAAGCATTCCATTTTTCAAATGCATTTAACTGAAATAGTCACCTTACTTTGATAGTTAAAACCTAATATTGATACTGCCATTAATGTGGTTCTTCAATAATTGTGCATAATACTTGTTGGGTGTGCATTTGGTGTTGAGCTGTTTAATTACGCCGTGAGCGTGATATTTTCACACATCATCATCTGATTCAGGAAAGACAAACAGCTGTTGTGATAGAGCAAGCAATACAACAACAGCCCAAGTCCTGGAAAAAAGGCATTTGCAAGGAAATATCCAGAATATTTTAGTGTCTCATTCGTTAAACTGGTGAAGACAGCTGTGCCTGGATATAAGTTGGATCTAATATCTCTAGCGAATTGAGGTTGATCATCTGTTGTTGTCTGCTTGATTTACAGCAGGTTCTCGTTAGATTTAACAAAGAAAGTATCAAGGTAATCAGTATTTTCATATGTTTTGTGCATCGGATTGTTTTGTGCCTCGGATTGTGCGCAATTGTGCAGGATAGAATATTGCACAACATCCAACACTCGACCTATTAATTATTCTGGATATAATGACTACAAATTACTAGTGGGCTTATTCCCACTATTATCTGGTAATGAAATTACAAGACAAATACATTTTGTTTTCCATGTTACACCTGCAATTTTAAACAATACAAGGGCTTGAAGTATCCTATTTGAATTTAGCTCAGAAGTTTAGCTACTTGTCACACCCTGATCTGTTTCAACTGTCTTTGTGATTGTCTTCACCCTCCTCCAGGTGTCGCCCATCTTCCCCATTATCCCTTGTGTATTTATACCTGTGTTCTCTGTTTGTTTGTTGCCAGTTAGTTTTGTTTCGTCAAGCCTACCAGCGGTTTTCACACAGCTCCTGTCTCTCGATTGTTCCTGTTTCCTAGTTTTCCCGGTGTTGACCATTCTACCTGACCCTGAGCCTGCCTGCGGTCCTGTACCTTTGCACCACCTTTCTGGATTACTGACCTTTGCCTGCCCTGAGCCTTCCTGCCATCCTGTACCTTTTCCCCACCTATCTGGATTACCGACCTCTGCCTGTCCTTGACCTGCTTTTTTCCTGCCCCTGTTCGATTAATAAACTGTTGTTACTTCGACATTGTCTTACCTGAAACGTGATAGTACGAACTCGCCATGACTGACCCAGCAGACTCGGACCAGCTGCGCAACACCATCTTCTCAACGCCATCTCCTCCCAAGGAGCCACGAGGAATTGCTTCGTGGCTTTACGGAGGGGGTCCACACCTTGGCCGAACGCCATGACCGGGCGTTGGACATCTTGCTGGAGCAATTCCGCGGGTTGGCTGGGAGGCATGCTACTACGATGGTAACCTCACAGCTCCTCAGTAACTCGGCTGTTAGCAGTGCCGCCTCACCGGTCACTCCGCCTTCCCAGGAGCCCCGCTTACCTCCCCGGAACGCTTCAATGGAGAGCCGGGCACCTGTCGGGCGTTTCTAGCTCAGTGTGCCCTCATCTTCGAGCTTCAGCCCTCCTCCTTCCCCTCGAAACTCTCTAAGATAGCATACCTTATCATGCTGATCTTTGGGATGGTGCTTGCCTGGGCAACAGCTGTATGGGAGCAACAGACGGCCATATGTGTCAGTCTAGAGGAGTTTGTGGGAGAGGTCAAGAAGGTGTTTGATGCCCCCTTCTCCGGGAGAGAGGCTGCCCGGAAGCTACTCCAGCTTCGGCTGGACTCCCGCAGTGTGGCAGACTATGCGGTGGATTTCCGCATGTTGGCAGCTGAGAGTGCCTGGAACCAGGAAGCGCTGTTCGTCATGCTCCTACACGGAGTCTCGGAGGAGGTCAAGGACGAGCTTGCAGCCTGGGAATTACTGATGGTTCTCGATTCCCTCATTGCCTTTACCATCAGGATTGACAACGGGAACGACGGAGGGAGAGGAGATTCGATTTCCCTCGCCCGGCCAAGGATTCCACCCCGCCTCCGAGGCATCGTCCCCAACGGCCCCGTTGCCGAGCGAACCCGAGGCTACCCGAGGTTCCAACAGAGAGTCACCGAAGAAGGCCGAGTCACCGTTTCCCGAGCCTATGCAACTAGGCAGAGCTGGGTTTTCTCCAGCAGAACGGCTATACAGGCTCAACACTAAGAGTTGCTTGTTAACCTTTTGTGACTCCCAAACCCACATGCGTAACCATCGCCTGAAACTAATTAGCATAACGCAACGGACATAAATATCCCTCGAAAATATTCCTATTCATGAAAATCACAAATTAAATATATTGAGACACACCTTAGCCTTTTGTTAATCAACCTTTCATCTCAGATTTTCAAAATATGCTTTACAGCCAATGTTAGACAAGCATTTGTGTAAGTTTATCGATAGCCTAGCATAGCATTATGCCTTGCTAGCAGCAGGCAATCTTGTCACGGAAATCAGAAAAGCAATCAAATTAAATCGTTTACCTTTGATGAACTTCAGATGTTTTCACTCACGAGACTCCCAGATAGATAGCCTTTTCCTGACAAAATATCCTGTTTAAAACGGGATTTTTTTTTCTCCCAAAAATGAAAATACTGCCCCCTAGTACCAAGAGGTTAAAAGACCAGGCTCACCGGTAGGAGCGAGGACGCTGGTGGGCCATATGGAGAACTTTTCTGCTTCCCTTTCTCGAACTCAGGTTCATGCCATTCTGCTGTGGGGAAACCAGTCAAAATCTCTCCAGGTCATCATCAACTCAGGGGCTGATGAGAGCTTTTTGGACTCTACCCTGGCTTCTGAGCTGGGCAACGCCACTCCATTCTCATGGATGTTAGAGCGCTGGACGGGTCCAATTTGTAAGTCGCTCTGGATAAGAGCGTCTGCTAAATGACTTAAATGTTAAATGTTAAATGTTAAATGCTCTATAGGCCAAGTCACACACAATACTTTTCCCACCAACCTACGTGTGTCAGGGAACCACAGCGAGGCCAACCAGTTCCTGCTCATTAAGTCTCTTCAGATTCCCGTGGTATTGGGATTCTCCTGGCTCCAGCAACACAATACCCTTATTAACTATTCTACTGGTGCCATCATGGGCTGGAGACCGTTCTTCCACGCCCATTGCCCAAAGTCAGCACAACCTTCCCTGGGACGTCTTCCTGGGGGCTCGGAAGTTGCCCCAGATCTCTCCGCCATTCCCGCAGAGTACCAGGACCTCTGGGAGTTGTTCAACAAGGCCCGACCACTTCGCTTCCGCCGCACCGACCATATGACCTTGACCTTCTCCCTAGCACTACCCTGCCCTGGGGACGACTGCACTCTGTCGGGACCAGAGATCAAGGTGATGGAGACCTACATTGGGGACTCCCTAGCCTCAGGATTCATCCATCATTCTTCCTTCCGTTAGTCGATGCATGCGGTGAAGAACCCCTTCCCGCTACCCCTCATCTCCTCTGCCTTCGAGCCGCTCCAGGATTGTCTCCACCCCCCTCCAGGTGTTGCCCATCTTCCCCATTATCCCCTGTTATTATATTATACCTTCTCTATTTGTCTGTTGCCAGTTTGTTTTTTTCGTCAAGCCTACCAGCATTTCCCTTCTGCTCCTGTCTCTCGATTTTTCCTGTTTCCTAGTTTTCCCGGTTTTGACCATTCTGCCTGCCCTGACCTTGAGCCTGCCTGCTATCCTGTACCTTTGTCCCACCTTTCTGGATTACTGACCTTTGCCTGACCTTTGCCTAGCCCGACCCTGAGCCTGCCATCCTGCCTGCCTTTGCCCCACCTATCTGGATTGTCAACCCCTGCCTGCCATTGACCTGCTTTTTGCCTGCCCCTGTTCTATTAATAAACTGTTACTTCGTTACTTCGACGTTGTCTGTGTCTGGGTCTTACTTGAAACGTGATACTACTAGAATATGCCTACCTTGAAAATCAGACATTTCCTCAGTTTGTTGCTTGAAAGGTCCTTGTAGTTATTGTAGCCCATTTATGGGTTCTCCGGGATTATTATTAATTATTATTAATTATCCGGGATTTCGTTTTTTATTCGTTTTTGTGAGAGATGTGGCCACTTTTATTTTTTTTCTCGCTGCAACAATGGATTGGTTAGCCAGAAGCTAACAAGAAGCTAGCCAGAAGCTAACCAGAAGCTAGCCAATTTATTGGCTAACGTTAGTATTCAGCTAACCACAGTTTGTGGTCATCAACTATGCTTTAGACATTTATGGACATTTACACCTGGATCTCGCAGCTAGCTAGCTGCTATCCGTGTGACTATTGGCTTACGTCGATCCCAGAGCAAACATCAATTGTTCGCGAGCTAGCCAGCTGAAGAGGTCCATCAGCCACTCCTGGGCTACAATCACCTATCCGGACCCGTTTTACTGCCGATGCAGAGCCCCACCGGGCCTTCACGACTGGACTACCGACGTTATCTGCCCGAGGGAGTTATCCAACTGGCCCCTCCGTCGTGACGTTACCTGAACGCCCATCTGTGGCCCGCTAATCGCTAGCTCTCTTATCGGCTGCTATCTGAATAGGTCTATCGGACAATTTTTCTTGGGTCCCTATAACTATATCTATTTTGCTATTTGGATTGATCGCCTCTACCACACGGAACCCCACTAATCTACCAATGGAAACTCACGAGGTTGCTAAAAACAGACCTCCATCCTATGCTAGCTTGCTACCGATGGCCCATCTAGATGCCTGAATCGCCGTTACCCCAACCAACCTCACTACTCACTACTCACTAGACCCTTATGATCACTCGACTAAGCATGCCTCTCCTTAATGTCAATATGCCTTGTCCATTGCTGTTCTAGTTAGTATTTATTGGCTTATTTCACTGTAGAGCCTCTAGCCCTGCTCATTATACCTTATCCAATCTTTAAGTTCCACCACCCACACATGCGATGACATCACCTGGTTTCAATGATGTTTCTAGAGACAATATCTCTCTCATCATCATTCAATACCTAGGTTTACCTCCACTGTATTCATATCCTACCATACCTTTGTCTGTACATTATACCTTGAAGCTATTTTATCGCTCCCAGAAACCTCCTTTTACTCTGTTCCGGACGTTCTAAACGACCAATTCTCATAGCTTTTAGCCGTACCCTTATCCTACTCCTCCTCTCTGTTCCTCTGGTGATGTAGAGGTGAATCCAGGCCCTGCAGTGCCTAGCTCCACTCCTATTCCCCAGGTGCTCTCTTTTGATGACTTACTGTAACCATAATAGCCTTGGTTTCATGCATGTTAACATTAGAAGCCCCCTCCCTAAGTTTGTTTTATTCACTGCTTTAGCACACTCTTTCAACCCGGATGTTCTAGCCGTGTCTGAATCCTGGCTTAGGAAGACCACCAAAAATTCAGAAATCTCCATCCCTAACTACAACATTTTCAGACAAGCTAGAACGGCCAAAGGGGCGGTGTTGCAATCTACTGCAAAGATAGCCTGCAGAGTTCTGTCCTACTATCCAGGTCTGTACCCAAACAATTTGAACTTCTACTTTTAAATATCCACCTCTCTAAAAACAAGTCTCTGACCGTTGCCGCCTGCTATAGACCACCCTCTGCCCCCAGCTGTGCTCTGGACACCATATGTGAACTGATTGCCCCACATCTATCTTCAGAGCTCGTGCTGCTAGGCGACCTAAACTGGAACATGCTTAACACCCTGTCCGTCCTACAATCTAAGCTTGATGCCCTCAATCTCACACAAATGATCGATGAACCTACCAGGTACCACCCCAAAGCCGTAAACACGGGCACCCTCATAGATATCATCCTAACCTACTTGCCCTCTAAATACACCTCTGCTGTTTTCAACCAAGATCTCAGCGATCACTGCCTCATTGCCTGCATCCGTAATGGGTCAGCAGTCAAACGACCTCCACTCATCACTGTCAAACGCTCCCTGAAACACTTCAGCGAGCAGGCCTTTCTAATCGACCTGGCCAGGGTATCCTGGAAGGATATTGATCTCATCCCCTCATCAGTAGAGGATGCCAGGTTTTTTTTTTAAATGCCTTCCTTACCATCTTAAATAAGCATGTCCCATTCAAGAAATTTAGAACCAAGAACAGATATAGCCCTTGGTTCTCTCCAGACCTGACTGCCCTTAACCAACACAAAAACATCCTATGGTGTTCTGCATTAGCAACGAACAGCCCCCGTGATATGCAACTTTCAGGGAAGCTAGAAACCAATATACACAGGCATTTAGAAAAGCCAAGGCTAGCTTTTTCTAGCAGAAATTTGCATCCTGCAACACTAACTCAAAAAAGTTCTGGGACACTGTAAAGTCCATGGAGAATAAGAACACCTCCTCCCAGCTGCCCACTGCACTGAGGATAGGAAACACTGTCACCACCGATAAATCGACCATATAATTGAGAATTTCAATAAGCATTTTTCTATGGCTGGCCATGCTTTCCACCTGGCTACCCCTACCCCGGTCAACAGCACTGTACCCTTCTCCATTTCTCCTTCTCCCAAATCCAGTCAGCTGATGTTCTGAAAGAGCTGCAAAATCTGGACCCCTACAAATCAGCCGGCCTGGACAATCTGGACCCTTTCTTTCTAAAATGATCTGTCGAAATTGTTGCAACCCCTATTACTAGCCTGTTCAACCTCTCTTTCGAGTCGTCTGAGATTCCCAAAGATTGGAAAGCAGCTGCGGTCATCCCCCTCTTCAAAGGGGGGGACACTCTTGACCCAAACTGCTAAAGACCTATATCTATCCTACCATGCCTTTCTACAGTCCTCGAAAGCCAAGTCAACAAACAGATTACCAACCATTTAGAATCCCACCATACCTCCTTCGCTATGCAATCTGGTTTCAGAGCTGGTCATGGGTGCACCTCAGCCACGCTCAAGGTCTTAAACGATATCTTAACCGACATCGATAAGAAACAATACTGTGCAGCCGTATTCATTGACCTGGCCAAGGCTTTCAACTCTGTCAATCATCACATCCTCATCGGCAGACTCGATAGCCTTGGTTTCTGAAATGATTGCCTCGCCTGGTTCACCAACTACTTCTCTGAAAAAGTTCAGTGTGTCAAATCAGAGGGCCTGTTGTCCGGGCCTCTGGCAGTCTCTATGGGGGTGCCACAGGGTTCAATTCTTGGACCGACTCTCTTTTCTGTATACATCAATGATGTTGCTCTTGCTGCTGGTGTGTCTCTGATCCACCTCTACGCAGACGACACCATTCTGTATACTTCTGGCCCTTCTTTGGACACTGTAGAACTACCCCTCCCGGATCCGGGAGAATTGTCATCAACTGACACTAATTAGCATAACGCAACGGACAAAAAAATATTACTAGAAAATAATCATGTTCATAGTATCTCAAGGGAAGCCATAGAAAAAGGAATCTGGTTGATATCTCATTCACTGCTCAATAGGGACGCATAGGAACACAGAGCTTTCTAAATAAGAGTCCCTTCCTGATTTGATTTTTCTCAGGCTTTCGCCTGCAATAGCAGTTCTGTTTTTACTCACAGACAATATTTTTACAGTTTTGGAAACTAGAGTGTTTTCTATCCTAAGCTGTCAATTATATGCATATTTTAGCATCTTGTCCTGACAAAATAGCCCGTTTACTTTGGGAACGTTATTTTTCCAAAAATGAAAATAGTGCCCCCTAGTTTCAAGAGGTTTAACAACCCTCCAGATTCAATGCCATAAACCCTCCTTTCGTGGCCTCCAATTGCTCTTAAATACAAGTAAAACTAAATGCATGCTCTTCAACCTGCACCTGCCTGCCCGTCCAACATCACTACTCTGGACGGTTCTGAATATGTGGACAACTACAAATACCTAGGTGTCTGGTTAGACTGTAAACTCTCCTTCCAAACTCACATCAAACATCTCCAATCCAAAGTTAAATCTAGAATTGTCTTTATATTTCGCAACAAAGCATCCTTCACACATGCTGCCAAACATACCCTTGTAAAACTGACCATCCTACCGATCCTCGACTTCGGCGATGTCATTTACAAAATAGCCTCCAATACCCTACTCAATAAATTGGATGCAGTCTATCACAGTGCAATCCGTTTTGTCACCAAAGCCCCATATACTACCCACCATTGCGACCTGTATGCTCTTGTAGGTGGCCCTCGCTTCATACTCGTCGCCAAACCCACTGGCTCCAGGTCATCTACAAGACTGTTCTAGGTAAAGTACCGCCTTAACTCAGCTCGCTGGTGGTCACCATAGCAGCACCCACCTGTAGCACGCGCTCCAGCAGGTATATCTCTCTGGTCACCCCCAAAACCATTTCTTCCTTTGGCCGCCTCTCCTTCCAGTTCTCTGCTGCCAATGACTGGAACGAACTACAAACATCTCTGAAACTGGCACCACTTATCTCCCTCACTAGCTTTAAGCACCAGTCAGCTCACAGATTACTGTAAATGTACATAGCCCATCTATATTTTAGCCCAAACAACTACCTCTCCCCCTACTGTATTTAGTTATTTATTTAGCTCCTTTGCACCTCATTATTTCTCTCTACTTTGCACATTCTTGCTCTGCAAATCTTCAATTCCAGTGTTTTACTTGCTATATTGTATTTAGTTCGCCACCATGGCCTTTTTTTTTGCCTTTACCTCCCTTATCTCACCTTATTTGCTCACATTGTACAGTATATAGACTTATTTTTCTACTGTATGTTTGTTTTACTCCATGTGTAACTCTGTGTTTGAATGTGTCGAACTGCATTGCATTATTTTGGCCAGGTCGCAATTGTAAATGAGAACTTGTTCTCAACTTGCCTATCTGGTTAAATAAAGGTGAAATAAAAAAAATAAATGGTGTTGTGCTACTCTTTTGTGGTAAAACCATGTGCGGTTATTATGAGGATGACAACATCTAATGTTGGCTTCAACTTGGCTCTTCATACAAATCCTTCCATTAAAAAATGATCTTGTTTTTGGTTCCTTTCTCATTATAGAAACAGCGATGGTGAGATTAATTCTGTCACTATTCATGGCTTTATGTGTGCCTGCATCGGCCAAATAGCCTACAGAAAAATCACCATGCATACATCCAATCTATTTAGTCAGGCAATGACCACATTATTCTCACATATTTTAAGTCATAATAATTTGAATTTCAAGACCTAAAAAAGGAAATATTCTATAGGTAATGGCCTACTTTTTCTTTTACACTTTATTCATGCTTTTTGGGGGGAGGGTGGGTTCTATATTAGGCCCTATATGTGCAATTGTATAAATTATACAATTTGATAACACTGAGGTCCTTGAAAATCACATTTAACATAAGAGTTTATGAAAAAGTTCCTGAAAGTCTTTGAATTTGACTTGCCATTGTCTGTATGAACCCTCAAATGTCTGTACAGTATGTATAGTCCTAAGTCTATGTTGTGTAGGTGGAGTTATGGGCCAATTTGCAAATATTCACTTTTATTTCTCAAAGTACATATGTGACACTGCATAACCATCATCTGTGTTTTTGTTTCAAACCATTTTTACATTTTGATCCTAATGTCACACATTGGCTCCATTATTTATAGAAAGACCCATATGTTATTAATGAATAAATCATTCTCATTTGACTATGCTTCCTTGAAAATGTATTGGAATATAAAACCTGTGCACACAATGAACCTTAGAAACCCTCTTACCAAAGTATGTGTGCTCTAAAGATTCTATGTGAGCTCTAAGGATTTCTCTCTCTCAGGCGAGGCATCTCTCAGTATGCTTAAATATCCTTAAGAAAATATATCCCCTCCTGATGCTTAACACTGTTAACAGGTCGTAGCTGAGAGAAGTAGGGTACAGTACTGTATGTGCCACAAATACAGTTTGATCACACGCTTGTCATTGACTCACGCTCATATGATGACACATGTATTGACATGTATGATGATTTCTGTATTATACTTATGCTAAAATGTTTATTCTATTCAACTGAGCCATTAACTTTTCTGTTCGTATCCTTATCTTTTATTATTTGTTATTTTTGTTGATTGTTGAGAAGGAACCTGCAAGTAAGCATTTTGTTGGACAGTGTATATCATGTGTATCCTGTACAACGCCTAATAAAACTTGCATTTCCATTTCTTGTGTATGATCTTTGACATCAGAAGGCAGCTCTCTGAGGCTGTGTGGTGTGATGTCACTGACGTGTCAAGGCTTCTGGCAGTGCCAGCTGGATTTGTTACGTGTTGTGGCAGTGGACACATAGTCCTAATATAGAATGTCAACATTGACTTTGACAGAGTAACAGCTGTCAACTGTGACAGAGAAGACATCTGCGATAATTCAAGTTGATTATGCAGCTTTGATTACCAGGCTTAATAATTTAATAATCACATTATTCGTAGTTTCTGATTCTTTGAAGTCCTTCCTCATAGCTGTTCTCTCGACATGATATCAGAACTTTCTTTGAGCTCATGTCCAGTAGTGGGGGGTCGATACAGTTGCGATATTATTTTGGAACGATAGTTGGTTGAACCTGCGCCAAAACTCTGGTATTTATCATCCTTTACCTTTTCTACGTATTAAAAAAAAAAAAAAATGTTAGCCAACATGTTTTCAGCTCTTATATTTCAATGACTGATCAAACCTCATTTTCTCATGCTCTCTCTTGAGTTCCTAAACCATGCATGGGGGGTCTTGAATGGGGGGTCTTGAATGAGCGTCACTCCAAAAGTAGTATATATTTAATAACCGGCAGAGTGCCAGCAATCAATTATATCTGCAGAGTCCATCCACACTTGTTGATTTTTTTTCTTTACTGACGTGGAGATACTCTGAGATACTTGGCCTTATTGGAGAAAGGGAATAGTGCTAGGAAAATACTGCATGCATCGTTGCCCTCCTTCCTAAGCACTCGTGGTTGGTAATATGGAAAATGCCCAACGTGAAGATATGGGCGCAAGGTAAAACCACCTAATACAAGATGGCAAGCTCACAGTATGTTTGCTGGTATCGTCATGAGATAAAGCTGGAGTTTACATGTGGATTGGAAGACTTGCGTAGATATTAACATTGACCCTTGGATATCCCTGCTGTCTTGTTTTAGTCATCCCAGTAGGATTAGGGGTCTAAGTATTATTCACATATAGTATGTGCTAATTTGCATGTTTTTCATTGAAACGTTTGATTGTAAATGGTCAAATCAAAGGTATTTCAATCTCTTGTTGTCAATAATAGAAGACTTTAGTCATGTGATTAATTCCTCTTGGCTTATCAAATGAAACAATTACGAACCCTAAGATTATTCTAGAGCAGCTTGAAGATTTGGCTGTGAATTCAGTTATCACCTTCCTCATGTGTCAAAATGTGAAAATCACTTGACGTTCCCTTTATAGGAAGGCTGAATGTTAACAAGATTTAGCAAGCACTCATGACTTGATTATTTGTTACTGTTTAGAGGCACAGTTTGTAGTTGATTTTATAAGTACCAAGTAAACATTAACAGTGGTATCACTTACAGGTACAACAAGCTACAGTAATGTATGCAATACTTAGGAAATACATTTAGTAAAAAAAAACAAGAAAAAATAAGAATGAAGACAAACACCAGCTCAAACTTCACAAAGGCTAGGTTTTTGTGCTGGCTAGAAATGTAAATTCAGAAAATGTATATAGACATAATTCTCTCAGTGTACTTTCCCTTTTTCCAAATAGAATTAGATTTAGACTGTATTTGCATGCCCATTACCTGACGCGAATGGCAACAGCTAGTCTTACTGGGGTACAAAAAATACATTACAATTTACATACATGTAAAACATTTGCATGTAGTGTGAGTGTGTGTGTATCTATTAGTTACACATACATGTCAGTACATACAGTGCCTTGCGAAAGTATTCGGCCCCCTTGAACTTTGCGACCTTTTGCCACATTTCAGGCTTCAAACATAAAGATATAAAACTGTATTTTTTTGTGAAGAATCAACAACAAGTGGGACACAATCATGAAGTGGGACAACATTTATTGGATATTTCAAACTTTTTTAACAAATCAAAAACTGAAAAATTGGGCGTGCAAAATTATTTTAATGGTACGTTGTGTTAACTAATAAGTTTATCATTTTAAAAGGGTAATTGATCATTAGAAAACACTTTTGCAATTATGTTAGCACAGCTGAAAACTGTATTGCTGATTTACGAAGCAATACAACTGGTCTTCTTTAGACTAGTTGAGTATATGGAGAATCAGCATTTGTGGGTTCGATTACAGGCTCCAAATGGCCAGAAACAAATAACTTTCTTCTGAAACTCGTCAGTCTATTCTTGTTCTGAGAAATGAAGGCTATTCCATGCGAGAAATTGCCAAGAAACTGAAGATCTTATACAACACTGTGTACTACTCCCTTCACAGAACAGCGCAAACTGTCTCTAACCAGAATAGAAAGAGAAGTGGGAGGCCCCGCTGCACAACTGAGCAAGAGGACAAGTACATTAGAGTGTCTAGTTTGAGAAACAGACGCCTCACAAGTCCTCAACTGGCAGCTTCATTAAATAGTACCCGTAAAACACCAGTCTCAACGTCAACAGTGTAGAGACGACTCCGGGATGCTGGCCTTCTAGGCAGAGTTCCTCTGTCCAGTGTCTGTGTTCTTTTGCCCATCTTAATCTTTTCTTTTTATTGGCCAGTCTGAGATATGGCTTTTTCTTTGCAACTCTGTCTGGAAGGCCAGCAGTAGATTACAATCAAGTTGTTCAAACCACTTACTTAAGAAGTTGTAATTTGTTATCGTAACTTAAAAAACATAGTTTATGTGACTTCTCATTTAGATTTGAGTCAATACCACGTAAACATTTGAAGTAATAGTGACTTTTCATTGACTTTGAGTTCCACTTACTTGACATATTTGTAGTAAAAATGCTTCGGGGTTTACAGTGTAAACTCACGTTGCTAGTCATACAATGCAATAGCAACGTATTATAAAACAACCTACAGCACAAGAACACACTATTTTTGTCAGGTGTTCAAAGCATTAGTAAAGTTCACCTTGTATGGTGCAGGTCCAAGGGATTAACTCCTTGTGATTAATTGCATTATGTCTTGTGCAGCTTGCTATAGATTCAAATCACATGTTGGAGAGATTGGACAACTGCTGAAAGAAGTGCTGTGAATATGAATGCTTGTGGTTCTGGCCCACCTACAGACTACACACTGAGGAGGCATATGACAATAAGAGCAGAAGAAAATAAAAAGGTGCAGTTTTGTTGAACAGTACTGAAAATGCATATGCAGTTGGTATTTTGCAATTATGCACCAGAGATCAAGGCAAAATTCAGATCAGAAGCAGAATTGACTCCCTCTCTGTGCTTCAGGAGATAAGTGCATCAAATCAAATTGTATTAGTCACATGCGCCGGATAAAACAGGTATTCAATACAACATGTATTAATACAACCTTACAGTGAAATGCTTACTTACGAGCCCCTAATCAACAATATAGTTGTTGAGTAAGAATAAGAAATAAAAGTCAAATCAAATCAAATTTTATTTGTCACATACACATGGTTAGCAGATGTTAATGCGAGTGTAGCGAAATGCTTGTGCTTCTAGTTCCGACAATGCAGTAATAACCAACAAGTAATCAACTAACAAATCCTAAACTACTGTCTTATACACAGTGTAAGGGGATAAAGAATATGTACATAAGGATATATGAATGAGTGATGGTACAGAGCAGCATAGGCAAGATACAGTAGATGGTATCGAGTACAGTATATACATATGAGATGAGTATGTAAACAAAGTGGCATAGTTAAAGTGGCTAGTGATACATGTATTACATAAGGATGCAGTCGATGATATAGAGTACAGTATATACGTATGCATATGAGAAGAATAATGTAGGGTAAGTAACATTATATAAGGTAGCATTGTTTAAAGTGGCTAGTGATATATTTACATCATTTCCCATCAATTCCCATTATTAAAGTGGCTGGAGTTGAGTCAGTGTCAGTGTGTTGGCAGCAGCCACTCAATGTTAGTGGTGGCTGTTTAACAGTCTGATGGCCTTGAGATAGAAGCTGTTTTTCAGTCTCTCGGTCCCAGCTTTGATGCACCTGTACTGACCTCGCCTTCTGGATGATAGCGGGGTGAACAGGCATTGGCTCGGGTGGTTGATGTCCTGTAACATCGGGTGGTGTAGGTGTCCTGGAGGGCAGGTAGTTTGCCCCCGGTGATGCGTTGTGCAGACCTCACTACCCTCTGGAGAGCCTTACAGTTGAGGGCGGAGCAGTTGCCGTACCAGGCGGTGATACAGCCCGCCAGGATGCTCTCGATTGTGCATCTGTAGAAGCTTGTGAGTGCTTTTGGTGACAAGCCGAATTTCTTCAGCCTCCTGAGGTTGAAGAGGCGCTGCTGCGCCTTCTTCACTATGCTGTCTGTGTGAGTGGACCAATTCAGTTTGTCTGTGATGTGTATGCCGAGGAACTTAAAACTTGCTACTCTCTCCACTACTGTTCCATCGATGTGGATAGGAGTGTGTTCCCTCAACTGTTTCCTGAAGTCCACAATCATCTCCTTAGTTTTGTTGACGTTGAGTGTGAGGTTATTTTCTTGACACCACACTCCAAGGGCCCTCACCTCCTCCCTGTAGGCCGTCTCGTCGTTGTTGGTAATCAAGCCTACCACTGTTGTGTCGTCCGCAAACTTGATGATTGAGTTGGAGGCGTGCGTGGCCACGCAGTCGTGGGTGAACAGGGAGTACAGGAGAGGGCTCAGAACGCACCCTTGTGGGGCCCCAGTGTTGAGGATCAGCGGGGAGGAGATGTTGTTACCTACCCTCACCACCTGGGGGCGGCCCGTCAGGAAATCCAGTACACAGTTGCACAGGGCGGGGTCGAGACCCAGGGTCTCGAGCTTGATGACGAGCTTGGAGGGTACTCTGGTGTTGAATGCCGAGCTGTAGTCGATGAACAGCATTCTCACATAGGTATTCCTTTTGTCCAGATGGGTTAGGGCAGTGTGCAGTGTGGTTGAGATTGCATCGTCTGTGGACCTATTTGGGCGGTAAGCAAATTGGAGTGGGTCTAGGGTGTCAGGTAGGGTGGAGGTGATATGGTCCTTGACTAGTCTCTCAAAGCACTTCATGATGACGGAAGTGAGTGCTACGAGGCGGTAGTCGTTTAGCTCAGTTACCTTAGCTTTCTTGGGAACAGGAACAGTGGTGGCCCTCTTGAAGCATGTGGGAACAGCAGACTGGTATAGGGATTGATTGAATATGTCCGTAAACACACCAGCCAGCTGGTCTGCGCATGCTCTGAGGGCGCGGCTGGGGATGCCGTCTGGGCCTGCAGCCTTGCGAGGGTTAACACGTTTAAATGTTTTACTCACCTCGGCTGCAGTGGAGGAGAGACCGCATGTTTCCGTTGCAGGCCGTGTCAGTGGCACTGTATTGTCCTCAAAGTGGGCAAAAAAGTTATTTAGTCTGCCTGGGAGCAAGACATCCTGGTCCGTGACTGGGCTGGATTTCTTCCTGTAGTCCGTGATTGACTGTAGACCCTGCCACATGCCTCTTTTGTCTGAGCCGTTGAATTGAGATTCTACTTTGTCTCTGTACTGACGCTTAGCTTGTTTGATAGCCTTACGGAGGGAATAGCTGCACTGTTTGTATTCAGTCATGTTACCAGACACCTTGCCCTGATTGAAAGCAGTGGTTCGCGCTTTCAGTTTCACGCGAATGCTGTCATCAATCCACGGTTTCTGGTTAGGGAATGTTTTAATCGTTGCTATGGGAACGACATCTTCAACGCACGTTCTAATGAACTCGCACACCGAATCAGCGTATTCGTCAATGTTGTTATCTGACGCAATAAGAAACATGTCCCAGTCCACGTGATGGAAGCAGTCTTGGAGTGTGGAGTCAGCTTGGTCGGACCAGCGTTGGACAGACCTCAGCGTGGGAGCTTCTTTTTTACATTTTTGTCTGTAGGCAGGTATCAGCAAAATGGAGTCGTGGTCAGCTTTTCCGAAAGGGGGGCGGGGCAGGGCCTTACATGCGTCGCGGAAGTTAGAGTAACAGTGATCCAAGGTTTTTCCACCCCTGGTTGCGCAATCGATATGCTGATAAAATTTAGGGAGTCTTGTTTTCAGATTAGCCTTGTTAAAATCCCCAGCAACAATGAATGCAGCCTCCGGATAAATGGTTTCCAGTTTGCAAAGAGTTAAATAAAGTTCGTTCAGAGCCATCGATGTGTCTGCTTGGGGGGGGATATATACGGCTGTGATTATAATCAAAGAGAATTCTCTTGGTAGATAATGCGGTCTACATTTGATTGTGAGGAATTCTAAATCAGGTGAACAGAAGGATTTGAGTTCCTGTATGTTTCTTTCATCGCACCATGCCTCGTTAGCCATAAGGCATACACCCCCACCCCTCTTCTTACCAGAAAGGTGCTTGTTTCTGTCTGCGCGATGCGTGGAGAAACCCGTTGGCTGCACCGCTTCGGATAGCGTCTCTCCAGTGAGCCATGTTTCCGTGAAGCACAGAACGTTACAGTCTCTGATGTCCCTCTGGAATGCTACCCTTGCTCGGATTTCATCAACCTTGTTGTCAAGAGATTGGACATTGGCAAGAAGAATGCTAGGAAGTGGGGCACGATGTGCCCGTCTCCGTAGTCTGACCAGAAGAAATTAAAGAGCAGCAGTAAAATAACACTAGCGAGACTATACACAGAGGGGTACCGGTACAGAGTCAATGTGCAGGGGCACCGGTTAGTTGAGGTAACGTGTGTGTGTGTGTGTGGGGGGGGGGACAATGCAAATAGTCTGGGTATCCATTTGATTAGATGTTCAGGAGTCTTATGGTTTGGGGGTAGAAGCTGTTTAGAAGCCTCTTGGACCTAGACTTGGCGCTCTGGTACCGCTTGCCATGCGGTAGTAGAGAGAACAGTCTATGACTTACGGTGGCTGGAGTCTTTGACAATTTTTAGGGCCTTCCTCTGACACCCCCTGTCATAGAGGTCCTGGATGGCAGGAGGCTTGGCCCCAGTGATGTGCTGGGCCGTTTGGAGTACCCTCTGTAGTTCCTTGCGGTCGGAGGCCAAGAAGTTGCCATACCAGGCAGTGATGGAACCCGTCAGGATGCTCTTGATGTTGCAGCTGTAGAACCTTCTGAGGATCTGAGGACCCATGCCAAATCTTTTCAGTCTCCTGAGGGGGAATAGGTTTCGTTGCACCCTCTTAACGACTGTCTTGGTTTGCTGGGCCATGTTAGTTTGTTGGTGATGTGGACACCAAGGAACTTGAAGCTCTCAACCTGCTCCACTACAGCCGTCGTTGAGAATGGGGGTGTGCTCTGTCCTCTTTTTCCTGTAATCCACAATCGTCTCCTTTGTCTTGATCACGTTGAGGTAGAGGTTGTTGTCCTGGCACCACATGGCCAGGTCTCTGACCTCTCTATAGGCTGTCTCATCATTGTCGGTGATCAGGCCTACCACTGTTGTGTCATCGGCACACTTAATGATGGTGTTGGAGTCATGCCTGGGCGTGCAGTCTTGAGTGAACATAGAGTACAGGAGGACACTGAGCACGCACCTCTGAGGGGCCCATGTGTTGAGGATCAGTGTGGTGGATGTGTTGTTACCTACCCTTTCCCCCTGGGGCCGGCCAGTCAGGAAGTTCAGGATCCAGTTGCAGAGGGAGGTGTTTAGTCCCAGATTCCTTAGATTATTGATAAGCTTTGAGGTCACAATGGTGTTGAACGCTGAGCTGTAGTCAATGAAAAGCATTCTCACATAGGTGTTCCTGTTGTCCAGGTAGGAAGTGTGGAGTGCAGTAGAGCTTGCATCATCTGTGGATCTGTCATTTAGGCAGGTTAACGTAGTGTTCTTGGGCACAGGGACTATAGTGGTCTGCTTAATACATGTTGGTATTACAGACTCGGACAGAGAGAGTTTGAAAATGTCAGTGAAAACACTTGCCAGTTGGTCAGCGATTGCTCACAGTACGCGTCCTGGTATTCCGTCTGGCCCTGCGGTCTTGAGAATGTTGACCTGTTTAAAGGTCTTACTCACATCGGCTGCGGAGACCGTGATCACACAGTCTTCCGGAACAACTGGTGCTCTCATGCAAGTTTCAATGTTATTTGCCTCGAAGTGAGCATAGAAGTAGTTTAGCTCGTCTGGTATGCTTGTGTCACTTGGCAGCTCTCTGCTGTGCTTTCCTTTGTAGTCTGTAATAGTTTGCAAGCCCTGCCACAGCCGACGAGCGTCAGCCGGTGTAGTACGATTCGATCTTAGTCCTGTATTGATGCTTTGCCTGTTTGATGGTTCGTCTGAGGGCATAGCGCGATTTCTTATAAGCTTCCAGGTTAGAGTCCTGCTCCCTGAAAGCGGCAGCTCTAGTCTTTAGCTCAGATGTTGCCTGTAATCTATGGCTTCTGGTTGGGGTATGTACGTGGTCACTGTGGGGACAACGTCATCAATGCACTTTTTAATGAAGCCAATTACTGATGTGGTGTACTCCTCAATGCCATCAGAGGAATCCCAGAACATATTCAAGTCTGTGCTAGCAAAACAGTCCTGTAGCTTAGCATCTGCTTCATCTGACCACATTTGATTGAGTCACTGGTGCTTCCTGCTTTAATTTTTGTTTGTAAGCAGGAATCAGGAGGATAGAATTATTGTCAGATTTTCCAAATGGAGGGCGAGAGAGAGCTTTGTATGCATCTCTGTGTGTGGAGTTATGGTGGTCGAGAGTTTTTTTCCCCTCTGATTGCACATTTAACATTCTGATAGAAAATTGATAAGATGGATTTAAGTTTCCCTGCATTAAAGTCCCCGGCTACTCGGTGCACCGCCTCAGGATTGGAGTTCTCCTGTTTGCTTATGATGGAATTCAGCTCATTCCGTGCATTCTTAGTGCCAGCATCAGTCTGTGGTGGTACGTAGACAGCTACAAAAAATATAGATGAAAACTCTCTAGGTAGATAGAGTATCTCATGATAAGCTGTAGACCACACTATCTCAGGTGAGCAAAACCTCAAGACTTCCTTAGATATTGTGCATCAGCTGTTATTTACAAAAATTCATAGTCCGCCGACCCCTTGTCTTAACATACGCCGCTGTTCTGTCCTGTCGATACAGCATATCAGCGTACAGCGTGTTGATAATGTCGTCGTTCAGCCCTGACTCAGTGAAGCATAAGATATTACAGTTTTGAATCTCCTGTTGGTAGTTTAATCTTCCGCGTAGGTCATCGATTTTATTTTCCAAAGATTGCACGTTTGCTAGCAGGAGGGAAGTGGGGGTTTATTCGATCGCCTACGAATTCTCAGAAGGCAGCCCGCCCTCTGTACCCTTGTTCTCTTCCTACTCTTCACGCAAATGATGGGGATCTGGGCCTGTTCCCGGGGAAACAGTATATCATTCACATCGTGCTCATCGGACTCGTTAAAGGAAAAAGAAGATTCTGCCAGTCCGTGGTGAGTAAAGCGCAGTTCTGATGCCTAGAAGTTATTTTCGGTAATAAGAGACGGTAGCAGCAACATTATGTACAAAATAAGTTACAAAATAAGTTCGACCGAATATGATTTTTCAATGCCGATACCGATTATTGGAGGACCCAAAAAAGCCGATACCCATTAACCTGTTGAGTGTAGGGGGCAGTATTTTGATGTTTGAATGAAAAACATACTAAAATTAAACTGCCTATTTCTCAACTGCCTATTTCTCAGGCCCAGAAGCTAGAATATGCATATAATTGTCAGATTATGATAGAAAACACTCTAAAGTTTGCAAAACTGTCAAAATATTGTCTGTGAGTTTAACAGAACTGATATTGCAGGCGAAAACCTGAGGAAAATCCAACTATCCATGCCTTTGCCCCTTTGCCTCTTATTTTGAAAGCTCCCTGTTCCATTGCATGCCTTCCCTCCATTTAAAGGGATATCAACCAGATTCCTTTCCCTATGGCTTCCACATGGTGTGAACAGTCTTTAGACATAGTTCCAGCCTTTTTTTCTGAAAAACAACCTGAGGATTGATTATAAAAAACGTTTGACATGTTTCTACGAACATTACGGATACTATTTGGAATTTTCGTCTGCCCCGTCGTGACCGCTCGAGCATGTGGATTACTGAACATAACGCGCCAACCAAATGGAGGTATTTTGGATATATAATGAATCTTTATGGAATAAAAGGAACATTTATTATGTAACTGGGAGTCTCGTGAGTGCAAATATCCTAAGATCATCAAAGGTAAGCGATTCATTTTTTGACTTTTCTGACTTTTGTGAACAATTTTGCTGCTAGCTGTTTGTAATGTTTTGTCTGCTGAGAGAGATGTCATTACATAAATGCTTGGTTTGCTTTAGCTGTAAAGCTTTTTTCAAATCTGACACGACAGGTGGATTAACAACAAGCTAAGCTGTGTTTTGCAATATTGCACTTGTGATTTCATAAAATATTTTTAGTAATTTAATTTGAATTTGGCGCTCTGCAATTCAGCAGATGCTGACGAAAATGATCCCGCTAACGGGATGGGTGTGCCAAGATGTTGATCGGCCAATTATTTTTATTTATTTGTAATAATGACAATTACAACAATACTGAATGAACACTTATTTTAACTTAATATAATACATCAATAAAATCAATTTTGCCTCAAATAAATAATGAAACATGTTCAATTTGTTTTAATAATGCAAAAACAAAGTGTTGGAGAAGAATGTAAAAGTGCAATATGTGCCATGTAAGAAAGCTGACGAGCAAGGGGAACAACCACTTCAAGTCTCAGAGCGAGTGATGTTTGAAATGCTATTAGCGCACACCCCGCTAACTAGCTAGCCATTTCACATTGGTTACACCAGTCTAATCTTGGGATTTGATAGGCTTGAAGTCATAAACAGCTGCTGGCAAACACATGAAAGTGCTGTTTGATGGAATGCTTACGAGCCTGCTGCTGCCTTTCATCGCTCAGTCAGACTGCTCTATCAAATTATAGACTTATTTATAACATGATAACACACAGAAATACGAGCCTTAGGTCATTAATATGGCCGAATCCGGAAACTCTCATCTCGAAAACAAGACGTTTATTCTTTCAGTGAAATACGTAACCGTTACATATTTTATCTAACGGGTGGCATCCATAAGTCTAAATATTGCTGTTACATTGCACAACCTTCAATGTTATGTCAATATTACGTAAAATTCTGACAAATTAGGCGGCCCAAACTGTTGCATATACCCTGACTCTGCGTGCAATGAACACAAGAGAAGTGAAACAATTTCGCCTGGTTAATATTGCCTGCTAATCTGGATTTCTTTTAGCTAAATATGCAGGTTTAAAAATATATACTTCTGTGTATTAATTTTAAGAAAGGCATTGATGTTTATGGTTAGGTACACATTGGAGCAACAATACGCACCGCATCGATTATATGTAACACAGGACACGCTAGATAAACTAGTAATAGCATCAACCATGTGTAGTTAACTAGTGATTATGATTGTTTTTTATAAGATAAGTTTAATTCTAGCTAGCAACTTACCTTGGCTTACTGCATTCGCGTAACAGGCAGTCTCCTCGTAGAGTGCAATGTAATCAGGTGGTTAGAGCGTTGGACTAGTTAACTGTAAGGTTGCAAGATTGAATCCCCCGAGCTGACAAGGTAGAAATCTGTTGTTCTGCCCCTGAACGAGGCAGTTAACCCACCGTTCCTAGGCCGTCATTGAAAGTAAGAATGTGTTCTTAACTGACTTGCCTCGTTAAATAAAGATTAAATAAAGGTGTAAGAATAAATTAAAAAATGGCCAAATCGGTGTCCAAAAATAAACATTTCTGATTGTTATGAAAACTTGAAATCGTCCCTAATTAATCGTCCATTCTGATTAATCCGTCGACCTCTACAAACAACGCAAATAAACTATAAAAAACCCCACAATTGTTTTGGAATACATAAAACGTCAGCTTTGTTCTCCGTCGCCATCTGAACAAGGCAGTCCAGTGTAGGGCAAACAGTATGGTTAAAGGCGAGTATTCATCTGCAGCTTTGCAGTTACATAAGGATAGTTCTGTTCTTCTCTATCCTCGACAAACTCATTTTGCCCTTTGTTTTCTAGTGTGTGCAGTATGTGGTAGTAAGTGTATGCATTGACATTTCATTTGCATGAATAAGCAGAGCATGGAAAGCTCTTGTAATCACCCCAGACATGGCGGTGTGGGATGCAATGAACCACTGAAAAGGCAAGATGTGTGGGAATAATTATGTAAAATGATCAGAGATGCAAATGTGTGTTGAATATTTTATCCATCCCCGTGTGATACTGTACTAACTAAGACTTTGAGTGTAACAATGCCCAGCAAACCAAAGTCAGGTCAATCCCAGACTTTCAACTTGACCTGATGCTGGTTTAACATGTGCTATGTGACATGGAACTCAGTGCCATGTGGGACCTGACCTCAGTGACTCGTAGAGAGGTAAGTCCCACCCATAGGAACAGAGCTGATCACACACACGCATTGATTCCTTCAAAGGCATTTTTCAATATTTTGAGGTTGTATCCATGCCTTTGTCCAGTAAACCGTTTGGATCTGGCAGTGCACCGGGAAGCTAAGTAGTTAGAAAATGTTTGATCCCTATGGCACAAAACCAGGGACTTGGAGAGTGACCCTGAAAATATAAATAGGCCAGTTCTATTTCAGAAATTGGTTAGCATCCGAGGAGACAGCAGTGAGATAAATGAATATTTAGCAGGGATCTACTCTCTTCCAATGAGATGCAGATGGAGCTACAGGCCCCAGGGGGAAGGCGTAGCTGTAGCTAGGGGTCAGTGCTAACGTACCCAGTGGAGGCTTCTCTTGGGCAGTGCCTACTACTAGACTCTTGCATGGCCCTTCATGCTGTGTCTCGCTTTCACTGCTAGAGAGCTTGTGTTCACCTTGCCCAGGGATGTTTTTACCTCCACTGTCATCCCAGGTGCTTGTCCATGCATTGATTATTCTGCCCTTGTGAACTACTGCAATTGAGAAGTACTACTACTGTATGGTAGTGTATGTAGAAAGTCATCTTCCCATTCCCTAGGAAGACTCTAGCCTTGAACCAGCCTAATGTTCACCATGTGAAGTGAAATATAATGGTGAACACAGCGATCAGGCTGCTTCCACCAGGCTAGGAAGGCTTCTCATGTGTTATACTTGGTTGTTGTTTAGGCAACAGCAGGTAGAATAGTGTATACGGGATGTAGCCTAGTGCTCTTGCCGATGGGACAGCCATTCAATTCTGTATGATCCGTTAGCACCAAACAATGCCATGGACTTTAGGCTAAAAGTCCATGGCATTGTTTGGTGCTAACGGATCATACAAGTGAATAATTGTGTATCTCTACCACAATCAGTGTCATATGGCTATCAAGTCAATTTCCGAAATTGTCATTGAAGGAAACGGCCCGGCTCTTTGTTAGGGATTAGTGTGATGATTTAATGTCTTTTCATCTCCTTATAAAGCCATTTGGTCATGAACTGAAGCAATTACGATGAATGGATAGGCTGACTAATTGTATTAAACCTGTAATTGGATGCATATTGTCATGCCTAACCATTATTGCATCATAAACCCAAGTCGATGAGGGTGGAATTGCTCTAAGGTCACATTACAAGCGGCAACACGAGAAACAAATAGGCTAACAAACAAGCAAGGAACACACTTGCTTCTCTGTCTGTCTCCACCCGCCACTTCATTTTCCTATTCCTTCCCGTTCCTCCAGGGGGTTCAATTCAACCACTATATCTAATTTCCCCCATAACCCCAATAACTCCCTCTCCAAATAAGGGGTTTAGTTGTGTTAAGCTTTAGGAGTTTACCTTGTATACGTTATGCTTTGTTACTGGACCATAAAGAAGAGGAGGATGGGAGGATGCGAGAAGGAGAAGTGCAGCAGAACATCAAGTGATTGGAGTAATTGGCACCGGTTCATCCCTCCATCCCCCCCTCCCACCCGTATGCAGGAAATGACGGCAGGAAGTCTGCTCTGTAACGATGTGTCCTGCTGCCCTGCGTCGCCGATGCTCGCAGTCAAAGGGCATCACACAGTCACTCCTGTCAAGGGCAACAAATCACTTGAATAATAACACCAAACTGATTCCACAAAAACACAAATAATTTGCTAATGTGCTTGTTAATTTGTAATTTTGCCATTTGGGCCACAGTACGTACCTACGTTCTGTTTATTGCTGTTCATTATTTGTTGTGGTGTTTGTTGTGTCTGGACACCAACACCCATTTATTTATTGATGATATTGTTCATTACGTTCATTACGATAAGTAGCCTATACTAGAGAAATGTCAAGTTTGAAATGAAATAAGTTTGCTAATATGGGTGATTGTTAATGGGACAATTGGTGGCTAAAACCGTCAAACTTGTAGTAGTTGTTGAAGGAATAATACAAACGAAACTATGGTGCACTTTAATGTTATAAATGTATTGTTCTATGTATCATTTTCACATCAATTCAGGCAATTTATTGCGATATGGATTTTTGTCCATATCGCCCAGCTCTACTCTGTTTAATTCAGTTGGGAAATTCAGCTTCAGCAGTATTAACTGAGGTGCAATATTTTATGCCACAAACTGCAGGTCCAATGCTTTCAGGCTATGAGCCACTATCAAGACTAAATGCAAAGCATGAAGGGCTGACTGAATCTGACAATAGGATCTAGTATCCATATGACTAGAGCAGCAGGTCTATAACAAGAGGGTACAACACCACATGACCAGAGCAGGGTACTAAACCAGGAGGGTGTGGTTATTTGACAATAACTAAATACATATTTCTATCATCATATAAACGAGGTATGGAGAGAATTTAATAGTTTAACAGATTAACAATTATATGCTTAGGCCTACCTCTTGATGATCTGTCCATGAACAACAGATGCAGCCAGCTCTGCAATGTACTGTTCAGCTCCTTAGCCATTAAATATTGTTGTGTTATGTGCTGAATATTTTCATCACCACAAGGCATGTTTTTGGTGTTTTGTGATATAGTAAAGCAGTAGCCCCCCCCCCCAATAGTTTGGATGGTTAGTGTTTGGTCACTCCCATCCCAAATAGGAGCGCACACGATAACCCCCACTTCCACCTCCCACTGTGAAATGGCGGGTAATGAAGATGACACCCGTGGAGCGTGGTGGTGCTGCCCCATGGAGAGCAGCCTTCAGGGGATACTATCCTACTGAGTACACACATCATTTATTACTGGAATCTAATCACCTCTTGAAATGAGTTCCATTGGAAGTTTGATGAAGATCTGCCCAGACAATAAAGAAACCTAGTAGGGAAAAAAAGAGAACTGATTCGTAGGGAAATAACTGCGGAGAACTTGATGCGCCTGACAATGTTTGACGCAGACACTATCTGTATTTTTCTGTCAGATTTTTCCCATTGTTTGTCTGATAAGAGGAGGCAGAGGTGTGAAGCATATGTAAAAGGAAACACTTTTTTCCTACCACGGCTCAGAGAGATAATATGTCAATCGCTAGCTGACTGTATTTTCAATGTTTTTGATGTCTAGTCCTAGTGTTTCAGTTGCCATAAAGGTAGCTTATCCAACAAACTACAGTCAGAACAAAGTGTGTATCTTAGATGCCAACTCCCCTTTAATGTCAGATCACAGGAAAAGCATTGACTGATATCTAAACATACTTGGTTTGATGCCAATTGCTCCTCTGTTTTATTTAATAGTATTTTCACTGCATGACTGGGCACTATGGGTGCTTCCCAAATGGTACCCTATTCCCTATATAGTATACTACTTTTGACCAGCGCTCTATGGGACCTGGTCAAAAGTAGTGCACTATTTTGGGAGTAGGGTGCCATTTGGGAAGCATCAATGGACTCAACAGTATGTGTTAAAACCAAGAGGAGGCTCAGCCTAACCGCACTCACCAAGAAGCTCTGCTGGAAAACGTATTCATAATGTCAACAGAACTCCTTATTGATTTCTTGAAAATGTAATTTCCCATCACTAGCATATGCTCACCCACAGCCGGAACAAACTGAAAATATTGTAGTGATTTTCCAAATATTTTAAGAATAAAATTCCACTTATTTCCACATGTATGATTTGCAAAGCCTCCTCCAAGGCGGAATAATCCCTTGCTAACTATATAGTTATTAGTATTCAATATGAGCACAGTAAACTGGAATTTCCAACTTGCAGCAGCATGCACAGCCAATGGAAGGAAAAGTTAATCGGGCTTTTTCGTTAGCTACCATCGCACCACTGTAAATTGAGGACATGTAATCAAGAGCTGCAGTCAGTTTCTAAGTGATAGCATCGATCTCCTGGATTGAAGAGTCAATCCTAATACAGGATTCAGAAGAGAAGTTGAATGCAGGTGTGCGAGGAATATAAACCCCTGTTAACAAGGATGGATGGATATTGAGCGGGAGGTGAAAATGGGAACTGGTTGGAGGCTGGTTTCCATAATGACATTTAATCAGTCCTTGGATCAGGGTTGGAGTTTGTTTTCCTGTCCAGTTTAGGTGTTAAGAACAGCAGGCTTTGTAACAGTGGGGACAAAGTGGTCCCTCCGTAAAATTGCAGTAGTTGTGAGCAGCAGACTCTTATGGTTTAACCAGCCGACACTAGGCAAATTCAGCTCCAGTGGAGGTGCTGCTGTTTAGACATTTAAAACCACACCCTGTATGGGATTTGAAGCTATACAAATGGGTAGCCATTTGATTAGCTGTTCAGGAGTCTTATGGCTTGGGGGTAGAAGCTGTTAAGAAGCTTTTTGGACCTTGACTTTGTGTGTCGCGGTTGTGTGGAGAGACGGACCAAGGCGCAGCGTGCTCCGTTCCACATCTTTATTTTTGTGAAACTTACAAAACAAAAAGGAAACAAACAACGAACCGTAACATAAGAGGTGCAACATGCACTAACTCAAAACAAAATCCCACAAACCACAGTGGGGAAAAATGGTTGCCTAAATATGATCCCCAATCAGAGACAACGATAAACAGCTGCCTCTGATTGGGAACCATACCAGGCCAACATAGAAATAAAACACCTAGATAGGAACACCCCTAGTCACACCCTGACCTAACCAAAATAGAGAATAAAAAGCCCCCCACCCCTCCAAAGGTTCGGACTCCGGCCGCAAAACCTGAAACCAACTGGGGAGGGTAGGAGATTTGCCACCACCGGTGACTAGTGTCGGTTGCGGCTCCGGTGCGGGTCTTTGCCCCCGCACAGACCACAGGTCCGGCCATGGAGCCGGGTTGAACGCCATGCCTGAACTGGGCATCGGGACAGAGGAGGGCCCCGGCCATGGAGCTTGGTTGGACGACACACCCGGACTGCGCACCGGCGCCGAGGATGGCGCCGGCCATGGAGCTGAGTTGGCCGCCGTGCCTGGACTGGGCACTGGCGCAGAGGAAGGCTCCTGCCATGGAGCAGGACTGGACGTCGTGCCTGGACTGGACATCGGCACAGAGGAAGGCTCCTGCCATGGAACGGGCCTGGCCGCCGTGCCTGGGCTGGGCACAAGCGCAGAGGAAGGCTCCGGCCTTGGTGCGGGCCTGGACGCTGTACCTGGACTGGGCACTGGCGCAGAGGAAGGCTCCTGCCATGGAGCTGGACTGGACGCCATGCCTGGACTGGACATCGGCGCAGAGGAAGGCTCCGGCCTTGGTGCGGGCCTGGCCGCCGTGCCTGGGCTGGCCACAAGCGCAGAGGAAGGCTCCGGCCTTGGTGCGGGCCTGGACGCTGTACCTGGACTGGGCACTGGCGCAGAGGGAGGCTCCTGCACTGGAGCGGGACTGGACACCTTGCCTGTAAGCTCCGGGACCGTGGACCGTCGCAGGGGGTTCCGGACCGTGGACCATCGCAGGAGGTTCCGGAAAGTGGATCGCCGCAGGAGGTTCCGGACCGTGGACCGTCGCCGGAAGCTCTGGACTGGGGGCCGTCGCCGGAAGCCTGGTGCGTGGATCCGGCACAGATGGCACCGGACAGGTGTTACGCACCTTAGGGCGAGCGCAAGAAGCAGGCACAGGACGTATCAGACTGGGGAGGCACACTGGAAGCCTGGTGCGTGGAGCCGGCACAGGTGGTACCCGGACTGGTGACACGCACTTCAGGGCGAGTGCGGGGATTAGGCACAGGACGTACCGGACTGTGGAGGCGCACTGGAGACCTGCTGCGTAGTGCCGGCACAAATTGTACCGGAACGATAACACACTTTGCACGGCGAGTGCGGGGAGCTGGCACAGGACGTACTGGGCTGTGGATGCGTACATCTGTGCGAGTGCGAGGAGGAGACACAGGACGTACCGGACTGGCACGGACCAGCACAGATTGCACCAGACTGGTGACACGCTCCTCCAAATGTCTGTGTTGCCGCATACTCCTCGCCAAATCCATTCTCCGGTATCCCTCCTCGCACTGTTCCATCGACTCCCAGGCGGGCTCTGGTACTCTCCCTGGGTCGACCGACCATCTCTCTATCTCCTCCCAGGTTGTCTCTGGTTCACACCTCGGCTCCGCCGACCACCCTGTGTGCCGACCCCCCAAAATAATTTCTGCTGTCTTTTGGGCTTTCCTTGTGGCCGCGAACCCCGGCGTCATCGCTGTTCTCCCTTCTCTCCTTGCGCCTGCTTCCAAGGAAGGCTTTCATCTCCAGCCATAATTTCCTCCCAAGCCCAGGATACCTTCTCCACCTGGGCACGCTGCTTGGTCCTGTTGTGGTAGGATCTTCTGTCGCGGTTGTGTGGAGAGACGGACCAAGGCGCAGTGTGCTCAGTTCCACATCTTTATTTTTGTGAAACTTACAAAAACAAAAAGGAAACAACGAACTGTAACATAAGAGTTGCAACATGCACTAACTCAAAACAAGATCCCACAAAACACAGTGGGGAAATGGCTGCCTAAATATGATCCCCAATCAGAGACAACGATAAACCATACCAGGCCAACATAGAAATAAAACACCTAGATAGCAACACCTCCCCTAGTCACACCCCGACCTATCCAAAATAGAGAATAAAAAGGCTCTCTATGGTCATGGCGTGATATTGTGTGTTTTGTATTGTTAGATATTACTGCACTGTTGGAGCTAGGAACATCAGCATTTCGCAAAAACCACAATAACATCTGCTAAATATGTGAATGCAACCAATACAATTTGATTTGCTTTGATACAGTGGACTACTATAGTGCTTTTAAAAGAATATGAAGGAAAAGCAATAGGGCAAATGGTACATTTCAAAGCAATATGTCCTAATGGAAAATGTCTGTTTGTTTTGAAGAGAGAGTGAGAAAGAAACACTCATGAACCTACTTTCTTCCAATCATGAATTAAATTAATGTATAGAATTAAAGACTAGCTTAATTAGAGATGCAGCTTGAATAGTATTAAGTATATAGCATTTTAGAGTTCAAACTGAGGAGAAATGAAACCAGTGACTGATGCATTGACATACCTCGGGTAACATTAATGCTAATGTAGGCTACATTTCATTTCTAAATTGGGTGAGCTTGGAATATTGTGTCACTGTACACCTTGCGTTTCAGTTCTCTCTCTCTATCCCCTCCCTCTTTCTCTCTACTGTAATGAAAAAAGTGATTAGCACTTTTTAGCGGCGTTAGAGACACACACGCCTTCTGGCAATGTGTTCCTCTGTAATTTCTTTGTTAATTGCGTCTCTGGGGAAAGAGAGGGAACAGAACCCCGGGGGCAGCGCGCCACACTTACACACTGGCCTGCTTTTAGGAGACTCTCCCCCTCTCTATACCATACCCGGAGCTGTTTGAGCTTCCCCTAGGTTTCATCCCAAAAGGCACCATATTCACTATATAGCGCACTACTTTTGACCTGGGATCACATAAGTAGTGCACTATATAGGAGATATGGTGCCATTTGGGATGAACCCCTTACTCTCATACCCCGTCCTATCCTGTCTGCCCCAGTATTTCACCACAGTATCTTCACCACCTCTTCCTCATGCACTAACCCCCCCCCTATTCAGACCCATTGACTTTTTCCACATTTTGTTACTTTTCAGCCTTATCAACAATCTAAATACAATAACCCATAATGACGAAGCAAAAGCAGGTTTTAAAAATGTTAAAAAATGTATAAAAGATAAAAACAGAAATACCTTATTTGGATATTCAGACCCTTTGCTATGATAATTGAAATTGAGCTCAGGTGCATCCTGTTTCCATTGATAATCCATGAGATGTTTCTACAACTTGATTGGAGTCCACCTGTGGTAAATTCAATTAATTGGACATGATTTGGAAAGAGGCACACCTGTTTATATAAGATCCCACAGTTGACAGTGCATGTCAGAGCAAAAACCAAGCCATGAGGTCGAAGGAATTGTCCATAGCGCTCCGAGACAGGATTGTGGCACAGATCTGGGGAAGAACACCAAAACATTTCTGCAGCATTGAAGGTCCCCAAGAACACAGTTCCCCCCATCAATCCCTAAGTGGAAAAAGTTTGGAACCACAAAGACTCTTCCTTGAGCTGGCCACCCGGCCAAACTGAGCAATCGGGGGAGAAGGACCTTGGTCAGGGAGGTTACCAAGAACCCGATGGTCACTCTGACAGAGCGCTAAAGTTCCTCGTGGAGATGAGAGAACCTTTCAGAAGGACATCCATCTCTGCAGCCCTCCACAAATCAGGCCTTTATGGTAGAGTGGCCAGACGGAAGCCACTCTTCAGTAAAAGGCACATGGCAGCCTGCTTGGAGTTTGTCAGAAGTTACCTTACTCTCAGACCATGAGAACAAGATTCTCTGGTCTGATGAAACCAAGATTGAACTCTTTGGCCTGAATGCCAGGCGTCACATCTGGAGGAAACCTTGCACCATCCCTATGGTGAAGCATGGTGGTGGCAGCATCATGCTGTGGGGATGTTTTTCAGCTTGAGCTTGAGAGGATCTGCAGAGTGGAATAGGAGAAACTCCCCAAATACAGGTGTGCCAAGCTTGTAGCGTAAACCCAAGAATACTCGAGGCTGTAATCTCTGCCAAAGATGCTTCAACAGAGTAAAGGGTCTGAATACTTATGTAAATGTGTTTTAAATGTCTAAATGTTTTGTCATTATGGGGTATTGTGTGTAGATTGATGAGTGAAATTCTTTTTAAATCAATTTTAGAATAAGGCTGTAATGTAACAAAATGTGAAAGAAATCATGGAGTCTGAATACTTTTTGAATGCATTGTATGTTCTTCACAGTCTGCTGATTTATAGCACCAGACAGACAGGGAATCTTTACACAGACACACAGCTCCCATCATGAGATGAAAAAATGTTGCAAGGCAGTAGGCTTCTTCCCTTTTTGCCCGTGGTGAATTGCGGATGTCTGGAGGGTTTTTTTTCACTCTTGAGGGAAATGATGAGGCAAAGGCTGTTATGGCCTTTGCCAACATAGCAGCTGCAAAATGGCTCTGGCATGCTGCTATTGATCAGTGACCGAATGAGCTGACATGTGGAGGCCTGTTGGAGGTGCAAACTTCCCACCTTTATTCTGTGGTTTAGCCATTTTAAAGCATTAGAAGGGAGTTGGAAATATGAAATCTTTTCACACATTTTTTGGCACTCTACAGAAATTGCACTGCCATTTCTTGGTTGCAGAAACAAATAGTCAGTTTATGTGACAAAATAAGCTAGTATAGTGTAGAGAATCATTCTACCATTTCAGCTGTTTGAAGCTGGTGTACAAAACCGAAAGTAAAAGACGCAAAAACAAAACTTAAGAACATGAAGCATAGGAATAGAGCAAGTAGAACATATCTACAGCGTCTTAGACTTGATTTCAAGTAGAATGATAGATCTATAACCCACATTTCTATGTGAATTTGTTCAGTCGCCTAAAAAGGTAGCTTGTTGTCACGGCAACAGTGAAATGCTCTAAAAAGAGGTGGTGAAGCGGCAGGCAGCGAAGGAAAGGAATGGATACTGTGTTTCATCTGGCATCAAGGCAGCAGATGATATGTCAAAGGGAGAGGAGATCAGGTTGTGCACATCTCTGCACATCCAGCGTGTAATGACCCATGACTGAACCCGGCCCAGAGGGGGCTTGTGGGCCGCTCTTCCAGATCCGTGCCGGTACGGTGTGACCCTGGATGACCCCGGGACAGTGGGGAGTCCACAAACTCCACATATTCCCAGTGTGGTGCAAGAGACCCCATCCTAGTGAGATCACCAATGCCATAGCAACAATGGGATTTGGGGACCACAGGGGTGACATGAGGAACACTCCTTTGATTTTGCCCAGCGTCTTCTTGGCTGCTGATGTCGTTGGTTATGTCTGCTCACACTCAAAATACACCAGTGGTCACCAACTCGTCGATCGACTGGTCGATCTTTAAGGCATTTCTAGTCGATCACCAAACATTTCTGTAGAAAATACAACGATAAAGGTATAAAGGCTTGCGCTCCTTTTTAAAGCATGTATTTGTGTTGCGCAAAGTGTTCCCATTTCAAACAATTTAATTTGTCTGAAAAGACAAACTCCACCTACCCAGTGGACCGGTAGATCTGTGGCTAAATCGAGTGTGCCTACTGCGCTGACCATTCGGATAGCTCAAATCATGACCCCGGCCACAGCAATGTTTGATACTATGCCCAGAGAGAGACTGTCAAATAATTCATCAAAGAGCTGCTGTTTTTATGAGTAAGTTCATATCAACATTTTTGTTCAGCACTGTCAACACTGTTTTTAACAAAGCATAAAACACGCTTCTCCCTACTTCCACTCGCACTGCAGCTGCAATGAATGAGTAGCTAAGTGTATCGATAGCCCTGTGTTTTTATTATTATTAGCAGCTCGTCATGTATATTTTATTATTGAGGGATATTTAACTTTCTCTGGTCATAGGAACAAATTTGTGCATGAGTCAGATGCGGTGCGACTCGAATTACGCCAACAGATGGAAGACTGTGTCCCCTCTCTCTGGACAGTCTCGCTGTAAAAAAAAGAAGGAGAGAGCAGGGACCGTGAGAGGTGGACCCTCTTCTGCTCTCTCCTTTCCTCCGCTGAGACTAATGCTGCGTTCAAAACAACTGGGAACTCGGAAAGTCTGATTTCCCACCCCCCCCCTAGTTCCCTATTGTCTTGAAAGCACCATGACTATCAGATGCAGGTACCATCAGTGCTACACCACCAACTGACCTATTTTGTTATCAAAGCTTGAGTTTTGAAATATAATATGGCCTGAGAAGAACAATACTGGCAGGACAGGCATATAGCCAATATGATGTGATAATGTATTAGGCCTACTGCCCAAACCTCATTCCTACACAACAGTTTTTACTAGGTTAATGTTAAAAGAAAATGAAGTCATGTTTTTTTTAAATCCTGAGCGGGAGATCTTGGCTTGCTTTTTGACTGTGAAAGTGATGTTGACTTAGAAAAAGTTGGTCGACCACTGAAATACACAAACACAAGACAAGAAATGCAGGAAAGAGCAGTGAGTGTAGATAGATTTGATTTCAGTAGGAGGATATGCAACGGATGACAATGTCAGAAAAGCATCAGGAAAAAGTCGATAAAAAGCCATGTTCAGCCAAAGCCTTGGATGCCCTGTGATATTGTTTAAATCATAAATATCAGTGTGATGGGCTTGATTAATCACAGATTTATCACAGCGTTGAAGTAAAACAGATGATAATTTAAATGGCTCCGTGATTACTAGAAATTGTGGCCTCACCTATGGCTCTCTAAAATGAAACATTTTGGCAAACACTGTGATATATAGGTTCTCTCCAGGACCAGAGTGATTGGAAGTTACATGAAGGGAGACAGGATTCAGGAAGATGGACATTTTTATGGACTTCACAGAGCCAGGGTCACAGGGATCAGTGCCCAATATGCTGATATCTCTGCTCCATAGAGCAGCATAATATAGCAGCCTCTCTAAACGGATGCCAGGACGGTGGAGGGTAAAGATGGGATAACCAGTCTGGAGATGTTTCCCAGATAGCTGCCTTCGCCCAGGCCAGTGAATTTCAAGCAGAAAGTGAGAAGGTACATCAGAAGAATCTCTATGGTTTAATGTTCACTGCAGGAAGCTCTGGGAAACCTTTACTTTTGTATTACCCATAGTGGTAGAAAATGGAATGGTAAAACAGAACTCTCAGGAACCTCCATGTGCTCTTTAATGATATTGATTACCCTTTTTACTGGCAGCTCTTGAAAGAACATATCTGGGTTGAGTGGTCAACAAGATGTGTCTTATGCACTACCAGCAAATAAAATTCTGCACATAGTCGTGACTGAGAAAACATTAGCCCTGATTGCCCTTGCAACTCAACTCTACCACATCTCGGAGCAGGACTAGTTCATCCTTGTTTGTGAACCTCACTGACAGGTAATGATTTTACATAGTTTTCTTCACAGGCGTAATCACATTTGGATAGGTTTTAATTTGGAAGTGCCCGTCTGCCACCTGACTGAGATACACGATTGGAAAATTCAAGTTGGCAACTTAACATATTCACATTCAGTAGGACTCACTAATGAACACTCATCTGAGCTCAGGGAGAAATTCCAAAAACGTTGTCAAGTCAGGAATAGGGTTGCAAAATTCCAGGAACTTTCAGAGTTCAGGATTACTGTAAAAAAGCACATTTATTGAACGTTCCTGGAATTTTGAAAACCCTAATCAGGATATAGTAAATTATTCTCCAAAATGGAGGAAATTAGTTATGACACCAATGTTGAATCACTTTGTTGTTTTCTGCTGATACAGATTGATTGATGTCAGTTAGGTATAAAATGTCAGTGTGGCAAATGACCGAGGTTAACAGTCCCTGTATCTATTGATTAGTCTGTTCAATGTAAAGAGGCTAAGACAGCCTGCATTTTAAGTGGTTGTAAATGTACACTGGGAACATCCTGTATGCCATACCATTACTTCTATTTGTACAACCACATCAGCAAAATTTGCAAGCAGGAAATTGAGGCCACCATCTTCATTCTGATTTGATACTATGTTGCTGTGCATTTATGGGGCACAACAAAAAAGAAACCAATCCAAGCATCACACAGTTCTCCAACCAATCCCTGCACACACGCTCCTGTTAGGCCTACAGAAATAAAAGCCTATAAAAACAGATCTAAATGATGGGATACTCGAGCTACATTCCTTGCCAGATGAGGACATTTTTATCACGAACTGAAAATGGACCTTTTGATTGAAGTATGAAAATATGAAAAAGGTGTTCCAACAACGCGCTGCAGTTTTGTAATAATTGCGTCCCGTCTATTTTCCGCTTAGGCTACTTTGCAAGCTGCTAGTGCCAAGAACAGCTCAAATGAGAAAACCGAACCAACAGTCCGTCATTACTTTAAGACATGAAGGTCAGTCAATCTGAACATTTTCAAGAACTTTGAAAGTTTATTCAAGTGCAGTAGCAAAAACCATCAAGCGCTATGATGAAACTGGCTCTCATGAGGACCGCCATAGGAAAGGAAGACCCAGAGTTACCTCTGCTGGAGAGGATAAGTTCATTAGAGTTACCAGCCTCCGAAATTGCAGCCCAAATTAATGCTTCACGGAGTCCAAGTAACAAATCAAAATAATCAAATCAAATTTTATTTGTCACATACACATGGTTAGCAGATGTTAATGCGAGTGTAGCGAAATGCTTGTGCTTCTAGTTCCGACAATACAGTAATAACCAACAAGTAATCTAACTAACAATTCCTAAACTACTGTCTTATACACAGTGTAAGGGGATAAAGAATATGTACATAAGGATATATGAATTAGTGATGGTACAGAGCAGCATAGGCAAGATACAGTAGATGGTATCGAGTACAGTATATACATATGAGATGAGTATGTAAACAAAGTGGCATAGTTAAAGTGGCTAGTGATACATGTATTACATAAGGATGCAGTCGATGATATAGAGTACAGTATATACGTATGCATATGAGATGAATAATGTAGGGTAAGTAACATTATATAAGGTAGCATTGTTTAAAGTGGCTAGTGATATATTTACATCATTTCCCATCAATTCCCATTATTAAAGTGGCTGGAGTTGAGTCAGTGTCAGTGTGTTGGCAGCAGCCACTCAATGTTAGTGGTGGCTGTTTAACAGTCTGATGGCCTTGAGATAGAAGCTGTTTTTCAGTCTCTCGGTCCCAGCTTTGATGCACCTGTACTGACCTCGTCTTCTGGATGATAGCGGGGTGAACAGGCAGTGGCTCGGGTGGTTGATGTCTTTGATGATCTTTATGGCCTTCCTGTAACATCGGGTGGTGTAGGTGTCCTGGAGGGCAGGTAGTTTGCGCCCCGGTGATGCGTTGTGCAGACCTCACTACCCTCTGGAGAGCCTTACGGTTGTGGGCGGAGCAGTTGCCGTACCAGGCGGTGATACAGCCCGCCAGGATGCTCTTGATTGTGCATCTGTAGAAGTTTGTGAGTGCTTTTGGTGACAAGCCAAATTTCTTCAGCCTCCTGAGGTTGAAGAGGCGCTGCTGCGCCTTCTTCACAATGCTGTCTGTGTGAGTGGACCAATTCAGTTTGTCTGTGATGTGTATGCCAAGGAACTTAAAACTTGCTACTCTCTCCACTACTGTTCCATCGATGTGGATAGGGGGGTGTTCCCTCTGCTGTTTCCTGAAGTCCACAATCATCTCCTTAGTTTTGTTGACGTTGAGTGTGAGGTTATTTTCCTGACACCACACTCCGAGGGCCCTCACCTCCTCCCTGTAGGCCGTCTCGTCGTTGTTGGTAATCAAGCCTACCACTGTTGTGTCGTCCGCAAACTTGATGATTGAGTTGGAGGCGTGCGTGGCCACGCAGTCGTGGGTGAACAGGGAGTACAGGAGAGGGCTCAGAACGCACCCTTGTAGGGCCCCAGTGTTGAGGATCAGCGGGGAGGAGATGTTGTTACCTACCCTCACCACCTGGGGGCGGCCCGTCAGGAAGTCCAGTACCCAGTTGCACAGGGCGGGGTCGAGACCCAGGGTCTCGAGCTTGATGACGAGCTTGGAGGATACTATGGTGTTGAATGCCGAGCTGTAGTCGATGAACAGCATTCTCACATAGGTATTCCTCTTGTCCAGATGGGTTAGGGCAGTGTGCAGTGTAGTTGAGATTGCGTCGTCTGTGGACCTATTTGGGCGGTAAGCAAATTGGAGTGGGTCTAGGGTGTCAGGTAGGGTGGAGGTGATATGGTCCTTGACTAGTCTCTCAAAGCACTTCATGATGACGGAAGTGAGTGCTACGGGGCGGTAGTCGTTTAGCTCAGTTACCTTAGCTTTCTTGGGAACAGGAACAATGGTGGCCCTCTTGAAGCATGTGGGAACAGCAGACTGGTATAGGGATTGATTGAATATGTCCGTAAACACCCCAGCCAGCTGGTCTGCGCATGCTCTGAGGGCGCGGCTGGGGATGCCGTCTGGGCCTGCAGCCTTGCGAGGGTTAACACATTTAAATGTTTTACTCACCTCGGCTGCAGTGAAGGAGAGACCGCATGTTTCCGTTGCAGGCCGTGTCAGTGGCACTGTATTGTCCTCAAAGCGGGCAAAAAAAGTTATTTAGTCTGCCTGGGAGCAAGACATCCTGGTCCCTGACTGGGCTGGATTTCTTCCTGTAGTCCGTGATTGACTGTAGACCCTGCCACATGCCTCTTGTGTCTGAGCCGTTGAATTGAGATTCTACTTTGTCTCTGTACTGACGCTTAGCTTGTTTGATAGCCTTACGGAGGGAATAGCTGCACTGTTTGTATTCAGTCATGTTACCAGACACCTTGCCCTGATTAAAAGCAGTCGTTTGCGCTTTCAGTTTCACGCGAATGCTGCCATCAATCCACGGTTTCTGGTTAGGGAATGTTTTAATCGTTGCTATGGGAACGACATCTTCAACGCACGTTCTAATGAACTCGCACACCGAATCAGCGTATTCGTCAATGTTGTTATCTGACGCAATACGAAACATGTCCCAGTCCACGTGATGGAAGCAGTCTTGGAGTGTGGAGTCAGCTTGGTCGGACCAGCGTTGGACAGACCTCAGCGTGGGAGCTTCTTGTTTTAGTTTTTGTCTGTAGGCAGGTATCAGCAAAATGGAGTCGTGGTCAGCTTTTCCGAAAGGGGGGCAGGGCAGGGCCTTATATGCGTCGCGGAAGTTAGAGTAACAGTGATCCAAGGTTTTTCCACCCCTGGTTGCGCAATCGATATGCTGATAAAATTTAGGGAGTCTTGTTTTCAGATTAGCCTTGTTAAAATCCCCAGCAACAATGAATGCAGCCTCCGGATAAATGGTTTCCAGTTTAAATAAAGTTTGTTCAGAGCCATCGATGTGTCTGCTTGGGGGGGGATATATACGGCTGTGATTATAATCGAAGAGAATTCTCTTGGTAGATAATGCGGTCTACATTTGATTGTGAGGAATTATAAATCAGGTGAACAGAAGGATTTGAGTTCCTGTATGTTTCTTTCATCACACCATGCCTCGTTAGCCATAAGGCATACGCCCCCACCCCTCTTCTTACCAGAAAGGTGTTTGTTTCTGTCGGCGCGATGGGTGGAGAAACCTGTTGGCTGCACCGCTTCGGGTAGCGTCTCTCCAGTGAGCCATGTTTCCGTGAAGCACAGAACGTTACAGTCTCTGATGTCCCTCTGGAATGCTACCCTTGCTCGGATTTCATCAACCTTGTTGTCAAGAGACTGCACGGTGCACGGTGTGCCCGTCTCCGGAGTCTGACCAGAAGACCGCCTCGTTTCCCTCTTTTTCGGAGTCGTTTTTTTGGGTCGCTGCATGCGATCCATTCCGTTGTCCTGTTTGTAAGGCGGAACACAGGATCCGCGTCGCGGAAAACATATTCTTGGTCGTACTGATGGTGAGTTGACGCTGATCTTATATACAGTAGTTCTTCTCGACTGTATGTAATGAAACCTAAGATGACCTGGGGTACTAATGTAAGAAACAGATACATCTCAACATCGACTGTTCAGAGGAGACTGCTTGAATGTTCGAATGGTCGATTTGCTGCAAAGAAACCACTACTAAATAATAATAATAATAAGAAGAGACTTACTTGGGCCAAGAAACTTGAGCAATGGACATTAGATTGTTGGAAACCTGTCCTTTGGTCTGATAAGTCCAAATTTGAGATTTTTGATTCCAACAGCCATGTCTTTGTGAGACGCAGAATAGTTGAACGGAGGATCTCCGCATCTGTGGTTCCCACCGTGAAGCATGGAGGAGGAGGTGTGATGGTGTGGGGGTGCTTTGCTGGTGACACTGTCAGTGATTTATTTAGAATTCAAGCCACAGTTAACCAGCATGCCTACCACAGCATCCTGCAGCATTACGTCATCCCATCTGGTTTGAGCATAGTGGTGCTATCATTTGTTTTTCAACAGGACAATGACTCAACACACATCCAGGCTGTGTAAGGGCTACTTTACCAAGAAGGAGAGTGATGGAGTGTTGCATCAGATGACCTGGCCTCCACAATCACTTGACCTCAACCCAATTGAGATGGCTTGGGATGAGTTGGACAGCAGAGTGAAGGAAAAGCTGCCAACAAGTGCTCAGCATATGTGGGAACTCCTTCAAGACTGTTGGAAAAGGATTCCAGGAAAAGCTGGTTGAAAGAATTCCAAGAGTGTGCAAAGCTGTCATCAAGGCAAAGGGTGGCTACTTGAAGAATCTAAAATATATTTTTATCTGTTTAACACTTTTTTGGTAACTACATGATTCCTTATGTGTTATTTCATAGTTTTGATGTCTTCACTATTATCCTACAATGTAGAAAATAGTTGTGTTTTTATTAAAAAAGACACTTGAATGAGTAGGTGTGTCCAAACTTTTGACTGATACTGTATATGGTGCAATTTAGCAATTTGGATGTGTTATCTGTAATGGTTATGATTAATTAGGCATTGTTGCTCACTGTTGGCTTAGGCTTATAGATACATGTAAAACATTTAAATCTAGTGCAGTTATTGTGTTCTAAAAATAGATTTCTTTACCATTCGAGTACTCGAGTACTCAGATTTTCTTTGGGTATCGGCAAGAACTCGTACATTTCAAATGCTAATCCCTAGTCTAGAGTACATTCTTCTCCAATGTTACAGAGGCCTGTATGAATGAGGCTTTGTGATAGCAATTAAAATCAGCTTTTACAGCTCGTTTGTCATGTCTTGGCACTGAAACAGCGCTGAAGTGGAACCTAAACCATCTGTACGTTTTGATAGGTCAGGTTCAGGGGGAAGACAGATGTGTGGCCTCCAGTTGGGTGGCAATGAGAGGAGGAGAGATCTCTCGCTCTATGTCTCTTTCTCTCTCTCTATTTCCACTGGACCAGGGACTGTTCATTTAGGATCCTATCGGTTCGCTGCTGATAGAAATTAATTTACTTTTTTCCCCATGCTCCCTCTTGGCTTAACGAGCTGCTCAGATGTCAGATGGCAATTACAGGGATACTATTTTATCAGCTTAATTACTGATATTTCCTGCCTATTGATTCATCCTCCACAACGAGATTATTATACCGACGACCTCAGCTGCTCTCTGTCTCTGTGGCCAAACTGAAACACTTAGGAATGTGACCAAGACATATTTATAATCTCACATTGCTTACACCAGGTACAATGTCTGCTGTATATAGAAGCTAAAGAGAGACAGAGAGTGGATCTAGGCAGGCTAGCTATCACATAACAACACTTTACTGAAAACTGCCAAGGCGGGGGAGATAGAGGAGGAGAGCAGGGATGACTGGGCTGGTGGTGGTGTGTGTTTGTGTCAAGCTTTGGTGAAGATTGAGGACGAGCTGTGCAGGTTGGTTGCTATGTCAACACAGGGTGACCTCAGTACGCTTGACAGAATGGGGGCTTGAGAAAGGGACTTGATGTAGCAGTCATCGCTTGGCCCCTCTTACTCATTTTGGAGGTCAGACAGATGGGACCCTTGCGAGTTCCTTTTTATAATGAATATATTCTCCTGCAGAGGATGGTGAAGGCTTCCTCCACCAAGTAACAGAGAAGACCATGAGGAGGACAATTATGAGCTTCTGGACCATCAGCAAATATAAGCTACTATCTCTGAATCCAATCTGTATGCCTTCAATTCATTTATCTTACTTTATGTCCAAATTACAACAAACGATAGGTTAACTCTTAGTCAAGTATAATGAATTTGTACAGGCGAGTTTAGTGTAGCCATCTTATTTAAATAAGATAATTCATGTTAATATTATGAAGCTTGATTCAATATAAATACTCCTACATTTGCTGAAAACCCAACGTTTTAATGATCCGTGAACCAATCTCTTTAACGGAAAGTGATCTAGACATTTCCACAATAAGAGCAAATTCCTCCCTGAACTTTACACAGTTCTCTCTGTCTAAGCCAGAGAAAAAAAGTTCAATAATTCAATATCACTTTTTCTCTGCTGCATGGGGAACATTTTCACAAAATATACTTTATCTCTGTGAAAAGGCAGGTCAAGAATGTATTATTTTGTTACAATAGAAAATGAAAATACGTTTTGTGTCTATGGGTTTCACTGCCCACTGCAACCTGCCTTTACATTGATCTGTTGTTGTACTCCCTCAGATACTGTTACCGTGCCAGTATATTGCTTTTATAGGTATATCTATTTGGTTGTTTTCCAGGGAGGATGCACCGTTTGGAATTCCATTGAATTGCTTTTTCCAGTTAATTAGTGGTAGCTTAAACTTTAGGACGGCTGCACCCAGCCAGTACCCCATGAAGGTCGCCGCGCCCGCCAAAAGTGTAAATTATACTGTGGGGTGAATGTTGCTGTGTAATCTGCCCATGAAAATAATGCCAGCTGCCAGCCTCGTGTGGACTGATAAGGCCTCCGACTGCACCTTGCTGGTGAAGAAAAAATAAAACATTACTGTTGAGATCCACAGCAGCTCCCAGGGATACTAACACCAAGTTGAAAACATTTAATTATACTGTACCGCTGTTGCTATGGGGCCACCGCGTCTTGATTTTCTCAGCTTGCTATGAAATGGATGCCTCTGGTATAGATTTAAGTCAGACAAGCCCTTAACGTATAACATTATATTACAGTTAGTCAAAGCCAGTCAAATTGATCTTATCTGTATAAAACACCCACTGCATCCTCAACCTTTATGGTCTTATGTTTCATGCTGCTTGAGGTACTTTTCTCCCCTGTGAACCTATAAAACACAGGGCCGGCCAAAATAAACCCAATGAATGGCAACATAAATCAGGTTCAGGTCCATGGTGAGAGTTCTTAGGATTCTGGATGTATGGTATCTGAATATCTTGGTACTCAAATAGACTACTATCTGTATGGGTAATGCATTTACTGTACTTTCTGAAGTGGCACATACACTGCTATTTCTATAATCTCCAACAATGGTTACATAAGGTTTCAAGCCTTTGTTTGTAATGGGTTATAGAGGATGGAAAAATGTCCTAGCAAAGCTCTGCAGTAGGAATGCCTGTTTTGCATTTTATAATACATTTCCCATTATAAAATCAAAAAACAGTCAGGTCCTCCTGCTGTGCACGTATCTTCTGACCATTTGTACAGCTGTGATGCGGCCCCAGTGTAATGTCTCACTTGGAGGCGAATCGTCAGTAAATTGCCTTCAATTCAGACCTTTGCAAACTCACAGGCCTGCCTAACAAACCAACATATTGGGAGGTGTTGGTGGGATTTGAAGACAGACGCATTAGTCCCCTTCAACTTCCATGAACAAGATGTCACTAATGTGGTGCGTCCGTGGGCAGGCTCAATCAACGGTAAATAAACGCAGGCACTCTCACCTGCGCTGCACAGTGCCGTGGCTACAGCTTCTATTAAGGGCCAGAGAGGTCTGTCAGCTAAGCCCATTCCCACCCAACCATCTAAAGTGCAGGGATAAATCGAACTTCAGAATGATGGAAAGGCTTGCTGGCCAAGTAGGCTGGAGTGAGTGAAGGCATAGGTTTACTATTAGCATGTAAATACTGTTTTACTAGCCCAGATGTCAGGCCATCCATATGGTTTATGTAGTCCCATTGAGAGCTTCAACTCTTCCATACCTGCTTGCTCGGTAGGTATTGACTGGTGGGAAAAAGGTATCCACCATCCACTGTAATTAGCAATCAGGGTGAATCAGTCTGCTTTATTGCAATTTACTTAGCTGTATATAGGTGTAGCAAAGTGTGCCACTGCGAATTATCTAGTACAAGCGACATCTGCCTGGGAAGATTTGCCTGTCACAGAGATTTGTTTAAGAGCTCCACTGTATTACGTTCTTGGCCGGGTTGCACTGTGCAGCAGTGTTGCTTTCTGGAGGCACCACATGGTTGACTGCATGTAGTCAGATTTTAGTGATCTATTTCAAGCAGTATAAATATATTTTTTTAACTCCCTTTGATATGGTTTGTGTATGCTCTCTATTGCCTGGCAGCTCAACTGTATATTTTAATGGAGTGATGTATAAATCAGCTAGAAATCATAATAACAAGGTTTTTATTAGCATCCATCTCCACAAAATGTAAGAGGTTCTCCTATCAGATCCTCCCTTAGTATGGTGTACAAAATAATCTGCAGTCATATGATCAATAGTTTTTTATATCCTGCAATGCTACTAGAAACACTATAGCGTCACCTAGTGTTTATCAGAGGGCATTTCTCTACGTGGGAGGCGAAGTACTGTATACCTGGAACACCAACTCTTCTGGGGTGAGGACATATTCTGTGTTCTATATTGTGTCAAAGAATCTTCTAATCTTCACCTTCCCAACATCTGGTAATTGGTACCGATCTGACTGTCAGAAACAGGAAGCATAAATTTAGATTCAAAGTGCTGAAGGTGGGCTGCAGATGACAGGATTTACCTCAGCTTTCTCATCCTGAGACACTTTCCAAAGTGAATGGAATTTAATGGATGTTTTCTCCTTTCCTTGAAAGCGATTTGTCTTTTGCAGCATCATCTTGATATTCATTATGTTTGTCTCATAACTGTCTGGGTGATGAGGTAAAGCAATATGTCAAGGTAAATTGGTGTGTGTATGCATGTAAGAGTGAGAGAGAGTGTTTAAAATGTATGTGTCGTTGTGTGTTCATCTATTTCTGATTCTCCATCCTGAGGACAAAAATCATGTATTTATCCAGAAGGATTCACTGAGTCGATTTCCCTACGCATCCTACGCATTATCTCAGAGCCTAGAAGTCCATGACATCCTCCAAACTCGGCCACCGTTAATGTCCTACCTGCCTTGAAAATGTTCAGACGAGACCTGAGTCTCACCAGCCGTGTTTTACCTGGACAAAGTTCATGCTATGGCTCCAGGCACAGACCCTCACTTCCTACTTCTGTCTGATTAATCAAGTACTGTCACTGGCCACAGATGGGCACCGCACCACTGTACCCCTCAGGCCTGAACATGGTTGTGTCCCAAATGAGTTTTTTGACCGGAGCCCCTGTAGGGCTCTGGTCAATAGAGCACGAAATAGGTAATAGGGTGCCATTTGGGACGATGACCATGTGTACGACCTTCGACCCACCAGAGGTCCAGCTTGTCACGACTTGATGAAGACTGACGTGCCCTGGTAGTTGATCATCAGCATTTACATACATGATATGAAAAGCTGAGCTTTATCACTCAAACTTACCACAGGCCCAGATCAAACGCCCATGACAAGCCCACCATTACCATGCGTGTCTCACTGGACAATGTGATCTATGAATAACAATGTGCAAACCCCATCTTTCTGATCATATCTAATGTGCCTTACTGTCCTCTTGTTATGATTGATGGCCATGTGCTTTTATTCATTCACATGCAACAAAGTGCAGTGTGTACTGATTTAGATTTATCTCATTCTATGATAGGGACCACATTATGTGCTAGAGCAAAAGGTGACTGTCTGTTACTCCCCCTCACCCTGTTGGCTCATGAAGCCATGTTTAATTTCATCAAAACCAGCTCTCAGCAACTGGCTATTCCCTAGTTTGCTTTTGAGCTTTTAAATTGCCTGTGTATGCACTCAACTCAGCAGAATGAAGGAATGGTAATCTGAACCCTTTTTAAGAGAAAAAGTGCCGAAGCTTTGCATTTAATAAAGCAAGAGATGTCTTTGAAGATGCCAGCACTGCCCTAAGTGCATTTGAGAGGACAGCATAATAAATGGAACTAAATGCAGTGCCAGTTTTGAGGGAAATGCAATACACATGTGGATATACCCAATATACTGCATATCACATTTAGTTTTTAAAACTAACACCAATAACTTCTCTATTTCAGGAAAAGATGACATGATTTCAAATATTGTTTGTAACAATATGTATTATTCAACAAATTATTATATCCAAATCCCACAGTAACTATAACTATGCCCTTTTCAGGGAATTCCCCATCAGAAGAGTCAGAGGAGCGCGACAAGGAGCCCCGGACCCTGACCTACCCAGCGTACATCGCCAGCTTGCTGGACTCTGGTGCCAAGCGCATGGCGGCGGGGGTTCGCATGGACTGCAGCAGCCAGGGCCAGTGTCCGTACTCCTGCCACCTCTGCCACATGAGCCCTGGGCCTGGGCGTCCAGCCGAGCCTGTCCTGCTCCAGATCACTAAGGCCGCCCCGCTCTACGAGCTGGTCTCCAACAACCACACCTATCAGGTACAGAAAGCTTTCACTGAAAACCTTGGTTTACCTCCATTTTAGCCAGACACATTTTCAGGAGTGTATTCCTAATAGCATGAATAAAGTAGTGATATTTAAGAGCAGTGTGCATATTATTTCCATGAATAAAACCTCAGATTTTGCTTTTCCAATTTTGAATTTAGAGCATAAAATAACATTCACCACCAATATTTAAATGTAAATTCATACATACAATCATGCAGCGAGAGAAGCCCTTGGTTTGGTTACCTGTAATAATGTACGCTGAGAGTCAGGAAGCATGTTCAGAGAGTGAATACATTTAATTCATAAATTAACAAAACAATAAAAACAAACAGCTCACTGACATGAAACAGCAACAATGACAACTAGGGAAGAAACCAAAAGGGAGTGACATGAAGGGCGGGTAATGAAGGAGGTGATGGAGTCCAGGTGAGTGTCATTCTGCGAGTTATGCTGGTGACAGGTGTGCACCCTCATGAGCAGCCTGTTGACCTAGAGGCCAGAGACGGAGCACAAATGTCAGTACCCCCTCCCTGATGTGCGGTACCGGACGCAGGACCCCAACCAAGATGACGATCCCGGGGATCAGGAGCGGACCGGTGCAGGATCCCGTCGATCCGGCTGAGGCGTGGGAGCATGACGACCTAGAGCGCCGGGGAGAGAGCATACGTGACAGTACCCCCTCCCCGGCATCAACAGCAGCAGGACTCCAACCACAGGGACGATCCCGGCGCTCCGGTGCAGACCAGTCGCCTCCGCTGAGGCGCAGAACCCGATGAGCCGGCTGAAACCTCCGGTTGCCTCAGTTGAGGCACGGGAAATCTGTTCACCCAGTTTAGGCATGTGAACCTATCGAACCCGCTGAGGCTTCCCAGGTAGCTCCAGCTCCAACACCCCGGATCGTCCCTGTGGTGGGCATCCTGCGGCTGGAGCCGAATGCGCCGGGGAGGGGGTACTGTCATGTGTGCTAGGTCTCTAGGTCACCATGCTCCCGCACCTCAGCTGGATCGACAGGTTCCCGCACCTTAGCAGAGGGGAACGTGATCTTGGTCGTCGTCCTGCGGCTGGAGCCGCGCATCGGGGAGGGGGTACTGTTACGTGTGCCCCCTCTCCGGCCTCTAGGTCACCAGGCTGCTCGTTATGGCGCACACCTGTCACCATCATTACGCACATCAGTGCATTATGACACTCACCTGGACTCCATCACCTTCTTGATTACCTTCCCCATATCTGCCACTCCCTTTGGTTCCTTCCCCAGGTGTCATTGTTTCAGTTTCCTGTCTGTGCATTGTTCTTGTTTCTTATTATGTTTTTTTTTTTAACACTCACTCCCTGAACTTGCTTCCCAACTCTCAGTGCACATCGTTACAGTAACGCAGCAAAACACATATGCAAGATGTTTGACAATAAGCTGCTCTCCGACAAAGATGTTGTGAAATTGTGTAGTGTATGCTGGACATAAGCCTACATCAATATGTCAGATGGCAAACGGTAAGCTAGAGCATGATTGCATGACCCCCTAGAGGGGCAGATCATATTGATGTCTAGACTCAGGCTGGGTGTTATTGACAGTGTTTGCTCCATCCTCCTGTCTCTTTGCAGGCACTGCAGGAGGCCATGATGAGCATGCTGTGGTGTTCTGGGAAAGGTGACGTAATCGATGACTGGTGCCGTTGTGACTCAAGTGCATTCGGGACGGATGGACTGCCAACATGTGCCCCTCTCCCTCAGCCTAGGTGAGTCACTCAAAACAATTTGTCTACTCAACTTGATAAACACAAGTAAGATTGTATGTATTGATATCTAAAGATGAGCTTGTCTTGTCATGATTTGCTGAGTTAGTTAGGTGTAACTCTTTTTATTTTCTCCCAGGCTCAGGTTGTCCCACTCCTATGAGCCCAGCAGTTCATTGGTCATCGTGGAATGGAATCACACTGAGCCACCAATCGGGGTGCGGATCGTGGATTACCTCATTAGCCAGGAGAAAGTGACAGAGAGGACAGACCACTCCAAAATGGAGACAGGTACATCCCTTCTGTTTCAGTTGAGGATTTATGGTATTTATGTTCATTTCATACAATATGTCCATGTATAAATACAGAAATAGCCATGCATTGTTGCTAAAATGTTGAGGCAAGGTAAGGGAACCTCTAACTATATGTTACTACAGCAAAATTCCAGATTCTTATATTAATGATTTACATTTATTATTATTGTAGTTTTGCATGAAACCACAAGATGGTGGTCAATGCTAACAAGAGTGTGGTCTGCATTTTAGATTTCTAGATTTACTAAATACTAAATGTGCAAAGTAGTGGAGTGCATCACACATGTTCTAGTGCTGAATCATCTTCATCGGTCACTTCGTCACACAGAGAAAAGTACATCAAATAATTAAATAAGATGATTTTAAGATTAAAAACATCCTAAATATAAACTTTGAATGTCATTGGTGTTTAATATGAGGGTTTCAGAATGAAATACCCTTTAAATATATGAATTTATTTACAAACTTTTATGTATTTTACTATGTCAATATGGAATTGGTGTGATTGTTTTGGCATCAAAAGGGTGGCAGTTGTGAAAAAGTCAATAGTTGGAAGAGTTTCAGAGTTAATTGAAAATAATGGCATTTTTGATTAGGTGCTTTTTTTTCATTAATTAGGCTATTTTCTTTTGAACAATATGGTCTATCTACTAGAAACTTGTGGAAGATATGGATACAGATATAATAAATTAATACTATGTACAGTTGAAGTCAGAAGTTTACATACTAACTTCACTGTGCCTTCAAACAGCTTGGAAAATTACAGGAAATTATGTCATGGCTTTAGAAGCTTCTGATATGCTAATTAACATACATTGATTCAATTGGAGGGGTACGTGTGGATGAATTTCAAGGCCTACCTATCAAACTCTGTGCCTCTTTGCTTGACATCATGGGAAAATCTAAAGGAATCAGCCAAGACCTCAGAAAAACAATTGTAGACCTCCACAAGCCAGGTTCATCCTTGGGAGCAATTTCCAAATGCCTGAAGGTACCATGTTCATCTGTACAAACAATAGTATGCAAGTATAAACACCATGGGACCACGCAGCCGTCATACCGCTCAGGAAGGAGACGCATTCTGTCTCCTAGAGATGAACGTACTTTGGTGCGAAAAGTGCAAATCAATCCCAGAACAACAGCAAAGTTCCTTGTGAAGATGCTGGAGGAAACACGTACAAAAGTATCTATATCCACAGTAAAACGAGACCTATATCCATATAACCTGTAAGGCCGCTCAGCAAGGAAGAAGCCACTGGTCCAAAACTGCCATAAAAAGCCAGACTATGGTTTGCGGGGACAAAGAATGTACTTTTTGGAGAAATTTCCTCTGGTCTGATGAAACAAAAATAGAACTGTTTGGCCATAATGACCATCGTTATGTTGAGGAAAAAGGGGGAGGCTTGCAAGCCGAAGAACAACATCCCAACCGTGAAGCAAGGGGGTGGCAGCATCATGTTGTGAGTGTGCTTTGCTGCAGGGGGGACTGGTGCACTTCACAAAATACATGGCATCATGGGGATGGAAATTATGTGGATATATTGAAGAAACATCTCAAGACATCGGTCAGGAAGTTAAAGCTTGGTCGCAAATGGGCCCAAATGGACAATGACCACAATACTCCCAAAGTTGTGGAAAAATGGCTTAAGGACAACAAAGTCAAGGTATTGGAGTGGCCATCACAAAGCCCTGACCTCAATCCTGTAGAAAATTTGTGGGCAGAACTGAAAAAGCATGTGCGAGCAAGGAGGCCTACAAACCTCAGTTACATCAGCTCTGTCAGGAAGAATGGGCCAAGAATTCACCCAACTTATTATGGGAAGCTTGTGGAAGGCTACCTGAAACATTTGACCCAATTTTAAAGGTAGTGCTTCCAAATATGAATTGATTGTATGTAAACTTCTGACCCACTGGGAATGTGATGAAAGAAATAAAAGCTGAAATAAATCACTCTACTATTATTCTTCCATTTCATTCTTAAAATAAAGTGGTGATCCTCACTGACCTAAGACAGGAAATTTTTACTACGATTAAATGTCAGGAATTGTGAAACTGAGTTTAAATGTTTTTGACTAAGGTGTATGTAAACTTCGGACCAACTGTATATATGAATATTCTTTTTAAAGTTATTCAAGTATATATTACCGAAGCTATCATAGCTTGCCATAGAAAAAATTACTGAAGATTATGGTATTTTTGCAATCATAAGCAAGTCCCATTCCAGCAAACTCTGGACGAGTGCTTTTCTAGCAAGGGATAAGTGGACTGCTTCCACACATGTCCTATTGGCTTTTGTGTTTCAAGTTGCTGTAATTACCATCATGGACTGGTTGTTTTCACCAACAGGTTAGCTGGGGAGTCCTGTGCAGCCTCAGCTTGTTTCCCGAGCAATGGCCCTTCAGCCCGCCCTGGATTCACTTATAGCATCCAATTTTAAGCTTGAAATAGGTTGCTTTTCTGGCAAACATATGATGACAAAAAATTATTGACCGATGAAACTGATTAGGCTAACATACTGAAAATGGCCCATAAAATACACATGGCTCAAAACTATAAGTGTTTTTAAATCTTTATGGAATGATTAGTGGATTGATTGCTTCAAAGCACACACCTTGAATTTTTTTAACCTTTATTTAACGAGGCAAGTCAGTTAAGAACAAATTCTTATTTTCAATGACAACCTAGGAACAGTGGGTTAACTGCCTGTTCAGGGGCAGAACGACAGTTATGTACCTTGTCAGCTCGGGGATTTGAACTGGCAACCTTCTGGTTACTAGTCCAACGCTCTAACCACTAGGCTACCCTGCCGAATGTCTAATATAGGTGGTGGAATGGAGCTATGCAGACAGTAGGCTGCAGATCTCGGACCACCTAGGAGCAGAGGAAAGATATCTGGTCATCAAGATGGCGCCGATAGAGATGGCAGCTTCGCTTCTAGTCCTTACGAAACTGTGCAGTAGATTTTTTGAAATGTATTTCTTATTTTGTTAGCCCAGAACTTTTATTACATACAACCGGGAAGAACTATTGGACATCAGAGAGACGTCAATTTACCAGCACTACGACCAGGAAAACGACTTTCCCAAAGCGTATCCTTTGTCTGCACCTCCAAGGGCATTTGAACTGATTCCAGAGGCTGGCCCAAAACAACGCCGCCGGAGGAGAGGGTGACGGAGCGGTCTTCTAAATGAGGCTTTAGATGCACGCACACCACCCACCGCTTCCGAGTGTATTACTCGCTAATGTCCAGTCCCTAGTTAACAAAGTCGACGAAATCAGGGCAAGAGTTGCTTTCCAGAGATATCCGGGATTGTAACATACTCTGTTTCACGGAAACATAGCTAGCTGGGGACATGCTGTCGGAGTCCATACAACCAATGGGATTTTCAGTGCATCGCACCAACTGGAGTAAACATCTCTTTGGTAAGAAGAAGGGCGGGGGTGTATGTTTCATGATTAACGATTCATGGTGTAATTGTAACAAACAGGAACTCAAGTCCTTTTCTTCACCTGACCTAGAATTCCTCACAATGAAATGCCGACCGTATTATCTCCCAAGAGAACTCTCCTCGGTTATCGTTACAGCCGTGTATATCCCCCCGCAAGAGGATACCAAGACAGCCATCAAGGAACTTCACTGGACTTTATGCAAACTGGAAACCATATATCCTGAGGATGCATTTATTGTGGCTGGGGATTTTAACAAAGCTAATTTGAGATCTAGGCTACCTAAATTCTATCAGCATATTGATTGCTGTACTCGAGCGAGTAACACGCTCGACCATTGCTACTCTAACTTTCACGATGCATACAAGGCCCTCCCCCGCCCTCCTTTTGGCAAATCTGACCTAGGTCTACCCAACGCTGGTCTGACCAATCGGATTCCACGATTCAAGATTGTTTTGATCATGTGGACTGGGATATGTTCCGGGTAGCCTTAGATAAGAACATTGATGTATACGCTGACTCGTTAAGCAAGTTTATAAGGAAGTGTATAGAAGATGTTGTACCCACTGTGACTATTAGAACCTTCCCTAACCAGAAACCGTGGAATGATGGCAGCATTCGCGCAAAACTGAAATCACTACCACCGCATTTAATCATGGCAAGGCGACTGGAAATGTGAATGAATACAAACCGTGTAGTTACTCCCTCCGTAAGGCAATCAAACAAGCAAAGTGTCAGTATGGAGACAAAGTGGAGTCACCATTCAACAGCTCAAAAACGAGATGTATGTGGCAGGGTCTAAAGAAATCACGGATTACAAAAATAAAACCAGCCCTGTCGTGGACATCAGATTCTTGCTTCCAGACAAATTAAACAACTTCTTTGCACACCCTGACGACCATACAGTGCCACCGACGAGGCTCGCTACCAAGGGCTGTGGCCTCTCCTTCTCCATGGCCAACGTGAGTAAAAAAGTCAAACGTGTTAACAGACGGCATCCCTAGCCACATACTCAGAGCAGGCGCAGACCAGCTAGCTGGTGGGTTTCTGCACATATTTAATCAGTCCTTATCCCAGTATGCTGTCCCTACATGCTTCAACATGACCACCATTGTTCCTGATCCCAAGAAAGCTAAGGTAACTGAACTAAATGACTATCGCCCCGTAGCACTCACTTCTGTCATCTTGAAGTGCTTTGAGAGACTAGTCAAGGATCATATCACCTCCACCCTACCTGTCACCCTAGACCCACTTCAATTTGCTTACCGCCCCAATAGGTCCACAGACGATGCAATTGCCATCACACTGCAGACTGCGCTATCCCATCTGGACAAGAGGAATACCTATGTAAGAATGCTGTTCATTGACTGCAGCTCAGCATTTAACACCATAGTACCCTCCAAACTCGTCATTAAGCTTGAGACCCTGGGTCTCGACCCCGCCCTGTGCAACTGGGTCCTAGACTTCCTAACGGGCCGCCCACAGGTGGTGAAGGTAGGAAACAACATCTCCACTCCACTGATCCTCAACACTGTGGCCCCACAAGGGTGCGTTCTCATTCCTCTCCTGTACTCCCTGTTCACCCACGATTGCGTGGCTATGCACACCTCCAACTCTGTCAAGTTTGCAGACGACACAACAGTAGTAGGTTTGATTACCAACAACGACGAGGGAAGAAGTGAGGGCCCTCGGAATGTGGGTGTCAGGAAGATAAAACTTTCCACCTTCTCCATTGAGTGAGAGGTTAAGTTCCTCGGTGTACATATCACCGACAAACTGAAATGGTTCACGCATACAGACTGTGGTGAAGAAGGCGCAACAGCACCTCTTCAACCTCGGGAGGCTGAAAAAATGTGGCTTGTCACCAAAAACCCTCACTAACTTTTAAAGATGCACAATTGAGAGTATCCTGTCAGGTTTTATCACTGCTTGGTATGGCAACTGCACCTTCTCACAACGGCAAGGCGTTCCAGAGGGTGGTGCGGTCTGCCCAACGCATCACCGGGGCAAACTATATGCCCTCCAGGACATCTACAGCACCCGATGTCACAGGAAGGCAAAAAAGATAATCAAGGACAATAACCACCCAAGGCACTGCCTGTTCACCCCACTTCCATCCAGAAGGCGAGGTCAGTAAAGGTGCATCAAAGCTGGGACAGAGATTGAAAAACAGCTTCTATTTCAAGGCCATCAGATTGTAAAATAGCCACCATTAGCACAGAGGCAGCTGCCTACCTACCAACTTGATAAATGGAACACTAGTCACTTTAATAATAATGTGACTTTAAGAATGTTTACATATCTCTCATTACTCATATGTAAATACTGTATCCTTCACAATCTATTGCATCTCAGCTGCTCTGTCACTGCTCATCCATATATTTTATACTTATATATTCTTATCCCATTCCTTTACTAGATTGTGTGTATTAGGTTTTGCTGTGGAATTTGTTAGATATTAGGTTTTGTTGTTAGATACTGCTGCATTGTCGGCTCTAGAAGCATTTTGCTCCACTCGCAATAACATCTGCTAACCATGTGTATGTGACCAATAAAATTTGATTTGAAAGAAACATTGTCATAACGAGTGGTTCTGATTTAAGCACTCAGTCACCTGTCAGATTAAACCCCCAAAATCATGTGGTAAATAACCTTCAGATGAACCTACTAAAACTCTCTGGGCCTCTTCCCTCTGGAAATGTGCTCTCTGTTTTACAGGTGTTATTGAGAACCTTAAATGTTTCTTCGGCTGTCCCCATAGGGAACCCTTTGAAGAACCTATTTTGGTTCGAGGTAGAACCCTTTTGTGTTCTATGTAGAACCCTGTCCATAACGTAATAGGATTTAATCTTATAGCTACACTTCTAACGTATGCCTTTTGTTTGGCGAAAACCCTTATGTTGCACGGGATTAAATAACCATCTCTATAGGTCTATTTGCATAATGAAGTATTGAACTTGAATACAAGTCCATAATATATTTTGGTTCCAACATAATGTCATCTAACCTGTCTTGATGTGAACAGGTTTAATTCAGTATTAATTGAAAGTGACATTGATTACTTTGCACCACCAACCAGAATAAAAATCAACCGAGATATACAGATTGGCGTGTTTTTTATAGATCAAAACATTTTTCTGTTTTAGATTGATGATGAATAATGTGATGTGTTTTGCACCTGTTACATATCCCAAGTTATCCAGTTGATACAGTGCCACACAGTGATACATTTCAACAAGGGTTATTGACATTTCACATAACGCTGATTGCGCTATATGGCCCTCAGTCTTTAGAGTCATTCATCCATATCCAAAGGGGATATTGACTTTCCCTCTCCAGTTTATTTATAGGTCCTTCATGGCTTCCCCTCTCTTCAGGCTATACTGCTCATCCCAAATCCCGACATCTAAATATTGTGGCCGATTACAACCAAAATAACATATTATATCAAGTCCAAATGTGGGACTGTGAAAAAGTGATCGATGAGGTGCTATTGCAAGGGCTAAGACTTACTGGAAGGGAAGACTTCTTTTTTTTTTTTTTTTGGTCTTGTGGACTTAAACCCTTCATCTCTGTTAGGCCTGGATTTGAATGTGATTCAAAACAGCTTCTATGTAGTGTTTACTGGAATGATCGGAACAGATTCCATGGAATGTCAAAAATATGACTACACAATCTTTTATCCCTCATTTTGTAGAGACTCAAGAAACATATGGGGGATTTTTTTCCTTTTTTCAAAAGAGAACTTGGACAACCTTTTCCTTCATTTACACAAAGCAATGGGGTGTTCCTCACATTGTACTGGTCACTTTCGTGCTTCCCTTCGCCTTGAATTACATGACCCTATATTGTAGCTAGATACAGACTGTATAATATATCATAGCTAGTGATTGTTGTCTGACCCTCTGGACAGGGGCTGATTGTGTGCTAATCTTACGCATAATGGGATTCAGGCACACAACATGACATCATAGCCCTCTCCCAGATGTTTAAGTTGACTAAATCGACAGTCTGCTTTTAGTCATCACACACGGGCCAAACTCCCTGAGATCACCCAATAACGACAGGGTTTATTCAGGGGTCAGTGGGACATGACATCCAATCCGTAAACAGATTACTCACACCCATGTGCCACACTTCCTCCCTGGTAGGACAATAGAGCAAGGAGAGCTCCTGAAAGGGATGAATGTGTCCACCGAGCGCTTTGGCGGCCGATGAGCTCACCTCATCTGTTGGGCAAGGTCAGGTGCCAGGGCAGGTCCATCACGGAAGCTGGCACAGTCTCTAGGTGGCTTCATAGACCCACACATACCCAGAGAGCAAAAGTCCAGCTGTGAGTAGTATAGAAACTGGCCCCGCATCTGGGTAGGGTCAAACTCAGACAGAGTTCAAGGGGCTAAGGTCTTTATTGAAGCACACAGTGTTATGACATATGGTCATGGATCTAATGTATACATTAATCTTGTGAAAATGAAGTGCGTCTGGCTTTGGCTGTACAGCGTGGAAGGAACTCGCCTTCCTATAAAGTCCAGTCTAGTGATTTTGTGTTTCCTATCCTTCAAGTGTGGCCCAGATGGCATATGCCCATGTGGCTCGAAGCCTCAGCCACATCTGGAACGTTACCCGGGGTTACTGCCACCTTTATATCAATTTACAATATGTAAACAGTGGCTTTAATCCCAGACTCAAGACAGGAAAACTCATGTCCTCAGACTGTGAATGCCCTTTCCAATAAGCTTTACATGGTGAATTGTACAAGCCTATAATTTAGCAAAATTGAAGACTGCTTGGTTCAATGAAACTCTCCACTACCGTCCATTATTGCCACCCATGTTGTGGCTCCAGACCAGATGTAACACATCTGATTTTGTCTATTTAAGTTTAGTCATGATGGTCTAGTTTACTGCAAAATGGTAATCACAACAAACAACAAACGTTGATGAGGCGAGAGATGTCAAACATAGCAATGCCACAAAAACAACCCTTGAGCTCATAATCACTTTCAAGCTGAGCTCTGACAAGTGGCAACACCACACTCGATTCCCAGACAAATATTTACTTTACAAATGAAGTTGAAAGTCTGTGGTCCAGAAGGGATATTAGGAGAGCCAAGAGACGAGGGCGTCCCCACAGCAGAGGGGGAGTTGGACCGCACCATCAAACAACCATGTGTTACATGCAAACAAAAGTCATGAAAAAAACACACAGATGTCAGGCCCACCATCCTAACATGTGGGGAGACCATTAGAAAATGGTACGGACTGCTGTTGCAGCCACTCAGAAACATAATTAATGCTAGTGTGGTGTAGTGAGGCTCTATGCATGGCAGGAATTTTGGAGCTATGGGAAAGACAATTATCTCTAACTTAGAACTGGATTGAAAGGATTATCATAAGCAGACACTACACAAACGTATGTGGATACCCCTTCAAATGAGTGGATTTGGCTATTTCAAACACACCTGTTGTATAAAATAGAGCACACAGCCATGAAATCTCCAAAGACCAACATTGGCAGTAGAAGAGCTCAGTGACTTAACGTGGCACCGTCATAGGATGTCATCTTTCCAAAGTCAGTTCGTAAAATGTCTGCCCTGCTAGAGCTGCTCCAGTCAACTGTAAGTGCTGTTATTGTGAAGTGGAAATGTCTAGGAGCAACAACGGCTCAGCCGCGATGTGGTAGGCCACACAAGTTTACAGAACGGGACCGCTGAGTGCAGAAGAGCATAGCGAATAATAATCACTACCGAGCTCATGAGCTTCATGAAATGTTTTTTCTCTCCTCAACCAAAAATCACTTTTACAGAAAGTGGGACCCTAAAAACATTATGCATTATGTTATGCATCCCAAAATGTAGGATTAATACATTGTCATTAATCAGAAATCAACTGAGTTTCATCTTTGTAATGCGATCCAACAGTGTAAATTGCCATTTTGAATGCTTTTTGGACATCGTATTTGGGGTTTGGCAAATCTCAGATTCAGCTTTGGAACACACAAGTTCAAGTGCTATCAGCTTCGATTCCATATTGAAATTTGCCCTTTTGCCCGATTTCAAGAACAGATGATTTATCCCATCTCTAAGGCCATAATTGAAAGTAATGCAGTATAAATCGCAAGTGGTTCTATGACGTAAATGGCAGAGGCAGTGTTCTTATCAAAGGCTTTTTTCTGAGAAAGTATACGCAGATTGAAGTGTTCTTCCTCCCTCTCTCCAAGAAACTTCACTTTAAAAAAATTACACCCCCTCCTACCCCACTTCAAATAGGGCTTTATTTCCTCTATTGCTCTGAAAAAGACAATACGTTCTGTTGGAGAACAAGTCGGTTAATCATTTTTCACTGGGAAGTGCCAAGAAGCAATGCTTTAGAAACTGTTGTCCATCTCTTGCCTTCTGTTCGTCAAAGTAGACAACAAGATCCAGATGTTGTTTGTTGAGTCTTTACGGAGCTGCCAAATCTGCTGGTACCTAGCAGTTGTTTTGGTTATGGGAATTTATGCAATGGATCAGATCATTTTCAGGTTACATTTCTTTCCTGTTTATTGAACAAAAGAGTGTCTGTGTGTGACAGGTTTAAGGTTTTTCACTCTGTCATTCCCTTTAAAATCACTCACTTTCATCAAAGAATTGCAGACAGTGTCAAGTTCAGAATCTGCACCTTAACAGAATATTTTTTATGTTAATGTGATGATTGAGACCTGGAGTTGGAGATTAAATGTGACTACAGAAGTGAAAACATTTAAAATTCTCCAGGACCATAATACTGATATCTAATGTGCCTAAGTAAACTCCCTCTCTCGTGATGCTTCTTCATCAATCTATTCATGCGTTGCACTCAGAAGTAGGGCTGCTGTGGGGCTAAGGGTGCAACTGACCCAGGGCCTACCAATGACAACAAGGATGTACCAAATAAACCTTATTTAACGCTATAAAACATGGCAAAATGTATATATATACACATGTATATAAATACAACATGTAAAGTGTTGATCCCATGTTTCATAAACTGAAATAAGTTATCCCAGAAATGTTCCAAATGTACAAAAAACATTTCTCTAAAATGTTTCGTCTTTGCCAAGATACAGTTGAAGTCGGAAGTTTACATAGCCAAATACATTTAAACTCAGTTTTTCATAATTCCTGATGTTACGTAAGCCTCTAGGGAGAGGGAACGCAACACCCTGCTACAACTCAACAACTCGTGGAGTGAAAGAGGTATGGAATTGTAGGTGCGAGCAAGGATGACAAAGGCAGATATGGGTACCGTTTACAGGGAATTTATTCCGTCACATGGTAATTTTGGGGGAAAGGGTCTGGACAGAAGCAAAGAAAGTAAATATTAAGCCCCCTCTCCTTCCTACCTACCTACCTACCTACCTACCTACCTACCTACCTACCTATCTATCTTAGCACCACCTGGTGCACTAGCAAAAATACAGGGGGTGGTCCACCCAGGTCTTACCTAGTGTGTATAGACAGTAAATACTATGGGTTATGTATGCCCGCAGGCCTTTTGCCTAAGCACTCCCTAGGTGCCTTCCCCCTCCCCCCTGGGAACAAATGAAACAGAATAATACAAACACTTTCTATAATCAAAAACAGTCATTTTGTCATTGACACACTTTAGTAGGAGCGGCTACAAATACTGGCAACAACCTGCGCAACAAGCAACACAGGACATACAAGAAGCTCTCTCTGAGCCACAAGCAATACAGGATATAACAATAAGCTCTTTCTAAGAAACAACCAACACAGACTATCACCCTCGGCTCTCTTCTGAGCAACAGAACACTGGCTAAAATAGCTGGAAAAGGGGTCTAATAGGATACAGCTGTATCCTGACGAGGGGGTCAATTCTCCAATAATTGACGTGGCCGACCAATCAGCTGCTTGGGGGGAATTTCAGTAACCCATCCTGAAACACACATACAAAACCAAAACACGGAAACTGGGGAAAGTAGCACCTGACATTTAATCATTGTAAAAATTCCCTGTCTTAGGTTAGTTAGGATCACCACTTTATTTTAACAATGTGAAATGTCAGAATAATAGTAGAATGATTTATTTCAGCTATTATTTCTTTCATCACATTCCCAGTGGGTCAGAAGTTTACATACATTCAATTAGCATTTGGTAGCATTGCCTTTAAATTGTTTAACTTGGGTCAAACGTTTCAGGTAGCCTTCCACAAGCTTCCCACAATAAGTTGGGTGAATTTTGGCCCATTCCTCCGGACAGAACTGGTGTAACTGAATCAGGTTTGTAGGCCTCCTTGCTCGCACATGCTTTTTCAGTTCTGCCCACAAATGTTCTATAGGATTGAGGTCAGTACCTTGACTTTGTTGTCCTTAAGCCATTTTTCCCCAACTTTGGAAGTATGCTTGGGGTCATTGTCCATTTGGAAGACCCATTTGCGACCAAGCTTTAACTTCCTGACTGATGACTTGAGATGTTGCTTCAATATATCCATAATAATTGTCCCGCCTCATGATGCCATCTATTTTGTGAAGTGCACTAGTTCCTCCTGCAGCAAAGCACCCACAAAACATGATGCTGCCACCCACGTGCTTCACGGTTGGGATGGTGTTCTTCGGCTTGCAAGCCTCCCCCTTTTTCCACCAAACATAACGATTGTCATGGCAAAACAGTTATATTTTTGTTTCATCAGACCAGGGGACATTTCTCCAAAAACTATCATCTTTGTCCCCCTGTGCAGGTGCAAACCGTAGTCTGGCTTTTTTTATGGCAGTTTTGGAGCAGTGGTTTCTTCCTTGCTGAGTGGCCTTTCAGGTTATGTCGATATAGGACTCGTTTTACTGTGGATTTAGGTACTTTTGTACCTGTTTCCTCCAGCATCTTCACAAGGTCATTTGCTGTTGTTCTGGGATTGATTTGCACTTCTTGCACCAAAGTACGCATCTCCTTCCTGAGCGGTATGATGGCTGCGTGATTCCATGGTGTTTATACTTGCATACTATTATTTGTACAGATGAACGTGGTACCTTCAGGTATCATTTGGAAGTTGCTCCCAAGGATGAACCAGACTTGTGGAGGTCTACAATTGTTTTTGAGGTCTTGGCTGATTTCTTTTGATTTTCCCATGATGTCAAGAAAAGAGGCACTGAGTTTAAAGGTAGGCCTTGAAATACATCCACAGGTACACCTCCAATTGACTCAAATGATGTCAATTAGCCTATCAGAAGCTTCTAAAGCCATTAAAATCATTTTCTGGAATTTTCCACGCCGTTTAAATGCACAGTCAATGCACAGTGTATGTAAACTTCTAACCCACTGGAATTGTGATTCAGTGAATTATAAGTGAAATAATCTGTATGCAATCCATTTTTGGAAGAATTACTTGTGTCATGCACAAAGTAGATGTCCTAACAGACTTTGGACATCTACATGTTGGCTGCAGGAATGTTCACTTGAGCTGTTGCCAGAGCATTGAATATTCATTTCGCTACCATAAGCCGCCACCAACGTCATTTTAGAGGATTTGGTAGTACGTCCAACCGGCCTCACAACCGCAGACCATGTAACCATGCCAGCCCAGGGCCTCCACATCCAGCTGCTTCACTTGCAGGATGGTCTGAGATGAGCCACCCAGATGAAACAGTGGGCTTGCACGATCAAAACATTTCTGCACAAACTGTCAGAAACAGTCTCAGGGAAGCTCATCTGCATGCTCGTCTTCCTCACCAGGATCTTGACCTTACTACAGTTTGACGTTGTAAACAACTTCAGTGGGAAAATGCTTACTTTTGATGGCCTCTGGCATGCTGGAGAGGTGTGCTCTTCACAGATGAATCCTGGTTTCAACTGACGTTGTGTGGGCAAGCGGTTTGCTGATGTCAATGTTGGGAACAGAGTGCTCCATGGTGGCGGTGGGGATATGGTATGGGCAACAAGCTATGGACAAAAAAACACAATTGCATTTTATTGATGGATATTTGAATTGTTGTGTCTGTCATTCATCTTCCCCCATCACCTCACGTTTCAGCATAATAATGCCACGTTATTCCTGGAAGCTGAAAATGTTCCCGTTTTTTTCCATGGCCTGCATGTCTAGACACGTCACCCATTGAGCATGTTTGGGATGCTTGGGATCAACGATCCCATGTTTGGGATCAACGTGTACGACAGCGTGTTCCAGTTCCAGACAATATCCAGCAGCTTTGCACAACCATTGAAGAGTGAAATCTGTAACTCAGTAAATCTTTGAAATTGTTGCATGTTGCATTTATATTTTTGTTCAGTGTATACTATGATTAATTAAAACCTAGAATTCGTCTAAGCTTGTTTTGCTTATTTTAATAATCTATGTACTGTACAGCTGTGTCTGTCACCATGTCCTCTCTTTTTGCACAATGTATTCTGAGTTAGCCGTGGATATCAACACTGACACAGTCCTACAGCTCAGGGGCCTCTTGAGGGTCCCCCTTTTCAATGTACCATTATTTCATTGAATTATAGAGTAGCCTAGCCTACCAAAAACAAAATTAATTCATTTTTAAAATGCATAAAAACATGTCTTAAATTTCAACAAATCTGAGAATTAACCTGCCACCGAATTAAATAAAAGACAGGTCATGCACCGCTGTCGATGATTGGTCCAGTCCGTTACTCAACAACCCTTGCCTGCCCATCAGCTCCCTTGTACTGCACACTGCTCAATGAAAAGTTCATTTTCTTTTGTTTTTGAGTTCCTCAATTAATTGATATGTACCAAAAAATGAACTATATCTTTTTTTAAACAGACATGAAACATTGCTAAAATGCACTTCCATCTGTGATAACAAATCAGAGAATAAACTGTCAATCGCCTGTGCTCAGAGCTTTGTCATTGCTAAGAAAATACTAAGAATTACTAAGAAATAGAACAATATTGCCTTTATTGTCTCGTCGGCCAATTGAGAAGGACTTGAAATCGAGAAAATAGGCTACTTGGCCAGATGTGTAGCCTATTTAGTAGAACAGGACATAAAGTAGGCCTATACAAGAAGCAACCAATGATGCCTTTTGTATGTTTAAAACAGTCTAATAAAGCCACATTAGGAAATTAAAAACAGTATTTTCGAATGAATAGAATAGCCTATTCTGAGTTTAATATAGCCTATTTTACTGTGATTATGGTTATGCAGTGGCATATCCTTGTTTGTTATAGAATACAAGGCACTCTTATATTGCTGTGCCCTTATCACAGTAAAGTCAAATCTATTTTATTGTAAGAATATAATGAAATATAACAATTGAAATTTAAAAAATTGCCCGTGCGAAGTGATGCTCTCGTGTGCGAAGTGAGATGATCTCATGTCTGGAACAGTTAGCCTACTTCTCAGTGATAATTTGAAACAGGTTTCATGTGCTCAATTTGAGTGTTGAAAGACAGTTTTTTCAGGGTTGTGTACCTTAGAACCTCTTCTTTTCGATAATATATAGAATTTCGGATTAGGTTCTGCCTGTTCTTTGGCAATGACCGTTGCGCATTCATTGATTTTTACCCCACGGCACGACACATCTGTTGTAGGCTTATTGTATTGTTCTTTCCTGGAGGTTGAATGTGTGCTATAGCCTAACACAGGGTTTCCAAAAATCGTTCCTGGGGTTCTGGGTGCACGTTTTGGTTTTTGCCCTAGCACTACACAGCTGATTCAAGTATCAAACTCCTCATCAAGCTTTGATTATTTGAATCGGCAGTGTAGTGCTAGGACAAAAACCTAAATGTGCACCCAGGGCCGAGTTTGGGAAACTCGGTCCTTGGATCAGACAGGCCCATGGAATTCAGTTTGTGCTTGACTACGGAAAGCAATATCAAATTAGTGTGGATGTGTCAGCTTCTTACAGTGCCTTCAGAATGTTTTCACACCCCTTGACTTTTTCCACATTTGGTTGTGTTACAGCCTAAATATAAAATGTATTAAATTGAGATGTTTCTGTCACTGGCCTACACACAATACCCCGTAATGTCAAAAGTGGATTCATGTTTTTGTAAATGTTTACAAATTAATTTAATAAAAATTAAGTTGCATAATAAGTTATATGGACTCAAACTTGACACTAATGTACTTGTTCTCTTGCTCAGTTGTGCAGCGGGGCCTCGCACTCCTCTCTCTATTGTGGTTAGAGACAATTTGCTCTGTTCTGTGAAGGGAGTAGTATGAGATCTTCAGTTTCTTGCCAATTTCCCGCGTGGAATAGCCTTCATTTCTCAGAACAAGAATAGACTGACGAGTTTCAGAAGAAAGTTATTTGTTTCTGGCCATTTTGATCCTGTAATCCAGCCCACAAATGCTGATGCTCCAGGTACTCAACTAGTCTAAAGCAGGCCAGTTTTATTGCTTCTTTAATCCGGACACAGTTTTCAGCTTTGCTAACATAATATACATGTCTGGTTCCCCGCTCTGTTCCCTACTTCTGCTTTAATGTTTGTATGTCTTCGTATACCCATGTGCTGATGGTGTTCCTGTCCTATACCTGTCTTTTCTGCATTAAATGTTCAACTCCCCGTACCTGCTTCTCATCTCCGGCATTGGTCTTTACAGGCCCCTGTCCATCTCTGTTTCCAGCTACAATATTAACAATGTCTACAATGTATTTCTGATCAATTTGATGTTATTTTAATGGACAAACAAAGGACATTTCTAAGTGACCCCATACCTTTGAACGGTAGTGTATATACAGTACCAGTCAAAAGTTTGGACACACCTACTCATTCATGGGTTTTTCTTTATTTTTACTATTTTCAACATTGTACAATAATAGTGAAGACATCAAAACCATTAAATATCACAAGGAATCATGTAGTAACCAAAAAAGTGTCAAACAAATCAAAATATATTTGAGATTTTTCAAAGTATCCACCTGATGACAGCTTTGCACACTCTTGGCATTCTCTCAACCAGCTTCACCTGGAATTCTTTTCCAGTCTTGAAGAAGTTCCCACATATGCTGAGCATTTGTTGGCTGCTTTTACCGTCACTCTGTGGTCCAACTCATCCCAAACCATCTCAATTGGGTTGAGGTCAGGTGATTGTGGAGGCCAGGTCATCTGATGCAGCACTCCCTCACTCACCTGCTTGGTCAAATAGCCCTTACACCGCCTGGAGGTGTGTTGGGGCATAGTCCAGTTGAAAAACAAATGATAGTGGGAATAAGAGCAAACCAGGTGGGATGGGTTATCGCTGCAGAATGCTGTGATAGCCATGCTGGTTAAGTGTGCCTTGAATTCTAAATAAATCACAGACAGGTTCACCAGCAAAGCACCCCCACACCATTACAGCTCCTCCTCCATGCTTCACAGTGGGAACCACACATGCAGAGATCATCCGTTCACCTACTTATAAAGACACGGCGGTTGGAACCAAATCTCTCATTTTGACTCATCACATCAAAGGACAGATTTCCACCAGTCTAATGTCCATTGCACGTGTTTCTTGGCCCAAGCAAGTCTCTTATTATTATTGGTGTCCTTTAATTGTGTTTTCATTGTAGCAATTTGATAATGAAGGCCTGATTCGCGCAGTCTCCTCTGAACAGTTGATGTTGAGATGTGTCTGTTACTTGAACTCTGAAGCATTTATTTGGGCTGCAATTTCTGAGGCTGGGAACTCTAATGAACTTATCCTCTGCAGCAGAGGTACTTATGCATCTTCCTTTCCTGTAGCAGTCCTCAGAAGAGCCAGTTTCGTCATAGTGCTCGATGGTTTTTGCGACTGCATTTGAAGAAATGTTCAATGTTCTTGAAATTGTCCGGATTGACTGGCCTTTAAGTCTTCAAGTAATGATGGACTGTGGTTTTTCTTTGTTGATTTGAGCTGTTCTTGCCATAATATGGACATGGTCTTTTACCAAATAATGCTATCTTCTGTATACCACCCCTACCTTGTCACTTCAAAACTGATTGCCTCAAGCGCATTAAGAAGGAAATAAATTCCACAAATGTGACCCGATTCAAGAAACTAGGTGTATGTCGCATGTCACGACTTAACAGGAGCTCCATGTGAATGTAAAAAATATATATATTTATCAAAATGCGTTTGGCAGAAATGCCTTCTTAAACATCTGAACTTTCATCTGGAAATACGATAAAATTGTTAAATTACGAGCCACGTTGGTTAACTTCTTGATGCACTCATCCCGTTAGCGGGATAATTTTCGTCAACCACCGCTGAATTACAGAGCGCCAAATTCAAATTAAATTACTAAAAATATTTTACCTCTAGTGACACCCCATCCCGTGAACGGGACCGTTGTCATCATCTGACACTAATTAGCATAACGCAACAGACATAAATCTTCTTAGAAAATATTCCTATTCATGAAAATCACAAGTCAAATATATTGGAACACAGCTTAGCCTTTTGTTAATCACCCTGTCATCTCAGATTGTCAAAATATGCTTTACAGCCAAAGCTAGACAAGCATTTGTGTAAGTTTATCGATAGCCTAGCATAGCATTATGCCTTGCTAGCAGCAGGCAACCTTGTCACGAAAATCAGAAAAGCAATCAAATTAAATCGTTTACCTTTGATGTTTTCACTCACGAGACTCCCAGGTAGATAGGCAAAGTTCATTTTTTCGCAAAATATTATTTTTGTCGGCGAAATAGCTCCTTTTGTTCTTCACGTTTGGCTAAGAAATCGACCGGAAATTGCGGTCACGATAACGCCGAAAAATATTCCAAATTAGCTCCATAATATCGACAGAAACATGGCAAACGTTGTTTATAATCAATCCTCAAGGTGTTTTTCAAATATCTATTCGATAATATATCAACCGGGACAATTGGTTTCTCAGTAGAAGCGATTGGAATAATGGCTACCTCTGTATTTTACGCGAGAATTTCTCTGGGAGCATCAGGTGACCATTTGCGCAATGAAGCCGCCTACAGGTATTCTTCAACATAAATGCGTAAAACTACGTCACAATGCTGTAGACACCTTGGGGAATACGTAGAAAGCGTAAGCTGGTTGATAGGACACTCACAGCTCATTAGGGACGCATCGGAACGCAGGGCTTTCAAAAGATGAGTCACTTCCGGATTGGATTTTTCTCAGGCTTTCGCCTGTAACATCAGTTCTGTTATACTCACAGACAATATTTTGACAGTTTTGGAAACTTTAGAGTGTTTTCTATCCTAAGCTGTCAATTATATGCATATTCTAGATTCTGGGCCTGAGAAATAGGCAGTTTCATTTGGGTACATTTTTCATCCAAACATCAAAATACTGCCCCCCACACACAACAGGTTAAGCCACAGAAAAAGTTAGCAACCTTCTCACTAGCCATGATTGGCTGAGATAATGAGTGGGCTGGACATGCCGAGAGAGGAGTTCAGATTGGTCTGCCATAGAAGCTTGTCAGTCTGTGTTGGTAATCCTGTCGAACGCTGCTTTAAACATTTTTTTTATTGTTGTTGTGGAATCAGTGGAATTAGAGTATGATGGAGATGGAGTAAACAAGTGTCTCCGGATTTCATCTTCAAATTAAGGGCAACCGTGGCATGGCATTCCTGACAGGGAGACGCGTCCATGCACGATGATGTATACAGGTAAGATAGTCTAGCGTTAGCTAGCTAACGTTAACTTGTAATATCTGAAAATGTTTCTAATTTTGACAGAAAGTGGTTTCATTTCAAGCTAACGCTAGCTGGCTGGCTGGCTAGCTGATATTATTCCCAGCGCCGTTTGCTGTTCTATTTAGAGCCTAATGTTAGCTCACTAACATTAAACATGGTTGGTTAGCTCCCAGCACTGTGGCATTGTTGGCACTGTTCATTGTTGTTTGACTAGCTAACATTAGCTGTCTGGCTTGTTAGCTAATGCTTTGTGACGTGTGTGTGAACTTGCACTTTGTTTACTTAGCTAAGTACATTGTTTACCTAGCTAGCAAGCTATATGTCTGAAGCTAAAGTGTACTGTTAGCTAGCTAGCTAATGTTAGCTGGCTGGATCCCTTGCTGATGTTATTATTCGTCTCCCAGAGCCTTGTGCTGTTCTAGTTAGAGCCTAATGTTAGCTAGCAAACATTGGAAATTGTTGGTTAGCTCCCAGCACTTTGGCATTTTTGGTACTTTTTATTATTTAACTAGCTAGTGTTGGCTGGCTGGCTGGTTTGCTAACGTTACGTGACGTGTGTACAACACCCGTTGAATATGCCCGGAGTCTGTAAACATCTGCAAAAAAAGCATAATGAAAGGCTGTTTTCATGTTATCCAAAGGTAAACAAATCATCGGCCAGAGCGAAACGTTATGAGTGGGGCTAAAGCTTAAGGTGGGGGTGTGAACGATGCTGAATGGGTGTAGATAAAGAAATGCTCTTCACTAGATAGCAAAACATTCAAAGGCAATTTTCTCAAAAGTGAGTTTACAAGTTCATCAAATTTCAAAGCAGAATTACTTTCCTATTGCTCCTCAAATGCAATGTATGATTAACCATTTTGTAGCTCTGAATGTCTACTTTTATATAATGTGAAAAACACAATTTCAAATTTTGCTACATAAGACCGAATCCAGGTGGTGAGTCACAAATTAACTTTTAACAAGGCACACCAGTAAAATGAAATGCATTCCAGGTGACTATATCATGAATCTGGTTGAGAGAATGCCAAGAGTTTGCAAAGCTTTCATCAAGGCAAAAGGTGGCTACTTTGAAGAATCTCAAATATAAAATATATTTTTATGTTTAAAAAAAAATGGTTACTACATGATTCCATTTCTGTTATTTCATAGTTTTGATGTCTTCACTATTATTTTACAATGTAGAAAATAGTTAAAAAAACAACAAACTGGAATGAGTAGGTGTGTCCAAACTTTTGACTGGTACTGTAGATTATATATAAATATAATACACTCCTACAGTACATTGTGCATTATAGTACTGTATCTTGCCAATTCTACTTTTAAAATTGACTCGTTTAAAGAACCATGATGTTTGAGACAGCTTTTCCTTTAAGGACAAACGTTAAGTGCTTGTCATTCAGTTGTGGTTGTTTACATTAGGATTCTTTGATTGCTGGGAGAAATCACTGTGCCAAAAAGTTTGAAGTGAATTATGGGTTGACTCACCTTCTGAGGTTTTACAGTCAGTTTTGCAGACTTGGTCCCTCTAGCCAATATATTTCACTCCAATTGTTAATGGATCGGACAGGTGCTGAAGATGGCTGAGAGTTTTTCATATCGGGTCCCCAATTACGTCTGGATTCACCACATGGACCATCCAAACGAGAGAGGAGTGTGAGAAGGCATGGGAAATGATCAATCAAGCAATAAGTCCCAGTATGGTGAACTTCAATATTTCACAATGTCACTTTTAATTTGAATCTTTTTGTTTTTAAAAACACGTTCCTCTGTGCAAGATAAATATTTCTCAGTGAGAGCTGGTACAGTCTTTTTTCTCTGTGACGTTTTCACTGGCACCTAACCCAATGTTTGTACCAGTTTGTGACCCATAACGGGTTGAGCAGGATTCAGAGAGGACATACAGAGTGACCACTTGATAGAATGTCTTTCCCAGTGAGCTAAAATGCATAGCCCCATATCAAATGCCCTTTGGTGCATGCAAACCAGCTGGTAAAACACATTTCCTGCCTCTCCTTAATTAGAACAAGCATGGCATATAGTTGAGCTAAGATCTGTGAAAACCTTATGTTGGTGGCTGACGGTACACATACTGTACATGTTCCTAATGTGCCCCAAATGGAATGTAAAAGCCTTAGATATTAGCCTATGGCTTAGAATAATTGATTCATGTGGGTTAAAGCATCTCAATGTCCATTTCTGGCTGGTTATTTGAAGGTCTACTCAAATATGGTATCTGTTGCAATGAATTAATATTTGTGATGTTTGTTGGTGGACATTTCCTCTCTTGATGTCAGTGATTATTTGATGAATGGGTTTTCCTCCCATACAGAGACAATGTTGAGCTTTGTGGATGATATCCTGTCTGGGGCCAAGTCTCCGTGTGTGATGCTTGGAGATATCCCTGACCTCCTGACCTCCTCTGTCAGCATGATCATTCGCTGCCTGGAGCCAGACACCACTTACATGTAAGTTACTGTACCATTAGCAATGGGTGTTTCTCTTGTGTTACAAAAGGAAAATACTTTATCATCATTATCACCACTCAAATAATGTCAAATATACAGTACATAACTAACTTGTAAATGCATTGCTTTCCTCCTTCAAGCTTGATTTAGCAAGCAGTGACTTGAATGTAAGATATTTTGGAAAAAGACCACAACAAAAAAGTTAAAAAGTAAAATGTGAAATTTGAGGAATTGCAGAATATGAAGATGGGTTACTGGATCATGTCAAACTAGCTAGCAAATCTTCTGAGAGTAAAGACAGAAACTGGGTAAGCATATTTCCTATAACTTTTATACTGTATTACAACTCTGCCGTCTATTGCGCTGAGGGAAGCACTGTCCTTGGCCTAAGCCAACTTCCCTGGATGTTCCATGGATGTGTAAGTCATGTAGGTGTTATCCAATGGAAACAGTCTACATGAAGGGAACAACAACCAGTTTGTGAAGGGGAGAGCCTGGAATCACTCCTCTGTCATGTGCATGTACTACTTAAAGACAAGTGTTTTAAATATGGTTCAGACAGTTGGGGAAGTAGCTCATACTTTGGAACAGCTTGAAAGTGCGTCAACGTAGCACTTAATGCTAATAGCAGAAACAAGAATCATGAGATCAAGAGATTAGGTGCACAGACAAACATGACAGAGAAGAACTTGTCCTTGACAAAATGTGCACTATGTAACGGTTTTGACTTGAGGTTATTATTTATAGGGGTGCCAGGTAGGTTGTGCCTACCAGAGAAAATATTGGTTTCTCCTTTTGGTTTGGGAGGGAATGAGTCCCATTTGGTCCGTAAAGTCTACACCAATACAAACGACTTATGTAAAAGTCAAGATGGAAATAAACTTTTCATACTTAAAATATTGGAAAGAACTTCAAAAACAACTGTATTCTTTTGCGTGGGTTGTATTACCAACATAAATGATTACACACACATATAATAATAACACAATGAGTTCTGGTTCCTCCAGAATGTCCTGTACCTCGGGCCTAAAAAGAGTCCAGACCGGTAAAGAAGTTCAGGGAACTCAAGTGACCTTAGTCACGCAATGTTTGTCCGTTCATACAAGTGTAGCGTACACCCAGTATCAAATCATACAATCAATATAACAATTATTTTACCACACAACTATAAAGCATATCAATTCTTACTAAGTCCTCAACTACAACTAACTACATAAATCATCACAGTATACATCACATCAAAACAAATTTAACACCGTATACAAAAAGGTTGTAGTCAGTCGGTCAGTCACACAGTCCCATCCGCCAACAGATCTCCAGCTGTGAAAGGCCACGGAGAACAGAGAGGTGTAGTCCACGGACGCAAAGAGTGGATCCGATCCCTGGTAAACTCTATTAGGCTACAAAACATACGTTTAAAACCAACAAAACAGACAGAATAGAGAAGCTTCGGAATAGAGGGTTGAACACATCCTCATTCACGTCTCCATCACAACCCCACTTTTGCGCAGCTGATGCTGGCTATTTAATTGGGAATTAAAGGGAAAGCACCCTATTGGAAGGAGAAGCACTGAGACGGTTCAGAAAAATTCAGGGCCGTCACACACCCCCTCCCCTGGAAAAAGCCGACCATTGCACTGGAAGGCACATCTTGGTCGGGGAAACCGAGAAAAGTCTCCTCATCACTTTCCTACAATAATATTCATGACTTTTTGGAGCTCACGCTCCACAGCTGAAGGACACAGGCTTTAAGGTGTGAGACTTCTGGGTTTGGGAATCCGAGAAAAGTCTCCTCACTTTCCTCTTCAAAGATATCCAGGACCTTGCGGTGCTCAATCGCCTCCAATTCCTCAGCCGAGGGGTAACAGGCCTTAAGGCGTGACACATGGACAACGTGCATATATTCACCTGTGTCCTCTTTCACCACTCGGTAGTTCAATGGGCCCAGCTGCTCCAAAATCCTATTGGTCCTTGCCATTTTGGAGCGAGCTTGGCCGAGAAGAATTGTTCAGCTTTCGAGTAAGGATGAGAGCGAAGCCACACCCGATCACGAAGCTGGAACTGCATGTCTCGTCTGTTCTTATCATAATTTCTCTTCTGCTTGAGTCGAGCCTGGATCGTGTTCTTTGAGACAAGAGCTCTCAAGTCGTGGAGATGGACTACCTGGTCATAGCAAGCAGCGTCTGGAGTAAGCTGCTGGGGCTCTGGCACCATATCCAAGGGTTCTCGGATGGGACGACTTAGGTTCAGCTCTGCAGGTGTGACTCCAGTGGACTCTTGCACAGCAGAATTCAGGGCAAATCGAAACTCGTGAAGGTGCTTGTCCCAGTGTTTGTGCTGGGTCCCTACATAGGAAGCAACCATTGTCTTCAAGGTTTGATTTACTCTCTCAGTGAGGTTGGTCTGTGGGTGATAGGCCGTGGTCAACTACTGTCTCAGGTTCCATCTTTGGCAGGTCTCCTCAAAGAGATCAGAGACAAATTGGGAACCTCGATCAGACAGGATGTAATCAGGCACTCCCCAGCGAGTCAGGACCTCTTTCGTAAGGATGTTAGAGACGGTCCTCGCTGTTGCCTGACGCAGGGCAAAGAGCTCCACCCACTTTGAATAGTAATCAACAAAAACAAGCATGTACACATTCTGATTGGAGCTTCTAGGAAATGGACCCATCAAATCCACTCCTAACATTTCCCAAGTTCGGGTAACCACCATTTTCTGCAACTTGCCAGCAGGCTTTCTACCTTCTCGTTTGTACATTTGATAAACCAGGCAGTTTTGGATGTGTGACTTCACATCCATGCTCAGAAGTGGCCAGTACAGTAATGCTTGCAACCGCTTGTAGGTTTTGAACCTGCCCAAATGACCAGCTAATGGGTCTTCATGGAATTGTTGAAGCAGTTGAAGGCGTAGAGTTTCAGGTATGTACATTTGTTAGAGGGTTCTGTGAGGTAGTTGTACAACACGGTAGACTTTGTCTTCAATGATGGTCAGCTTTGTGGTAGGATTGACCATCTTTTCTCCATCTTCCAGGATAGTCTGATACAAAGCCTGTACTTCTGGATCATCCTGTTGGGCTTTCCAAATGGCCCCATCAGAGATGGGAAAGTCAGTTTTGGGTGAGTCTCGACTGCTAGACAGGACAGTAGCACATGTAAGATGAGGGCCTCCATTACCACAAGCAGGAGCTCTAGATAAGGCATCTGGAACAGTGTTGTATTTTCCTTTCCTGTATTCTACTGCAAAGGTGAACTCTTGCAACCGTAGAGCCCATCTAATGAGTCTGGTACTTGGTTTGTTGGTCTTGAACACCCACACAGGGGAGGAATGGTCAGTGACCACAGTGAAGTGTCTTCCCTCCAGGTAGTACCTCCACTTTTCCAAAGCCCAGACAACTGCAAGGCACTCTTGCTCGGTTGTGGAGTAGTTCCGTTCTGCTCCATTCAATGTCCGACTGGCGAACGCTAGCACTTCTTCAGTGCCAAGTCCAGTCTGTTGGACTAGGACAGCACCAAGTCCAACATCACTTGCATCAGTGTAAACAACAAAAGGGCAATAAAAGTTGGGATGACCTAAAATGGGAAGTGTGACGAGGTGTCGTTTCAGGGTTTCAAAGGAGGTCTGGTACTCTGCCGTCCATAGGAATTTCGCTCCAACGCGTTGAGGGGTTCTGCCACCTGGGAGAAGTTTGACATAAACCGATGGTACCATCCAGCCATCCCAAGGAACCGTTGAAGGGCCTTGAGTGTGGTTGGCACAGGGACATGTTGTACAGCCTTTGTCTTTTCAGGATCCACATGAATGCCGTCAAAAGACACAATATGGCCAAGGAACTTCAGGGAGGTTTGGCAGAAGTTGCTCTTCTTCATATTCAAGGTCAGACCAGCTTCTGTTAGCTTGTCCAACCCTGCTTGAAGATCTTGAAAGTGTTCTCTGTTCTGGGAGTAGATCATTATATCGTCCAGGCAGACTAAATAGATTTTCCCTTTGAGCTCACCTAACGCAATCTCCATGAGTCTTTGGAAAGTGGCAGGGGCATTCTTTAATCCAAAGGGCATCACCTTAAAGGAAAACAAGCCCTCAGCACAGACAAAAGCAGTCTTGTCCTTGCTTTCGTGGTCCATTTCAACTTGCCAATAACCACTATTGAGGTCAAGGGTAGTGAACACAACAGCACCAGACAATGACTCCAGGATCTCGTGGATGGTGGGAAGAGGATAGGCATCAGTCTGGGAAACATTGTTGGTCTTCCTATAGTCCACACAAAATCTAAGACCACCGGTCTTTTTTGGGATGAGGACAACAGGAGCAGCCCAATGAGAGGAGTAACGTTCTATTATATCTTGTGTTAACATAACATTAATGAGTCCCTTTTGGATGATTAGCGTTGCTGGGGACAAACGATATGGCTTCTGCTTGATCGGCATTTCCTGTGTAAGGAATATTTTGTGCTTCAGGAGCCCGGTGTGTCCTAGCTTTGAATTACATACATCAGCATTATTCTGTAGCTGTTCCAACAGCCTTAACTCCTCTGGCTGTTCCAGCTGAGCTCTTCTCACAGCCGGTAAAAGGAGATCATCAGAAGGATTAGCAAGGGTTAGTGGTACCAGAGCAACGGCAGAGAAGACTGCCACATTTGATCCCCAATCATGTAACTTCGTAGATTCTTATTGGAAGAAATGATTCTTGCTCAGATTGTATGGAAACCGGTAGCAATTGTGTGCGATATCAATCTGGACACCACACAATCAATGTTCCTTTTGTTCCATAAAGATAATTTTTATATCCAAAATACCTCTGTTTGTTTCGTGCGTTATGTTCAGAAATCCACAGGCTCGAGCGGTCACGACAACGCAGACGAAAATTCCAAATAGTCTCCGTAATGTCCACAGAAACATGTCAAACGTTTTTTTATAATCAATCCTCAGGTTGTTTAAAATATATAATCGATAATATATCAACCGCGACTGTCTTCTTCAGTAGGAGGGAGAGACAATGGCTGCGCAAGCAAAATCATTTTGAACACCTGACGCGATGTGATCTTTCTCGCTCATTTTTCTAAATAAAAGGCTGAAACTATGTCTAAAGACTGTTGACACCTTGAGGAAGCGATAGGAAAAGGAATCTGGTTGATATCCCTTTTTAATGGAGCGAAGGCAGGCTATGGAACATGGAGCATTCAAAATAGAAGCCACTTCCTGGTTTGATTTTCCTCAGGTTTTCACCTGCAATATCAGTACTGTAATACTCACAGACAATATTTTTGACAGTTTTGGAAACTTGAGTGTTTTCTATCCTAATCTGACAATTATATGCATATTCTAGCATATGGGCCTGAGAAATAGGCCATTTACTTTGGAAATGTTATTTTTCCAAACATAAAAATAGTGCCCCCTAGCTGAAAGAGGTTAATGGGCATCGCCCCCACATGACATCTACTCAAATCACCATGAACAAAAGAGCTAGGAGGGATTGAGGAAGTAGAGGGGGAGGGAGTTATTGGACCATAAAAATGAACACCAGGATGCATGGTGGATTGTATCCTGCAAGGGGTGGCTGCAGCATGACCTTGTCTTGGCTGTTCAGAGGTTCCAGCTTGGCCCTCAGTGGTCTGAACAGAAGTGGACACCAGAGAAGCTCTGTGCAAGGAGTTGTGCCTAATGGAGGCCATGTCCACAGACACGTCATCCAACATTAACAAAATTAGAAAGCTCGTTCTGCAAGTGGTCTACAGTGTTAACCAGGGGAGAACAAACGGAATTAATGTCCTTGAAGACCTCAGTGGGGTGATGTTGCAGGCGCCATTGGAGAGTGGCAGTGAGTTGGTTTCGTTGGTAGTCAAACTGCCTGTCCATGGCACCGGCAATTTCCCGTCTTCCACTCTCACTGAGCTCTGTCAGCGTGTGGGTTAGAGTGCTCAGTGAGTTTCTGAATTCCATGGCACTCTGTTGTTGCTCTTCCCTCAGACATTTGAATTTATGGTGGATTAGAGTTTGGAGATGTTGTTAAGTCCGACGAATATCAAGGATGTCACCTTGAAGTTGGAAGACTACAACCTCATGAGATAAACCAGACAATGGCGGAAGGGAGGGCTAGCTCAGTACTTCCACACAGTTCCATGTCAATAAGTGAGTAACTGGTTAGACCTCCTGTGGCCAGTGGTCCAGACTGAGCATTCAGATTCCCAGGGCTCTTGCCCAAATCCACTCCATTATCTCCATTCACATTGATTTGTGTTGTCAGCTTGATGGTCAGAATGGCCCTGTGTATTCCCATTGACAGGTAGGATATGGATGAGCACATTTTCTTGGGGTGAATCCATTGTTTTAATTCCACACAAAAGATTTGCTTTGGTTAGTTCTCAATGTTGAGCTGTCCCATCTGGTGAGCCATTTTTTTATGTAACCATTTTGACTTGAGGTTATTATTTATAGGGGTGCCAGGTAGGTTGTGCCTACCAGAGAAAACATTGGTTTCTCCTTTTGGTTTGGGAGGGAATGAGTCCCATCTGGTCCGTCAAGTCTACACCAATACAAACGACTTGTGTAAAAGTCAGGATGGAAATAAACTTTTCATAAACCCTTAAAACATTGTATAGAACTTCAAAAACAACTATTCTTTTGCGTGGGTTGTTTTACCAACAAATTATTACACACACATATAATAATAACACAATGAGTTCTGGTTCCTCCAGAAATGTCCTGTACCTCGGGCCTAAAAAAGTGTCCAGCCCGGTAAAGAAGTTCAGGAAACTCAAGTGACCTTAGTCACGCAATGTTTGTCCGTTCATACAAGTGTAGCGTACACCCAGTATCAAATCATACAATAATTATAACAATTATTTTACCACACAACTATAAAGCATATCAATTCTTACTAAGTCCTCAACTACAACTAACTACATAAATCATCACAGTATACATCAAAACAAATGAAACACCGTATACAAAAAGGTTGTAGTCAGTCGGTCAGTCACACAGTCCAATCCGCCAACAGATCTCCAGCTGAGAAAGGCCTGGAAGAACAGAGAGGTGTAGTCCACGGACGCAAAGAGTGGATCCGATCCTGGGTAAACTCTACTAGGCAACAAAACACACGTTTAAAACCAACAAAACAAATGGAATAGAGAAGCTTCGGAACTGAGGATTGAACACATCCTCATTCACGTCTCCATCACAACCCCACTTTTGCGCAGCTGATGCTGGCTATTTAATTGGGAATTAAAGGGAAAGCAACCTATTGGAAGGAGAAGCACTGAGACGGTTCAGAAAACTTCAGGGCAGTCAACTATTTGGGATGTTATTTCAATGTACATATTTGTCTTTTTTTTATCACAAATACGTAAAATATAACATTTATGCTGGAAGTACAGTTAAAGTCGAAAGTTTACATACACTTAGGTTGGAGTCATTAAAACTTGTTTTTCAACCACTCCACAAACTTCTTGTCAAAAAACTATAGTTTTGGCAAGTTGGTTAGGACATCTACTTTGTGCATGACACAAGTAATTTTTCCAACAATTGTTTTCAGACAGATTATTTAACTGTATCACAATTCCAGTGGGTCAGAAGTTTACATATACTAATTGACTGTGCCTTCAAACAGCTTGGAAAATTCCAGAAAATTATGTCATGATTTTAGAAGCTTCTGATAGGCTAATTGACATTGAGTCAATTGGAGGTGTACCTGTGGATGTATTTCCAGGCCTACCTTCAAACTCTGTGCCTCTTTGCTTGACATCATTGGAAAATCCAAAGAAATCAGCCAAGACCTCAGAAAAACAATTGTAGACCTCCACAAGTCTGGTTCATCCTTGGGAGCAATTTCCAAACGCCTGAAGGTACCATGTTCATCTGTACAAAAAACAGTACGCAAGTATTAACACCATGGGAACACGCAGCCATCAATACACTCCGTAAGGAGAAGCGTTCTGTCTCCTAGAGATTAACGTACTTTGGTGCGAAAGTACAAATCAATCACAGAACAACAGCAAAGGACCTTGTGAAGTGAAGACGCTGGCGGAAACAGGTACAAAAGTATCTATAACCACAGTAAAAACGAGTCCTATATGAACATAACCTGGAGAAATGTCCTCTGGTCTGATGGAATAATGACCATCGTTATGTTTGGAGGAAAAGGGTGAGCTTGCAAGCTGAAGAACACCATCCCAACTGTGAAGCACGGGGTGGCAGCATCATGTTGTGGGGTGCTTTGCTGCCGGAGGGACTGGTGCACTTCACAAAAAAGATGGCATCATGAGGTAGGAAAATTATGTGGATATATTGAAGCAACATCTCAAGACATCAGTCAGGAAGTTAAAGCTTGGTCACAAATGGGTCTTCCAAATGGACAATGACCCCAAGCATACTTCCAAAGTTGTGGCAAAATGGCTTAAGGACAACAAAGTCAATGTATTGGAGTGGCCATCACAAAGACCTGACCCCAATCCTGTAGAAAATTTGTGGGCAGAACTGAAAGAGTGCGTGCGAGCAAGGAGGCCTACAGACCTGACTCAGTTACACCAGCTCTGTCAGGAAGAATGGGCCAAAAATCACCCACCTTATTGTGGGAAGCTTGTGGAAGGCTCCCCGAAAGGTTTGACTCAAGTTAAACAATTTAAAGGCAATGCTACCAAATACTAATTGAGTGTATGTAAACTTCTGACCCACTGGGAATGTGATGAAAGAAATAAAAGCAGAAATAAATCACTCTCAACTATTATTCTGACATTTTACATTCTTAAAATAAAGTGTTGATCCTAACTGACCTAAGACAGGGAATTTTTACTAGGTTTGTGAAAAACTGAGTTTCAATGTATTTGCCTAAGGTGAATGTAAACTGTATTTCATAATGACTTTTGTTTATAAGCAAAATGATAAACCTCATAAAACTCCTTGGGAGGTCTTGTGTATTTTAAGTGAGGTCATTGCCAGGTGTAATGACAGTAGTTTATGGTTATTCCTTTTCTGTGTTACTGGACATTACAGTGTGTTTTGTTCCTGTGGCTGTAGTAACACAAGATGATATTGTGGTGACGTAAACCCATGTGAGGTCAATGTTGTGCTGCCTGGTGGCCAGTGTGTTTTTAATGACCGCATGGAATGCTTAACTCTGTGTTTATGTCAATCGGTGTAATGAATTTTGCCATGCTCTAGGAGTTAAAAGTTCCTTCGGCTCCCCTCCACCTTCCCTCTCCTTTCTCTACTACTCATACTCTGCTCCCTTCATCAGACAGCCTGCTATCCTCCACACATGTAGCCACTTACCTCACACATGCACTGTAAATGGGGTAGCCAAACTGAGAAGATTACACAAAGGATGGAAAGAGGAAAAACTCATCTTGAGCATGTTGTCTTTTCAAATGGTTCTGATGTATAGCAATAGGAATAACCCAAGCAAAAACAGGACATCAATGAGCTGATTCCAAACATTTTAAACCTGCATAAGGAAATTGAGTATCATAGTTCATGTGGGATTCAATGACATTTTGAAGGGCAGCTCAGAACAGATGAAGAAATATTTTAAAGAACACCAACAAATACCCCATAATATCTGGCCCTCCCTAAATCGTGGCATTGAACGCTTTAGCAGACTTTTAGCCCTCCGTAACTGGCTACTTGACTATTGCAGCTCTGTGGGTATAACATTTGTTGACAATTTTGATACCTTCAGGAAACAAAGCTCATTATAAGGAGGATGGGATCCACCCAAATCATTTGTGTTCCTGGATCTTTTCACAGCATTATAAGGCTGCGTTGAGACAATGACTTATAAATGACTCAAACCCAGCTCAGTTAATCCCTACCTGTTTGTGGTTCTTGGTGTGTTTGTTTATTTATTAAATGCATGCACTCCCTGAACATGCTTCCCGACTCTCAGCGTGCATCGTTACACTACCATTGTTTCTGAGTTGTCATAATTCTTCAGCAAATGTACATTATCCCAGTGGCGTTGGAAGACTCAATGTAAGTAAACAAATTGATATCCATCTAATTGCCCTGAATACCTCTGCTGAGCCTACAGCTATTGTATGCTGTAATCGTGTGCCTATGAACCACAGTTATACTTTTAGCACTGAGGCAGTGCGCCCTAGTAGGAAGTCCACTGTGTGCAGCTCACCCTGCACTAAGATAAATAACATGAGCATGTCTACTTTTGCTAAGCTTCCCAGTAAAGCAATGAAAACAATCAAGCATCCCAGAAACGTGTTGAAAATAGCTCACGTTAACATGTAGCTTAACTTCTTGCGGGACGGTAGTGTTACCTTTGAGCTTCTTCTGTTGGCGCTCCAAAAGGTCCCAGTTACATCACAAATGGTCATTTTGTTTGATAATGTCCTTTATATCCATAAAAACTCCAGTTTAGCTGGCGCACTTCAGTCAATAATCCACCCAGTTTTCCTACCATCAAAAGCATACAAAATTATTCCCAAACGTTACTAATAAACTTTTCCAAACAATTCAAACTACGTTTATAATCAAACCTCAGGTACCCTAATACGTAAATAAACTATACAATTTAAGACGGAGAATCGTTATTGTCTTTACCGGAGAAAAATACCAAAGAACGCGCTCTCATTCACGCGCTTGGAAACACTACAGCCAAAATGGGAGCCACCTAGAAAAACTACAATTTCTGGCTCATTTTTCCAAAAACCAGCCTGAAACTCTTTCTAAAGACTGTTGACATCTAGTGGAAGCCTTAGGAACTGCAATCTGGGAGGACTTCTAGTAAAAGTGACAGCCATTGTAAATAGTGGTTAGGCAGCCATTGTAAATAGTGGTAGGCTGAAAAAACATTGGGATGGTTTGTCCTCGGGGTTTCGCCTGCCATATCAGTTCTGTTATACTCACAGACATAATTGTAGCAGTTTTAGAACCTGGATAGAAAACTCTAAAGTTTATCATTCAACCTACCAGGCTAGTTACAAACGCCACAGGCATGAAACCATCAACATGTATTGATCACATCTTTACTAATGCTGCAGAAATTTGCTTTAAAGCAGTATCCAAATCCAAATCCAGTAACCATATCTAGGAACACCAACGTTCCAAAGACTGTTCCTAATATAGTGTATTAGGTCATACAAGAGGTTTTGTAGTGATTCCTATGTTGAAGAATATTTGTTGGTCTGTGAGGTGTAATGAGGAGCAACCAGGTGCTGCACTTGACACATTTATGAAATTGCTTATTAAATGACTGTAAAAACGGTTGAATACCCGTGGATTGATGAGGAACTGAAAATGCTAGGGCTGAGAGGGATGAGGCAGAAGGAATGACAAATATGTCTGGCTACACAACCGATTGGCAAACGTACTGCAATTTGAGAAATGTGTCTAAACAAAATAAAAAAATAAAGTATACTATGAAACAAAAATAAATTACATAAACAATAATAGTAAAAAGCTTTTTTTAAATAGATTTTTTTAATTTATTGAATATTTGAAACGTACAATATACTTGCAGTGAAGCAGCTCAAAAACTACATCATACCAGTCATTCAACAGATTCCCATTCAGAGCGACACAGACGCATCCAGGGTCAATGCCCTGCTCAAGGGCATGTTGACTGATCTACCACCAGGCCAGAAACCCGAACCCAAACCCGCACCCTCCAAGAACCCTCCAAGACCCCCCCCCACAGTTCCCCAATAGCTGTCCCGCAACCATTCGAGACCCCTCCCACAGTCCCCCCCAGGAAGAAATATATATATATATAAATTAATTCCATTCCCCACCCCCAAGAACCCCCCCCCCCCTCAGTGCATTATCAACCAAGAGAATGAACTAAAGAGAACAGCAAACAATAATGAAAATAATATGTAATAATATTAATACATTTAAAACAAAGGACATCAAGAACAACTAAAATCATAACACCAATGCCAACTGTATATGTTTGCATTTCTGGCACTTATAACATGAATCTATGTTTTCTTGTATGTGATCATTTGAATGAGAATGTGTGTATATGCATTAGAGGTAGACCGATTATGATTTTTCAACACCGATACCGATTATTGGAGAACCAAAAAAAACGATACCGATTAATCGGCCGATTTATATATTCTTTTTTTATTTGTAATAATTACAACAATACTGAATTAACACTTATTTTAACTTAATATAAAACATCAATAAAATCAATTTAGCCTCAAATAAATAATGAAACATGTTCAATTTGGTTTAAATAATGCAAAAACAAAGTGTTGGAGGAGAAAGTAATGTGTGCCATGTAAAAAAGCTAACGTTTAAGTTCCTTGCTCAGAACATGAGAACATATGAAAGTTGGTGGTTCCTTTTAACATGAGACTTCAATATTCCAAGGTAAGAGGTTTTAGGTTGTAGTTAATATAGTATTTATAGGACTATTTCTCTCTATACCATTTGTATTTCATATACCTTTGACTATTGGATGTTCTTATAGGCACTATATTATTGCCAGTGTAACAGTATAGCTTCCGTCCCCCTCCTCGCCCCTACCTGGGCTCGAACCAGGAACACATCAACAACAGCCACACTCGAAGCATCGTTACCCCTCGCTCCACAAAAGCCGCGGCCCTTGCAGCGCAAGGGGAATAACTACTCCAAATCTAAAAGCGAGTGACGTTTGAAACAGTATTTGCGCACACCCAGCTAACTAGCTAGCTATTTCACATTGGTTACACCAGCCATTAGGCTGATAGGCTTGAAGTCATAAACAGCGCTGTGCTTGCGAAGAGCTGCTGGCAAAACGCACAAAAAGCTGTTTGAATGAATGATTACGGGCCCGCTGCTGCTCAATCAGACTGCTCTATCAAATCAGACTTAATTATAACATAATAACACACAGAAATACCAGCCTTTGGTCATTAATATGATCGATTCCGGAAACTATCATTTTGAAAACAAAACGTTTATTATTTCAGCGAAATATGGAACCGTTTGGTATTCTATCTAACGGGTGGCATCCCTAAGTCTAAATATTCTTGTTACATTGCACAACCTTCAATGTATGTCAATTACGTACAATTTTGGCAAATTAGTTCACAATAAGTCAGGCAACCCAAACTGTTGCATATAACCTGACTCTGCGTGCAATGAACGCAAGAGAAATGACACAATTTCACCTGGTTAGTATTGCCTGCTAAACTTGATTAGTAGTTAAAACTAGTGATTGTGATTGATTGTTTTTTATAAGATAAGTTTAATAATAGCTAGCAATTTACCTTGGCTTCTACTGCATTCACGTAATAGGCAGGCTACTCGTGGAGTGAAATGGTTAGAGCATTGGATTAGTTAACTGTGCGGTTGCAAGATTGGAACCCCTGAGCTGACAATGTGAAAATCTGTCGTTCTGCCCTTGAACAAGGCAGTTAACCCACAGTTCCTAGGCAGTCATTGAAAATAAGAATGTGTTCTTACCTGACTTGCCTAGTTAAATAAAAGGTATAAAAAAATATTTAAATAATAATAATAATCGGAAATCGGTGCCCAAAAATACAGATTGTTATGAAAACTTGAAATCGGCCCTAATTAATCGGCCATTCCGATTTAATCGATCGACCTCTAATATGCATGTGTTCAAACACCTGCACGGCATCAGCCTCAGGCAAACCGCCATTAGTTGTAAAAACACTGGCACTTGGTGACATTCAAATGTACTTTTTATTGTTTTATTTTTACTTTATTTGTTTTAAATTTGACCATTCTATCTCCCACACAGCAACTCTACTCCCACTTGTCTCCAATTCCACATACCAACCCTCAGCTTCCCTCAGCCCATCCCATCTATCTCTGCTGGCCACTCACTTTGGGTTTCTACACAACACATCTTTCAACTATGCTGTGATGTTTAATGCACAATTTCAATCTGTCTAATCGAATAGAATCCATGAGTTGAAGATAAATACTTTTACTAAGAGTATTAGTAATTGACTGACCCGGTCTCTCCAGATCTCTCCAGCCATTCCTGAACCCGAGACCAGAAACAGGCTACCTGAGGGCAATAGCTAAATAAATAGTCTATTGATTCTGTATCCTCATAACAAAATCTGCAGTGTTTCAATGATTTTATGCCCCAAATATTCAACATTTTGTTGGTGGCAATAATTCTATATAATAATATTAGCTGAAAAGCACAAAGTCTTGAATCTTGCGTTGTTTTATATATCAACTTATAGAATGTAAGTACATGGAATCGGTACATCAAAAATCTCTTCCCAACTATTTTACAATCTGCATGGCACAGTTGTCAACATTCTGGTCCTCAAATGAAACTGGTATACTTTCCTATTTATGCTATCCTCTGCCAGTTTTGATCCTTTACATTTGGCAGACAGACCAGTTCCCTATCTCCTGCTGCCACCTGCCTCCTCCATTTTTGGGGTATTCAATTGGTTGTATTTTTGGATTGAGCAGACATTTCTGTACAATTCTGATAACTCCATGAAAGACATAACTCTACCATTCTAATTTACAATATAATTTAATAACAAAATACCCTTTTCAAACATCTTTCCCATAAATACAGGTATTTTATCAACCAGCACATTTGAGTTCAGCCATAATATTCGCTGTAATATTTGTTCTATCTTTTCAGTGGGGTGAAATCAAAATTGTAGCCAGCTCTGCAATGCTTGTTTGAAAAAGAGAGATACTTTGAAAAAAGTATAATTTTCAATCAATCAAAAGGTCATTTTTAAACAATGGATGAGCTTTTCTTAGTAATCTACCTGAGAACCATTTAGGGTTCAAATAAAAGTGTTGAATGAGTGAAGCTTTTAGAGAGCGGTTTAGTTCTTTTATATTTAATCATCTTAACCCACCCTATTCATTATATACATGTGCACGTTTTATTTTGTCTAGTTTAGCGTCCCAGATAAAGCTAAATATTTTTTGCTCATATGATTTGAAAAATGAATCATCAGGAGTAGGCAGTGCCATAAGTGAGTAAACTGAGATGACTAAGGAGTTTATCAGGGAAATATTTCCATAAATAGACAGGTATTTACCTCTCCATGGTTGCAGGAATTTGTCTATTTTTCCACATTTTCTATTGAAATTCATTGGAAAGCTTATTTATATATTTTGTGATATGAATACCGAGTAGGTCTACCTCACCATCAGCCCAATTTATAGGTAAACTGCAGGGTAATGTAAAAGTTGTATTTTTTAAGGATCCAATACGGAATATTGTACACTTATCATAATTAGGGTTTAGTCCTGAGAGTACAGAAAAGTTATCTAGATCAATGAGCCATTGCAGGGATCTAGCTTGCGGACTTAATATAAAACATGAGTCATCAACATACATGGACACCTTTTTGTTTTTCAGCCTTGGATTTCTAATCCTCTAATGTTGTTATTGGATCTGATTTTAATAGCTAGCATTTCGATGGCCATAACGAATAGGTATGGTGACTGCGGGACACCCTTGTTTAACTCTTCTTGACAATTCAAAACTCTGTGAGAAGTAGCCATTATTTACTATTTTGCACCTGGTGTTGCTATACATTATTTTTACCCATTTTATAAGAAAATTAACAAAATTGAAAAATCCAGTTATTTATAAATATAATCCATTCCTAGTTTAGCAACTGCCTTTTCAAAATCCGCTATAAACACCATTCCTGGCTTCTTATGCGTTTCATGATATTCTATTATTTCTAGTAGTTGTCGTATATTATCTCAATGTATCGTCCATGTAAAAAATCCTGTCTGATCAGGATGAACAATACCAGTAAAACCCTTTTAATTCTCAGTGCTATGCATTTTGCTAGTATTTTTGCATCACAACTTTGAAGTGTAAGGGGCCTCCAGTTTTTTTAGATAGAATGGGTCTTTATATTTGCCATCGGTCTTGTTTTAATAATAGAGAAATCAGATCTTCCTGCTTAGTACCTGACAGACTACCATTTCTATAGGAGTAGTTAAAACAATCTAACAATGGAGCTTTTAGTATATCAAAAAATACTTGCTACACCTCTACTGGCATGCCATCAAACCCTGGGGTTTTTCCAGACTGAAAAGATTTAATAGCTTCAGTTGTTCCTCTGTAATTTGGCCTTCGCACTGATCTTTCTGTACATTTGTTAGATTTCCATTTTTTATATTATTTGGAATGAATTCCTTTCCATAATCTTCATTCAGTGGAAAAGGATGAGACGGAAAAGAGATCATCTGCCTTAAAGAATTTGCTTCCTCTTTTAAAATATCATCCGGAGAATCATAGATGACTCCGTCTTCAGTAATGAGTTTCTGCAAATGATTTTTGTTAGCGTTCCTGTATTGGCGATTCAGGGAGAATTTTGTGCATTTTTCTCCATATTCCATCCAGTTTGCTTTATTTTTGTAATAGATTACATTAGATCGTTGTTGAATAAGTTCCTCAAGTTATTTTTGTTTTTCCTCTAACTTATTTTGTATCATTTTTATTGCTATCTACCTGTACTATTAGTTCATGGATTTCCCTTGTTAGTCTTGTCTCTTTAGACAGAAACTGATTTTTTATTATTGATAAATATTGAATTGAATGACCCCTGAAGGTACATTTTAAAGGTACATTTAAAGGTATCCTAAAGTTACTGTCCTCCAGTAAACTTTGATTACATTTCTAATATCCCCGTCCACGTGGAAAATCTATAGGAGTTATGTGAATGCCAATTAGATGATGATCCGATCGCATTCTGTCTCCTATTAAAACGTTTTAAACTTTTGATTCAAGAGACAAAGAGACAAGAAAGTAGTCAAGAGAACTAGCTTGATTAAGTCTCCTCCGTGTATATTTCACTAGGTTGGGTTTTTTTAGTCTCCAAATATCCACAATGTGTCCATTATATTTGTGATTTCCTTAAGGGCACGGTGATAGTTTGTAGCGCAATTACCATTGAGGTACTTAACACTGTTATAGTCCTACCATAATGATTAGATCATTTGTTGCCCTTAAATTTAATAAATTGGTATAAATGTTTTTGAAAAAGTGTGGATCATCCTGATTTGAACCATATAGATTAATGAGCCAAATCTCTTTCGTCCACTTTCATATTCAAAAGGATTTACTTTCCTTGTGAATCATTCCTGACTATTTGCACATTCAGATCCAAATTTTTGTTAATTAATATCATCACACCCTTTGAGTTCCTTTGTCCATGACAGAAAATTATTTCACCACCCCATTCCTTTTTCCACACAACTTCATCTAAGGATGTAGAGTGAGTTTCATGTAAACAGTATATGTTATATTCCTTTTCTTTTAGCCATGTAAAGACTGACCTTCTTTTTTTATAATCTGCTAAACCATTAGTTATAACTGGCTATACTTATTTCACCCCTTACCATAACTAGATACTATTCTCAGTCTAAATGGACCATAATTAGTGCTTGTAAAGTTACTGCCATAAGAGGT